>NC_088917.1:65278779-65882437 GCF_963576675.1 Euphorbia lathyris
AGATGTTCATAATGCTACTTTTTGTGAAAAACTTGTGAATAGTTTTAATGTTGATAGGTGTAGCCTTATGCTAGATAATAGTGAAGAATTGAAGTTTGTTAAAGATGATTTTAAGGCTGTTTATGGCTTGCCTTGTGGAGGTGTAGAGATTGAGGAGCCACAAGATGTTGGTGAAGACGAGTCTTCAGATTTTTTTGCTCAATGGAGGTCGTATTTTGGTCTTGAGATTGGGAGTCCAATTAATAGTACTGTGATTGCTAAGTTGAATGATCTGAAGACGAAACCGTTGTGTGATGAATTTTTGTTGCATTTTGTATTCTGTGTTGTGAATTGTTGTATTCGTTCTACCAAGAACCAGTCTATGAACTATAAGTTTCTTTATAGTTGTAGGAATGTTAAGGAGATTGCAAATTTGGATTGGTGTTCTTTTGCATATAAGCATTTGTTGGATTCTGTCAGTGAATGGAAAAGGAGTCCTACTTTTTTTACAGGTCCCCTTCCTTTCTTGTTGGTAAGTTTAATTTTCTTTTTTTTATTATGTGTTTTATAACATTTGTTTGTTGTTTATTTATTAATCTGTGTATAACTTGTTCATTTTTGTTATTTTTTTGTAGATAAGTTATTTTGATAGGCTTCAACGAGCTAATGTTGTTAATCCAAGAGATTTTCCACTGATAGCTGTTTGGAATAAAGAACGAATACAAAAGAGGATGGTTTTGGAAAAGATGAGGGGCTTTGGAAGTGGGATTGTGTTAGAGAGAATAGTGGTGGGAGAAAATTTGGTAAGAGAAAGTATGGATATGGATGAAGGAAATGTGCCAAGAGAAGATAATCAAGATGTTGAAGGAGCGAATAGGAAGGAATGTGGAGAAGCTTCTTCTAGTGGACCTGGTCAAATTTTTGTATGTTATTACATCTTTATCTATGTTTTTAAATTTTAGAACGTGCTTATTACATTTTAGAACATGTTTATTAAAATTTAGAACATGCTTAATATTGTTTATAACATGCCCTGATTTTTATTATGGATTTGTATATGCAGGAATTTCTTGCGAAGTTCCAATCATTAGCTAAAGAATTGGGTTCTAAAGTTAATGAAATGTACTCTATGTTGAAAGAAGCTAATGTTGTTTTTGGTGAAGATGGTACAAGTGTTGAGATGTCTAATCTGATCAACAACTTGTGGAGTAAATATTCTCGAGGCAATGAATATCCGGTTTCTCAAAGTGAAGGAGAGAAAGAAGTAGTTAATGAGAACAAACCGGAAAGTAAAAAAGATTCAGCAATGACTGAAGATGTTGATTGTGATTTGTCTAGTCAAGATAGTCATCCTTATTTTAATTCTGATTTTTTTGATGAGATAGATGCGTTGGTTGAAAGAATTAAAAGAGAGAAGAAAGATCAGAGAGAGAGTAAAACTCCAATGAAGAATTCTGAAGGAAAAAATTCTTCTCCGAATTTTAATTTGTTGAGTCAAGAGTTGTCTGATTTTGTTGGAACTGAAGGTGGATCTACACAAGCAAAAAATTTTGTTGAGAAATCGGATGGTGCAGATATGAAGAATAAGTCTGATCCTGAAGTAATGTATGTGAAAATAATTATTTTATATTTTGTTTATGTTTTTTAATGTTTGTTATATTTTAGAACATATGCTTTATTGTTTAGAACATATGCTTTATTGTTCAGAACATACGTATTATGCTTCTGATTATGTTATTCCTATTTGATTTTTTAAGTTTGTTTGTTTTGTCAACAGGTTTGTTGTTGATGATGAAGTTGATAACGTGGTGATAGAAGATGCGTTGGATGTAGATTTGCAAGCTTTGCCTAGAAATATTCCAGATAAGTTACGGATGTTGTGCAAATGGGCAAATGCAGAGTTGGTGAAAGGGAATTTTGTTAGCTATGTTGTTTGTGAAGAGTTGTTTGGACATTCTGCTAAAGCATTATTGTTGAGGCAGGATATATATTCTATGGTTCATATGGAAGAGATAACTTGCAACGTTATAATTTTCTATATGAGGTATTTTGTTTTTGAAATGTTATAGTTTTATTTATATTAGTTGTAGTTGATTCTTACTATGTTCTTTTTTGTTTTTATGTAGCTACTTGTTTAATTTGTTGAAGAAAAGAGAAATGGAGAAATTGTTTTATTTCGTTAATCCTCATTACACTTATTCCATTGGAAGTTCTAAAACAGTAAGCCAGCGCTCTAATGAGTTGATGAATCGATTGAAGATGTCCACAATGGATAAGTCTATCTTTTTGTGTCCATATAATACAGGGTATGATTGTTTTATTTATTTTATTTAATATTTTTTTAAGTAATTTTATGTATTTTGAAATAATAATAGTATTATTTTCAGTGGACATTGGACGTTGTCAATTATTGATTTGAAGAATTTTAGAGCTTATTGGTTGGATCCGTTGAGAAGGCGTTTGCCAAAGGGAGATGTATGGATTGATGTTGTGAATGAGTATGTTTTTTTGTTTGTATTTTGTTTATAGTTTATTTTGATATATAACTATGTTTGAATATTAAGATGATGTTACTGATTTTAATGATTTTTATTTTAACAGGGCTGTTCAATTATACTCTGAGAATGATGAAGTTAAAGTCAAATGGACTGCACTTTTGGTAATTCTTAACTTGTATATTTGTTTTGTACATGTGTGAAATTTTTTAGAACATAAAGGTTAGATTGATGTACATTATTTTAATGTTGTGGTTGTTGTGTTGTAGAGTGTGCCAGAGCAAAAAGATCACAAAACATGTGGTTTTTTTGTAATGCGGTTCATGAGAGATATTGTGATGGACAATGATTTGAAGTTTGCTGAAAAGGTATAGTCCATTTATAATAAATGTGTTTTGTTGCATTATTTTGAAATTATAATTTGTTTTATGGTTTTAATTTTTTTATATTTTATAGTGGAAAAGTAGGTGTGGTATGAAATATAGTCAATTTGATTTGGATGAAGTTCGGGAAGAGTTTGTTGAAGAAGTGTTTAGAGTAGGGGTTGATGGGCTTGATGAATGTTTTGCTGATGATGTTTCTGATAGTAATGCAAGGTAAGTGATATTTAAGAAGTTTTTAAATTTAGATCATGTGTATGTGTGTTTGGAACATATGGTTTATATTTTAGAACATGAGAATAGAATTTAAGATTATGTGGTTTCTGTTTTTGAACTTGGTTAATTTTGTTCCCTTTTGTTATTTTCTTTGTGTTGTTAATAGGAGAGTAGGCAAAGATGTAGTTGAGGAAGTGCAAGAAGTTGGTGTTGGAGATCGTTCAAAAAGGATTTCAAAGTTGCCTGGATATTTACAGTCTCCATTTTTGCTTGAGTCTGAGCATTTACTAAACAATATGCTTAGTTCGCGGAGAATGTTGGTTGAATATGCTTTTTCTAATGAAGACCCACAGTAAGATCTTAATTGAATGTTGTTTGTGTTAATTTAAATTTTCTTTAAGTTATACTGATTGTTTTTATTTTATTTTATTTTTCTTTTTGAAGTGAGTTGTTGTATAGTGATTGTTTGTCCACAATCAATAGAGAGGAGATTATGAGCTTGTCAGGAAGCAATCATTTGGTTAGTAATGTGGTTGATGCGTGGTCTCGAATATTGAATTCTGAAGAGAAGTGCAAGGGTCCAACTTCTGTGCATAGATTCTTCTTCTCTACTCTACCATTTGTATGTGTTTTTACATTTTGATATATTTTTTTGTTAAAAAGAAATTGGATTATATTAATATGAATGTTGTATTTTTGTATAGGTTTTACTGTGTACTAATAAAGGAGTTCCTGGAAGTACCAAGTACAGCGACAGACACAATGCTTTTTTTTGAGAGAATTAGTTATGAACTTCATGAGGCTAAAATAAACAGTTTAGAGAGTTATCACTTGGTAATTATATTAAAAGTAAATCGTGTTTTACTTTAATTGTTGTTTGTAATTATTATGATTGCTAATGGTTTTTTTTTTGTAGGTATTCTTTCCAGTTGTTTATGCTGCCCATTTCTATGTTTTCGTTATTAACCATTTTACTGGAAAGATAGACGTCATTGATAACAAGGCTCTTGATAAAGGCGTAACAGTCCATAGTAAATATAAGGGTTTTGCAAAGGCTTTGGTAATATTACTTATCTGTTTTTTAGTTTTGTTATTGTGTTCTACATATTTACTGTCATGTTCAAAAAATCTAAGTGTATGTTCTGAGTAGTTGATGATTTGTTTTAATATTGATAAGATGTTGTTCTATGTTTTTCAGGTGAAAGCATATTATCTTTATATAAAAAGAGAGAACCCTAATTGCTTGAATGATATCAGTGCATATGGTTCAAAACATTTGAAGTTGAAGTGGAAAGAGTCAAGCAATAATGATGATTGTGGTGTTTTCCTTTTGAAACATATGGAATCCTATTTTGGACAAGAGGAGTCTGAATGGGATATTGGAGTTCGAAATAACAATGTGAGTTTTTTTTAATCTTATTTATTATAGGCTGTTGTTATTATTTTGATAATGTTAGTAATAATGAATGGGATATTGTAGGTTGATCAGTTGAAGAATTTCAGAATTGAATACTGTTGGAAGATTCTGTCAAATTCTGGAAACAAAGAAGTTGCTGTTGTAAATGAGAAGGCCTTAAAATGGAAGAATGAACAATTAAAATAATTGTATATTCTGCAATTGTTGTAATTATATATGTTAGAACGTAAGACATATTATTTTGGAACATGAAATATATTATTTGTAACATGCACGATTTTGTTAACAGTAATGAAGTGTTTGAAACACATATTTTGAATTGGATTGGATGAATTAGTGGTTTCTTTTCTTGGATGTGATATCTCAGTTTTGAGAAGGAAGGATATAATGAGAACCAAATGACAGCAGTAAAATTGATTATGGTGATAATTATGAAGATTGGAAATGGGTACAGGTGATGAATATTGTAATTTACAGAAAATGTTGAAATGGAAGTTAGATATTTAATGGTGGAATCAGGTCTATTGAGCCAAACCTTGAATTGTGATTTTGTTCAACTGAATGTGTAGGATTTGTGAATTTCTTGAGTAGATTGTATATATCTGTTTAAAGTGGAAAGTTGTGTAGATTAGTGGCTTGTTTAACAAAATATGTGTAATCATATGTAAATTAATCAGAATAGCATTAGAAGGTTGAAGTTAAATTTTAGTGCTATACATGTTTAGATGCAATATAAACATGTTAGATCCAGTTTGTCATCAAAATATTGTACCATATAAGAAAAAATTTATGTTTCAGCTTCTTACATTGGAAAAAAATTATTGTATGTTCCAAAAAAAGATCGTATGTTCTAAAACATGTATCATATGTTCTAAATCTTATATCATATGTTCTAAATCTTATATGATATGTTCTAATCAATATATGAGATCAGTTCTCTTTTTCTGGACAGTTTCTGCTATCATGGTTAGCAAGCTGTTTACAGACTCTGCATAACCTCTCTTTTTTCTGGTTTTCCTCAACAGCTTTCTCTCTTTCACCCTTCAATCTTTTATCACTGTTTCCTTTTGGAATATGTACACATGTACCTTTGTTCTTTGATATTTTCGGTGCTTTGACATTAATTTCTGTTGGTACACTAGTTCCAATTAATATCTCAATGTCTTGATTTTTTGAACGAGTTTTGTTTTTCTCAGTGTCTTTTTAAGTGTTTTTAGCTTCTAAATCCATTCTGATTGCTTGAAACTTCTTCACAAGATCCTTTATATTTTCCTCACTACCTTGAGCTAAATAGACACAAACATTAATCTCTGATCATAGTTGATTCAGCCATGTTTTCTTATCAATTGTAGCAGCACATTCTTCCATAAGATTTCCTTGCAGATTTATATTTTTTTGACTTGTTGCTAATGTAGTCCATCTGTTAAGCACATACCTTTTTGGAATTGATTCTAGCATTTTTACCTTCCAAACCCACACCATGTGTCTGCATGGTAAGCCCTGTCTCTCAAACTTCTTACACGAACATTTTGTTTCGTCTTCAATGTTGCTGTACGTAACCTGAAAGGTTTTTTATGTCCTTTGCTCTTTGATAGTGTAAATTTCAAAAGGAGGTTGTTTATAGAATCCTTCTATTCCACAAAAAAAAGATCCATTATAAACCTCTTCCTGAAACTCATAAAAGACAGTGGTTGTATAAACATCAGCTCCATGTGTTTCAATACCCATTGGTGTTTTGCATACAGGTCTTTTATGTTTGGCTTCATTGTCATTGTGAGCTTGGTTATGCCTTTGTGCATCCATTGCACTATCAAATCTCATATAAAATTCTACAAGACTTAGATGAGAATTTGTAAAAGCAGTGAAAAAGTTGTTCTCACTCTCTGACCTTGATGTAGTTCTCATAATTCCTCCTAGGAATAAGTCCCTGAAATACGCTGGAATCCACATTTTTCTGATTTCAAATATTTGACATAGTCATTCATGTTTCTCCAAATTAAACTCTGAAAGGATTGCTTTCCATTTTTCATCAAATTCTGCAGGTTCTATCTCAACACTCTAAACAATTGGTTGAATCCTTTTTAAGAAATTGGTTTCTTGCATAATTGTACGACCTATTAAAAGAACGAGTTAGTATTTTCATAATATACAAATATTTTGAACATGCGAATAATATATTGGAACATACAATTTAATACCTGATCAAAACATATAGTAGAACAGTCAAGCAATAAAAAATTTAATTGTAAACAAAGTTTTAGAATGCTTACCTAATTTATCATTCATCTTTTTCATAATGTGCCACATGCAGAATCTATGTTCTGTTTTTTTGAAAACATTTTTGATTGCAATCTTCATTGTTGGGTCTTGATCTGTTATTAAGCAGGTAGGTTCATTGCTTCCCATTGCATTAAGAAACGTTTTGAAAACCCACTCAAATGATGCAATATCTTCTTTAGCAATGAAACAAGCAGCGAACGTAACACATTTTTTGTGGTGGTCTACTCCAGTAAAGGGGTCAAAGATCATGTTATATCTGTGGAAATAGTATAAAAAAATTTGTAAATAAGAAAACTTATTAAGAATATAAGAATAAGATTTTAGAACATGCCAATAATATATTGAAATTCATTAATAAATATTTAGAACATTGCAATAAGAAATCAGTACATATAATATAATACCTGTTTGTTTGGTATGTTGTGTCAAAAGATACCATATCACCAAATAGAGCATAATTCTTTCTACAAATTGGGTCTGCCCATAAAGCTCTACAGAGATGATCGTCTTCATCCATATCAAAGTCAAAAAAGAATGTAGACCATAGAAGTTTTTTCTTGTTGAAAATGTCAATAAACATTTGGGCATCTGACTCATAAATGTAAGCCTTTAAATCTCTGTGGAAGTTTTTGAAATCCTGCTTAGATGCACCTACATTGTTGTATCCTCCAACATTTTCTTTTATTTGTCTGTATGTTCTTACGGGTCCAACATTCATCTAAAGAAAAGACATTAAGAGATTTTATAAGGAAAGTAAATACAATTTGAAATATTGTAGATGTTATGTTCTATGTTTCACTATGAACTGTTAGAAATGTACAAGTAAAGATGTTTGTAAACATTTTAAATTTATAATATGACTCACCTTAGAATTATCAACAATCATCTTCTTGTGTAGTATTGTCAGATTTCTTCCCTGTTTTTGAAATTTCATACATCGTGGACTGTAAAGTGGGTGTGTATGTTCCTCTTTTAAACGAAAGACAATATATTTTTCATCATTGCAGTACTTTAAAACAATTTGCGCTTGACATCCAACACGTGTTATTAATCTTCTTCTTGGTATGTGTCCTTCAATTTCTTCAACAATTTTTTTCTGCTTATGGCCTGCTTTATTGCACAAACAGTATTGAAAAATGACAAGATTTGAGTTTTTTCTTTTTTTAACTGTAGATTTTCTAATATTAAATCCTGCTTCAGTGGCATATGCTTTGTAAAATTCAATACCCTCATCAATAGTATTAAATTTTGTTCCTACAGTAGGTATTTTTTCTGGAGAGCAACATGGCTTCCATTCTTTTGTTCCTTCAGGAGTCTGCCCAAATTCTACTTGTTGAGTGTAGGATATAATTGCAGTAGTAGAATCATTAGGCTGCTCTTGATTTGACACTGCATTTAAGTTGAATTTTTGAACATATGTGATAATATATAGAACATATGAACAAATGTTTAGAACATTAGGTACAGTTTGAAGAATGTATTGAACTATATATTTCAATATACTCAATTTTATTTTTTCAACAATTTTTAGAACTAATTATAAATAAGAAACGAATAATATGTACTATTATCTATAGAACACATGAACAATTATTTGGAACTAGCTTTTTTAGATTATGAAGAATGTTAATTGGGAATGCACCTCTTTCTATAGTTGAAGACAGAGAAATTTGATGATGATCATCATTCTCCTGTAGATCATTATCTATTATTTCATGCAAATCCATTGTTTTCATCTGGATAGAATCTGAATTATTTCCAATTTGTTTCAGATTTAACGAATTTCTGAATAATTATAAACATAAGAAACAGAACAGATAATAATATTCATTTATAGTTGTTGGATATTTCATTACCTGATTGATGCTATTGAGATCAATTGCTTTCAATCTTTTTGTTTGAATGTAGATCGTCTTTTTAATCTGATTTGCGATTTTTGAATGACAGAGCCATGAGGAAGGAGGAACGATGATGAGGAAGGAGGCTGATCTAATTAACGAAGGAGGATGGATGATGAGGAAGATCTGAGGTTGAATTACAGAAAAATGATCTGAGGTTGAATGACAGAGCCATGAGGAATGAGGAACGATGATGAGGAAGGAGGCTGATCTAATTAACGAAGGAGGATGGATGATGAGGAAGATCTGAGGTTGAATTACAGAAAAATGATGAAGATCGAAGTGATGGAGGAGGTGCGATTGTTGATCGTGATTTTGCGATGATGGAAGAATGATCTGCGATTGTTGATCCTCAATTTGCAAGAGTGAAACGCTGTAGTTTTGTAATTGGGATAGGTTGTTGTTTTTTTAATGTATAAAACTACGTAGTTTTGGGGTGGTTCTCACCTAAGATGAGTTCTCACCTAGGGGAGGGTTCTCACTTGATCCCTCCCCTATATATATATATATATATATATATATATATATATATATATATATATATATATATATATATATATATATTACGTAACACTAAACCCCAATTTAATACTGTTAAACTGTTGGGTTTTTGGCAACAGTGCCGAAAAACTTGTTAAGTCCCCAGCAACAACGCCAAAAACTTGTTGGGCGAATTCCGTCGGTTTCGCTTGTAGTAATAAAAAATATTGATCCCGTGGAGAACATTTTGATAAAAATTACTGTTCTGATTAAATTCGTTTTCTCGAGGTTTATATAAAATCGTTAATGGTTTAAAAGGTTCCTAATTCTAATTTTAGTTATAGTTATTATTATAAGATACAGAAATTACGTTTAGATTAAACCTTATTTCAAGGTTAATTTATACTAAGTAAAAAAACAACAACTTATAACTTTGATTTGTTTAGAAAAGATATAATAAATTACCAATTTACTCAATTTAAAGGAATTGAACTATAATCAATCTTTCCTCTCAGCATAACACTGAAAACCTTAATCAAATTCGGTGTTTATATCCGATTAATCGACCTATCGTAACGACCAAATATAAATCCGAATTTGCTTAAGTGTTTAACAAGTTTGCATGAGAAAATACCAAAATCTCTTTATAAATACTTTTGCATGAAAACACCCGTTAGAATTACTAAAAGAGTATCGCTAGATCAAACTTAAAATAAAACAACAATGAAGATGGAATTGAATTAAAAGATATTTATTAGTTTGAGTTATAAACATCTCAAGTTAATAGAGAAAAAGAAGTTTGAATAACATTTAACTAAGTATGAATAACAGGAAATAGAAATATAGCAATCTCTTTCTAGGATGGGGCGGGAATGCCTTCCTTTTGTTTTTGAAAATAGAAGGAGCGCCACTTTAACAACGGCATTTTGCATTGCCATTGGCGGGATCAACTCATCGAAGGAATAGGCAAGAAGAGAAGGAGAGAAAGCTTTGAACACGTGAGTGAGTGAGCGAGCGAGAAACATAATAGCTAAGTTTACTTTCTTTTCTTTTTTTCTATTAGATTAATTTTATTTTTATATTAGCTTAAATTGAATAAACATAGTAGTATCTTATATAATTAGTTAATTTAATTTATTTATTTCCTAAAATTTAATCAGAACGTGCAAAAATACCTTCAATATTTACAATTTACCATTTATTTTTATTTAAGTGTAATAATTTCTTAATTATAAACTAACAAAAATCATCTTAAAAAATATAGGGATGGCAACTTTAATTTCAATTATAATGAAATAACTATTGAGATCTCAATTGTTAAAAAATTATAAACAAAAATAATTAGTATTTTATATCTGAATTTAATAGTAATTATATATAGAAAATAAGATTGTAGTATGCTAAAATAAAATTGAAATTCGACAATAATAATAAATATTGCTTTTCTTTCGATCAGTGCCTCTCAAATAGAAGAGTAAAGGGGGCTCTAAAATTTATTAGCAAGTTTAAAAACCATGAAACTGTATTTGTAAAATGGTCAAATCACATTTTATATATATATATATATATATATATATATATATATATATATATATATATACCTTAATAATAATTTTTTTTATGGAAACTAGGATGATACAATGCACCCTAAAACATTTTACATATTTTATCCAACTTTTATACTATATGGCCACATGTTTCATTTTTACATTCCCGAGTCGTTAAAGTTCATTTATGTCCCCAACTTTTATGTAAACTCATTCTTAACTTGAACTTCATTTTAGCCTTTCGTTTTACTCGATTCTGTTTTTTGGAAACTCTCGTGTGAGTCATCCTTCCAACCGTTCAATATTGTTCGAATAAAAAAACTCGAAGACAAAATCAACCCCTCTATATGTCGATCGATTGAAGTGCTCGTGGATCCAAAGCCGAAGTGGATTCAATGCTTTGCCGAGATAGCGAAATGTGGCTCCGAGTTTATCGTTTGAATTTTTCATTTCATTTTCTATATCTTAATTATTGCAATTCAATTCCTTCTCATGTTATTGATTTTGTTTGTGTTCAATTTTTCAATTGGTTTAGCTATTTGTTGATATAGAGATCGATTCAATTGTAATTATTTCCCTTAAATATCTATATTGAGACCCTTGTGTTGGTCCCGTGTAACGTGACAAGATTAGTTCCAGGGGGGATAGGAACTATTCAAAAAATTTGTCCATTAAGGCTGACTTATTTTCTTTAAGAAAAGGTTTACACAGCAGTGCTGAGTAGTTTAAGACACAAGCTTAGTCAACTAGTGACTAAGTCTGTTTCTTTTCTTGAGTCAGGAGATAGCACTTGAGTCTATTCCTGAACTCAGCTTCTCGATGCACTTAACTCAGCGTGAGTTCATTACTTAGTCAGTTTTATAGCAAGCAATATATAAAGGAGTTAAGGGTTAGAAATATGTTACTCAGCAGACATATCCTGGTTCGGCCTCTCCGCCTACGTCCAGTCCCCGGAACTCATTCCGAGCTTTTTGAATCCTCTACTGAGCTCTTTAAAGGTAGAGCACGAAACCTTTTACAACAGAAGTTGAGTATACAAGAGTACCTTCCTCTATTCCTCTACTCACTCCTATTACTACCGTTGAGTACTATAACCGAGTACTCAGCTTCTCCTTTCTACACTTCTAGAAATGATAAGTGTTTGTCCTAAACAACAATTGCTAAGACACTTTAGATGAATAAAATCACTCTAGACTTTTACACAAGATTGGAATTGGTGTAAGATTTGCTTTGCTTTTCTCACAGAACTTCAAGTATCAATTTGGTCAGCGTTTCGACTTAATTGAAGATCTGCATCGAATGAAGCATTTGAGAGGCCTATTTATAGTGACACTTGCTGCAATGGTGATTTCGAATTTCGAAATAATCGTTGGAGGCAAACGGCTTCCTGTCGCTTTCACTCAGTACGTGCTCAGTGTCCTTGGCCAATCAAATTCTTGTATCTTCTGTCTTCGCTAGTACTCAGCAGCTTTTCGTCAAATGGAACAGAATGTTTCCACATTTATAGTAAAGTCTTCCAGACAGCTTTCTGCGTCTTCTGAGCTTTACCCAAAGTAGAAATACTTTGTCTTCAAGTTTGTTCTGTTCTGCCGCTGACCTGACTACCTTGTCGCTCAACTCAGCAGCTTCGTCTTGAAGCCATTTAGATGAAGGCTTCTCAATCCTTCTTCATGCTGGGCTCGCGTTATACTTAGAACGACTGCGTTTTGTCTTCCTAGGCCGTGAGGTCTTGATTTGTTGACTTGGGCTTGACTTCCTCTTATGGGCCTTTAACCTTTTTTATCTTAATGTCTTATAAATCAAGTAACTCAATATTGAACAAACACATTAGTGTGAATAAATCAAAGCATTTAAATTTAATGTGTTAGAATATTTTTATCATTCACATAAATAATTTTGTCAAATCAAAATCGTGTGGAAAGGTGTTTCAACAAACTCCCCCATTTTGATGTTGGCAAAAATATTCAGTAAGGAACTCAGTGTTGAGCTCCCCCATGATAGTTGACCTTGTTTTTCTCAAGATACTCCCCCGTAAGGGTTGAGCTACTGACTTAGTTTTACTTTAAACATTTCAAGGTTTAATCAAGTAAGTCTAAGGTTAGTTTTCAGAATTAGGTCAGCTCATATTCTTAGTACTCAGTTAAGTTATGCGGAAGATTGAGTTTAGATATCAAAGTGCGCTGAGTATATCTTTGTTCAATGAGGTTTAGTTAAGAAGACATATAAAAGAGGTCAACGTTTAAATCAACACAGCAGACAATCATAAAGCAATGTGAATAAGTAACACAGTTGATTTAATGAAGATACGTTAGTGTTTATAATTATTGCAATTCAATTCCTTCTCATGTTATTGATTTTGTTTGTGTTCAATTTTTCAATTGGTTTAGCTATTTGTTGATATAGAGATCGATTCAATTGTAATTATTTCCCTTAAATATCTATATTGAGACCCTTGTTACATAAATAAAATACCCATTTTTTCACCAAATCGTGTGTCAATTTTGCACTTTTATTTTCTTTTACTTACTCGTCCTTTACTTATTTGCAATAGCCTAATACACAATAGCTTTAAATAATCTAGCAAAAATTTTATAATGGCGTTAGGAATCCAAAAGAGACCTTTTCAATCATTGCATTCCTCGACAGTCGTTTTGATTAAGATTTCATGTTTTTGTGCGCAAATCTATAAATTTAATCGTCCATATTAATTGAGAATTAATTTCTCTGGTACGTCCACACCCAAACCATATGTGATAAAATTTAAATTAGCATTATTTGAAAATATCATTAACAAATGTATTAAGCAATGGTATTAGCAGCAAACTGGCTTTTCTAGTCTCAATTTGCTTTAAGTTTCTTTTTTCACTTTTCCTTATAAATGGAAATATAACAAAGCCATAAAAATTAGGGTAAAATTACTAAAATAAAAAAATTAAGTTACAGTTTGCTTTATTTATAACACAATGATGTAATTTAAAAGTTTATAAATAGATATATTTTAATAAACTTACGTTTACATATTGACACAGGCTTTTAAATCAAATTGCAGCGGTGTAAATTAAGCATAAATTTAGTTCATAAATTGCAAATTAGTAAAATAAATATGGAATGTCCACCCACATGATTTATAGTTTTGATTTGGGGAGCTGTATTTTAGGGGACTATATTTTGTTGATAAGTAAATATTTTATTAAGGATAAAAATATCTTTAGTTATAATCAGAACTTAACCGTATAATTTAAAATATTTTATTTATAAACAAAATGTGTCAAACACCTCTATTTGTAAATTTTTAAACCAAAGACATGTGTTTACAAATAGGCAAACCACATTTTTCTTTTGTACGTTTCCCTATACGCTGAATCGGGTCCAAAGAATTCGAATAGGCTTATCATCTTCTGACATGATAATACATTTTATAGAGATAATCTACTTGACATAATTATTTTTTTTTTGTCAGAGTTGCTTGAAATTTTGAGTGCCTTATACAAAAATGAAGTGAAGTACCTATTAATAAAACGAAAAATACAATAATCACTAATTGAATTTTTATAATCAATGTCTTTAAGCAAAAAATGTTCAGTAGGTAATAAAGCTAATTCATTTAATATTTTATTTGACATAATTTATCATAAATATAATTTAACTAACTTTAATTTTAAAAAATTCATTTCTGTAGATACAATAGTAACTAATACAGTAAACAACATTATCTTTTAAGCAATAAATACATTTGAAATTAAAAAAAAATATTTCAAATAACTCAATATCTTTTCTTTTCTCTTTTTCTCTTTTGATAAACATATTATAAATCTTTTAACTAATGGAACGAATCTTGACTAACAATATCACAATAATTTTTATAATCTCCCTACTATTTGAAAACTTTATCCTGTCACATTTCTTACACACCCGAATGGATCCAGATTTTCGTTTCATTTCTATCACATATATACACGTGGAATATATATATATATATAACGTAACACTAAAACCCAATTTTATACTGTTAAACTGTTGGGTTTTTGGCAACAGTGCCGAAAAACTTGTTAAGTCCCCAACAACAACGCCAAAAACTTACTGGGCGAATTCCGTCGGTTTCGCTTGTAGTAATAAAAATATTGATCCCACGGAGAACATTTTGATAAAAATTACTGTTCTGATTAAATTCATTTTCTCGAGGTTTATATAAAATCGTTAATGGTTTAAAAGATTCCTAATTCTAATTTTAGTTATAGTTATTATTATAATATACAGAAATTACGTTTAGATTAAACCTTATTTCAAGGTTAATTTATACTAAGTAAAAAAACAACAACTTATAACTTTGATTTGTTTAGAAAAGATATAATAAATTACTAATTTACTCAATTTAAAGGAATTGAACTATAATCAATCTTTCCTCTCAGCCTAACACTGAAAACCTTAATCAAATTCGGTGTTTATATCCGATTAATCGACCTATCGTAACGACCAAATATAAATCCAAATTTGCTTAAGTGTTTAACAAGTTTGCATGAGAAAATACCAAAATCTCTTTATAAATACTTTTGTATGAAAACACCCGTTAGAATTACTAAAAGAGTATCGCTAGATCAAACTTAAAATAAAACAACAGTGAAGATGGAATTGAATTAAAAGATATTTATTAGTTTGAGTTATAAACATCTCAAGTTAACAGAGAAGAAGAAGTTTGAATGACATTTAACTAAGTATGAGTTCTGGGTTCTCAATCCTTAACTCAGCTTCGTAGGTTTGTCAGACCATGGGTCGCCCCCAATAATGGTTCTTCTCGCTGAATCTTTGAAATAGCACCTCTCGGTCGATCTACGAAACATAAACTCGACTTGAGTAAACTCTGATGTAAACAATAAAATATGTATCTTGTATCTCTAACTATTTGTACTTTAATCGCACTTGATTAATTTGTGTAACTCTTTGAAACTATGAATTCTTCCGTTATTTATAATCTTCCAAGAGGTAAGCTGAAGAGACGTGTCCGTTGGTGAAGGGTTGCCTCTATCCGGATGTAAGCATGCGTCGAGAAATCAACATGGAAAATGTGCTTAAACAGCTTGCTATCCCTATAGAGATTCAAGAATCTCGTACGTGACAAGGGAAAGATGGAAGGAAGGAAGGAGGCACGCATCATGGCTGCTCCAAGCGCGTGTCGCGGTCAAGATTTAAGAATCTCGACATTGACAGGGACTTTTCTTTTCTTCCTTTGATTGTGTGTTTCAATTCTCTCACATGATTTTTGATTCTCGTTCGTGATTTTCACTAAAGCTTGATTTCTCACTCATTTCTACTCCATTTTTGCTCCTAGTTGGATTTTTCCAAAATATTAATACCTTGCACACAAACAACAAATACCAACGTGAAATCTTTCCAAAATAAATAATTAATATATATTTTTCATGAAATTTAACACATTTATGCATGCTAATTTAGGTATATTTTGGGCTTATCAAATCTCCTACATTTAAGTTTTTGCTAGTCCCAAGCAAAATTATCATCAAATTTATCCTTCAAACGATCTTAAAACTAGAATATATTTCACATAAACATTTTTAAATTAGTTAAACCGAAAGATGAATTTCATAAGGCAAATTTATGCAAAACATCAAACTAGTTAGGATTAAGGTGATTTATCATCCGACTTGTATCGCAATTTTTATAATGAAACATTCGGGAGGGGTGAAAGCACGCATGTTTTTTTTTTATCTTCAGTCTCAAGGCATTTCTAGGTATTAAAATTCTTCTTTTCCCAATTTATACTATCTAATGTATATATATAAATTTTTGTTAATTTATTTTCTAGTCACGTCCGTGATAAGGGTGGTCTCGACCGTGACTTTATGAATATATTTATTTTGTGTCAATTTAAGTGGTCCTGACCATACCATGGGTGGATACAAACGTGACTTTAAACTTAGACATGCCATTTTGCTTTTAATATATTTTAACGTTCCTTTCATACCTCGATCGTGATAAGGGTGGTCGCAACCATGGCCAAAAGTACCGTTTTTACTTATTTTTCTATCATACATCGACAATGAAATGGGTGGTCGCAATCGTGGTCAAAAGTTAAGATAACGATTACTTAATTTACTAAATATGTGTTAAAAATAAATAAAATTTGATGTGGGAAAGAAAAGAGTACTTTCATCCTATATTGACTTAAATCAACATGTATTATGGCTATAGTTTCCCTAAAAACTTCAATTGAATTTAAATCAAGACGGAATCAAACCAGGTAAAAGCTAAAAATGTTAGTTTGATTAATGCCTACAAACCTAATGTAAAAATAGAAATAAGAATTATATTATCATGCATTAGCATAATACAAAAGAAAAATCGAATAAAGAATTTATTACTTATATACATTCACTCGAGACTTTTTCTTAAGAAAATAGTTTCGGAGATTTCTATAATTTTCAATATTCAATGCCCCTGTAGAAATATTTAACTATTTCTAGCACATTTATATAACCTTAATAGTATATATATACTATTATATATATTTTTTCTTCATTATTTTAATAGCATATGTAAATAATTATGATTTTTTACATAGGAATATGTATGCAAAATGAAACAAGCATTCGTACTCGAAATAAGATAAATGAAAGAATGAAGAAAAAAGCTCCAAAAATATGATTTGAAGAATTAAAAATAGTGGTTTGGTGAGAAATATGGTTATAAGCAACTTTAAATTCAATTATAATGAAATAATTATTGAAATCTCAATTGCTAAAAAATTATAAAAAAAAATAATTAGCATTTTGTATCTGAATTTAATATTAATCATATATAGAAAATAAGATTGTAGTCTGCTAAAATGAAATTGAAATTCGACAATAATAATAGATATTGCTTTTCTTTCGATCACTGCCTCTCAAATAGCAGAGTGGGCTCTAAAATTTATTTCACAACTTCTCTCTTAACAATAAGGGTAAAGTACAAAAAAATATGTAGTTTGCCCGATTTGCAAACACAATTTCGTAGCTTTAAAACTTGCAAATAGGAGTCTATGGTTTGTGCAGTTTCTGGTTAAAATAATTATGAGTTAATTTTTCTATAAAAAATATATTTGTGGTTTAGTTAATTTAGAAAGTCAGACTTAATAAATGGGGCAATTTGCACAATCAGACTTCTTAATTGCTTTAAATTACTCTTATTTGGAGTAAGTTACGACAATATCTTTTAACGAAATGCATGAATCAGAAAATCGTAAAAACTACAAAATCACATTTACAAGTTTAAAAACCATGAAACTGTGTTTGTAAAATGGTGAAACCACAAAAAAAATTATACTTTACCTTAACAATAATATAACGGCTAACTATTTCGTTTTCTACAAAAGGTTCAACGAATTTGATCATCATTTGGTTCTTCTTAGAATTGAATAAAATTTATTTTTATTAATTTAAATTTATCAAAAGAATATTCAAATTAGGCTTAAAGCCTCTAAAACAATTGCGTCGCCCTTACTAAAGCCCACTAGTAATAATTGAGCGATGGAATTCACATAATATCAGTTTTGAGATTTTTATTCTATTTTTTCAAATATACGTTATTTTTTTGAGGAAATTACATACAAAATTATCTTTAGAATTCATTTTACATTTAACTATATTTTAAATTTGAAATATCATTGAAATATCATTTTAAATTTGAAATAACTGATTCTGATTTAATTATTTATAGCTTTATCAAATTACAGTTATCAAGCATTAAATCATTTATCTATTTATTTATTATTTATTATCAATTTCATAATTAAAATCCTATATTCCAATTTTTCATAAATTCTGATAAGGAATAAGAAGACCTAGCTAAAGCATGAATCACCTCATTCGCAGATCGACCTATAAATCTGATAGAAATGTAATTGATAGTAGAAATAAGACTTTTATATTCGTCTATAATTGAACCATAAAAAGAACGAAAATATGCTTGATGAATATGCTCCACCACTGACATCACATCTGACCCCATATCCACACCACCAACCACACCACCAAAACCCTTGAGCTTGATCAATCTAAGAACCTCTCGAATACCAATAGCTTCCCCTTCCCTAACTGAAAAATTTCCAGCAATACAAGAACGAAAAGAGACATATGAATCCAATTTACACGGGGATTTTTACCTCAATTAGAAAATTTGGAAAAGAGACTTATCAAAGTCACTAATATCTGATGTTTTCTATGGTTCAGTTTACTATCAATGGTATTAATAAACAATAAAATTTCATTACAATAATATCTAGTTTACATCAAAGATACACAAATACATGAATTGACTATGCTACAACTAATTTAATGCTACCGACACATACAATACAAAAGAAGAAAAATATTGAGTCATTATTGAAAACAATTTGTTACTCTCCTCGTGTTACTTCGGTTTCTCAAATGTTACTATCTTTGTTTTTGTGTCTTCAATCATGGGTTTTCGTTTATGTTTGACATCTGAATTACAGTCATAATATCTGAAGCATGTTATAAGATGATCATTAACAATCCCAACCACTTGCATGAACGAATACATAACAATAGGCCCGAAGCATTAGAAACCTCTCCGTATTAGGTCATTGGTTATGACTTCTGCTTTTGGAGTCTTAACAAGTATTTGTCATGCGTATCGGTATCAGTTTCTTTGTGGTTTAGGGTTCACAAACGACCAGCCGTAACAACATAAGGAACCAACAACAATTCTCTCCCATGCTTAAAGCTTGAAACAATAATAACATCACTAGGCCTGCATATATGCATCACCAGAAATTTTTCAATTAAAGTAACTTTAATTTTAAATAGATTTCGTAGAAACAACATATATACTTCAGAAGGATTAATGAAATGGAAAACACGATGAAAGGAAGCTGCAAATAAGCATAATTTGCATATCAGAATTGTTACCTTGTTTTGAACTGGAAAACTAATGAAATAAATGATTTCGTTTGGTTGAACCTTCCAGTGAATTGAAAACTTATCAATTCAAAAGAGGAAAACCATGACGAACAATGGCGCCACAAATGTATCAAAACCAGAGAAAATATGATTTTCGCCACGCACACGACTATAAACTCCTTTAACGATGTAGATAAGAAATAATTAATAAAACTCTAACTCAAACATCTATTAACATATAAAAATTTGGAACTCCATATACACACGAGTTAAAGCATAAATAACCTATTTTCAACTTCTAAAACAAATTTTTAATTAAGAAAATTAATTGCAGCTACAAACCGAAAAGGGGTAATGCGAAAAACTAATGAGAGCTACACGATCAAATGGAGAAATAAGAATGAGTAAACCAAAGGGCCAAACTTAACAAAACCTTACCTTAGGAGTGACGCGGGGGTAGTAAGACGACAACACAAATGCTCTGATTGCTGGTTATAATTCAAATTCATTGGGAAATGGAAATTCAAGTAGTCAAGGAAATTCGAGTAGATGGAGATAAGATTCGTTGGAACAAAAATTAGTCAGAGAAGATGTTTTGCATGAGAAAATTACACATCAGATACTGCTTCCTTATTTAGCCACATCAGTAAGGAAAATTTATAATATTTTGACAAGTTTGTTACACCTTAATATGACTCTAAAATATAACAAAAAAAACTAAATACAAATGTTGCCTTTGCCATCACTAATTTAATTACTTCATGTCTAATAATGATTTTGAAAAGGTCTAGTAAAAAAAAAAAAAAATCAAACAACAATACTTTTGAGCAATTACGTTAAATTTAAGCCTTAGGATGCTTTGAATTTCCACCTTAGGATTCTAATAAGCCTAGATCTAACGGTGAATGAGCAAATTCTACGTACTCGTTAAGGTGCATGTGATCAAGACTGGTATAGTTCCACCGCAAAAATTGAGCTAAAAATCAAATTCAACCATACTTCACAACAGCTAAACCACCCCGTTACAAAGAATCAATGTCAAACAATTGAAAAGAAAATTATATAAACAAACATTTTAACTTAGGATTTAATATATACTACGTACGAACACAATCCACCTGCACAAAAGAAGGGTATACCTTTCTATTTTAAGCCCTTGTCGTTAGGGCAGGGTTAGATCTGGGTGGAAGCAACAAAAAGAAACACTACTTTCCGGGATAATGAATCCTACAACTATCTTAAAACATTACTGTCAAAGAACTTTCCTATAAATTCAATAATAAGGACCTGCAGAAGAGACCCGGAGAAACAAATAAATTAAAATCACATTAAAAGACGGTCTAAAAAGAAAAACTGGAGAATATAAAGAAGCCTCACCTGAAGAACTAGTAGTGTTACTTCAATTATAGCCATGAAAAGATGGTTTTTTTGTAACTCCCTCAAATATATTCATTTCATCTGGCTTCCGAACATTAAATTCATTGAAGATCTGCAGGATAACCAATCAACAACTCTTTCAGCATACTATGCAAGCTCTCCAATCATATTTTATCTATTAATTAGCCGGCGACCTGTACATATAATGAAGCAAAGAACTCCAAAACAATATACACCAGAAAATAAAGCTTAAACTGCTTCTTTCACTCTAGTGATGCCTTCAGAGTAAGAGGCTCACTTGACAAAGCACAAACACATTGAATATCAAGGTATCCTTCACTTTGTTTGCTTCGTCATGGTTATCATCCTTCGGCCCTAATAAACGTTTTCCATGGAAATTAAGGACCAGCAACACACTCACTTGATATACCGCCTGAAATTATAAGAAAAACTATTTGAAGTGAACATATATATCCAAATGACTACTACAGGCTTGCTATCCTAATTCTTACCTGTAACAGCAGGTTCTTCCACATGATATTAGTTACAAGTGGCTCCCTGGAAAAAAAATATATGTACTAATGTAAGTTTAAATGCACCACCATCAGCAAGTACAGATCAATTTCATTTTACGAGCAGCTTCCAGCAATCATAGTATTTCTCACCTGCGACCAACTGGGGGCCTATGCATAAGGTGATCTGTCGGAGGTTCTGTAGCCAATGCCAAAGCTCCAAGAGTATCCATAATAAGGTTAACCCAGAGAAGCTGTAAGCAGGAAAAAACTAGAAACATGAGAGAAGAAAAGCTACAGACCCGGACAGCATTTAAGCGAACATCATCAGATGAAATTGTGGCTACAACATTAATAATGAGAGCTGCAACATTAACTGTAAGCTGAAACTGGATAAATTTCTGAATGTTTGCATACACAGATCTGCCCCATCGTACAACCTACAAACAGCAGAATTATTCACCCATACAACAACAACAACAACAACAACAACAAAGCCTTAGTCCCGAAATGATTCGGGGTCGGCTGACATGAACCATCATATAAAACCGTGAAAATCAAGTCGTGTCAGCGACACAGATTCGCTCCCTCCACTCCGTCCTATCCACTACCATATTTTCCTCAATTCCCAATAAACTCATATCACTCTCGATCACCCTCCTCCAAGTTTGCTTAGGTCTTCCCCTACCCCTCACCACTACATCCCTTTGCCACTCTTCGGTTCTCCTAACCGACGCATCAAGCGCTCTACGTCTCACATGGCCAAACCACCTTAGTCGGTTTTCTCTCATTTTATTCTCAATAGATGTGACCCCTACTTTTGTCCTAATTATTTCATTACGCACCCGGTCCTTTCTCGTGTGACCACACATCCATCTCAACATACGCATCTCCGCCATCGACATATTATGGATGTGGCAGTGTTTCACTGCCCAACACTCCGTACCATATAACAATGCTGGTCTAATTGCCGTCCGGTAGAATTTTCCCTTCAATCTATTAGGCATGCCGGGATCACAAAGGAAACCCGTAGCACTCTTCCACTTCGACCAACCAGCTTTAATCCTATGGGCAACATCTCCATCTACTTCTCCATCCGTTTGGATAATAGATCCTAAATACCGGAAGCAATCCGAGGCTTGAACAACTCTCCCATCTAGGGTGATTGTCCCTGCCTCCCTACTCCTACGGCCGCTAAACTTACACTCCAAATATTCTGTCTTACTTCGACTCAACTTAAAGCCTCTAGATTCTAGAGTTTGCCTCCATAGTTCCAACTTCATCTCCACTCCTTCTTTCGTCTCATCAACCAACACAATATCATCTGCAAACAGCATGCACCATGGTATACCATCTTGAAGTGAACTTGTTAGTTCATCCATAACGATGGCAAAAAGAAATGGGCTTAGTGCGGAACCTTGATGCACTCCAATCGTAATAGGAAACTCTTCAGTTTTCCCAACACTAGTACGTACACTCGTGCATACTCCCTCATACATGTCCTTTATGATGTCAATATATTTCCGCGAAATGCCTTTCCTTATCAAGGCCCACCAAAGTACTTCCCTTGGTACCTTATCATATGCTTTCTCCAAGTCAATGAAAACCATATGCAAGTCTTTCTTCTTATTTCGATAGTGCTCCATTAATTGTCTCATTAGATGGATGGCTTCCATAGTTGATCTTCCCGGCATAAAGCCAAACTGGTTTTCCGAGATCTTCACCGTCCTCCTTAGCCTTTGTTCAATCACTCGCTCCCAAAGTTTCATAGTGTGACTCATTAATTTGATTCCCCGATAGTTGGCACAATCTTGGACATCGCCTTTGTTCTTATACAAAGGGATTAAGGTACTTTTCCTCCATTCTGATGGCATCTTATTGTTTCTCCAAATTTTGTTGAAGAAAGTCGTCAACCATTCGATTCCTCTTTCTCCCAAACATCTCCAAATCTCAATAGGGATGTCATCAGGTCCTACTGCTTTCTTCAACTTCATCTTACTTAATGCCATTTTGACTTCACCCTTTTGAATTCTCCGCAGGCATTCATGATTTATCATATCGTGATGGATACTTATATCTCCAACATCTTGTTGGCGATCTCCATTAAATAAGTCATCAAAATAGGACCTCCATCGTTCCTTGATATCCTTATCTCCAACTAGGACTTTCTGGTCCACATCCTTCACACATTTAACTTTTCCGAGATCTCGCGTCTTCCTATCTCTCATCCGAGCAATTCTATATATGTCTCTTTCCCCTTCTTTCGTATCCAATCTTGTATACAGATCCCGATTCACCTTTGCTCTAGCATCTCGTATGACCTTCTTTACTTCCCTTTTAGCCTCTTTGTATTTTTCGTAGTTCTCGTCACTCCTACATTTCCCCAATAGTTTATAGGATTCTCTCTTACTCTTTACTGCTTGTCGTACTTCTTCTGTCCACCAAGATGTGTCCTTACCCGGTGGCATGCTACCTTTAGATTCACCCATATATAAGAAAAATAATGTATTGCATATAGTTAAACATACATGTTCAAATAGCAGATAGACATGATGGGGCATGGGAAATTAAAACTACCCAAAATCAATACCCTCTATTATGGAAATTTTTATCTACAGTTTCATGCTATGATATATAGGGAAAATCTGTGCCTTCTTAAAGTACTAGTACACTAAGTCAATCTTTTGCCAGGGCTTTTAGGCTAACACAGTTCCAAAAATCAAGTTTAGCAATCCAACCAGCACTGAATATGCTCAGCAAATGACTAAATTTTTTTTTCCTCGCCTTTACCATCTCTAGACCAGTTTGGCAACTGATAAGACCATATCTTTTACAAGAACACCAGGACACTCACAAATCAAAACTTTAAAATATCATCTCTGACATGTAGAGGATGACATAAAACAAACATGACAAGTTTTACCTTCTAATATGAAAACTTGTATCAATAGTTTCATGATATTATATCATTGGGAGCAAATTGTATAGAGCTTGCATGCTAGCCAGTTCCCAAAATCAAGTTTACCAATTACTTCACCAAGCATCAAAGCAACAAAGAAATATTGTGGAAATACAAATACAAAAAGGACCATTTTATGGGTTAGGTCACGGGAATTAGTAGAACAATAAACAGACTAGACAACAGAAAAAAAAAGAATAAATGGATGAACATATCCTCCAGGACCTCAACAAATGATATAGTAAATTTAGTGAGGAAACAAATCAGAAGCTTTCTCCAGCAACTAAATAGTAGTTTCTCAAATCCATTGGCTCACACTATTGCATTAGATCTTGATGCTTCTTAGATTTAGGTTTTTATTCTTTGTTGTCGCCTTAATCCCCAATACCAGTAAAAGTTGGCAACCGATTAATAATATCTTTATACAAGAACATGAGAGAGCTAGCAAGTCAAAACTTTAAAACATCAGCAATGACATGGAAGGGCATGATGATGATACGTCACTGACTCACTGTCAATTGAAAGTTATGTTGGATAAGGTAATAAAGGTAGTTGAATGCATCCCTCCTACAACACCATGACATAAACTACAAAAGAGACGCACTCCTACTCCTTACAACTACTTCGCACTTTCTCCATCTTTTCTCTTGAAATGAGAAGACTGTTATGTGCCCGCGAATAGGATCTCGTCACAGGTCTGTTCACCGGAAAATTCCTTCGAATTCCCTTGTTGCTCCTGTTCTTCGTAGAACCTATTTTGAAAACTCGATAGCGATTTGTGAGAGATCGCTAAAACTCCCTGTATCAATTTTTGATTTAAAATTCTCGATATGTTTATTCGATGAAAATCCCCCTTTTATAGAGGTACAATGATTCCTGATCAATAAGGTATCCTATCCCAACTAGGATTCTACCCAAAGTAGGATTCTAACCGATAAATACTAAAGACATTCCTAAATAATAAAACTCCTAAATAACAAAAGACTTTTAAATAATAATAAAAACAAGTAAATCTGCCTAATTAATAAAAGACTCCTAAATAATAAAGACTCTTTAAGTAATAAAAATCACTAAATAATAGAAAATAAAACCAACGATCACAACAAAGACTAACCATATTACGTAGCATTTAAGAATCAAGAAACAAGTGCCTTATTATGGGAAGGGCATAAACTACAAATGAGAAGCTTTGAACACTCCTACTCATTACCCCTACTTCGCACCTTCTCCATCTCTTCTCTTGAAATGAGAAGACTAACTATATTACGTAGCATTTAAAAATCAAGAAACAAGTGCCTTGTTATGGGAAGGGAATAACATAGTACTCTACACAAGATAAAAAAGGAACTATACCAGCATACACCACTTTACAGCCTAGACCATCAACACGTGCAGAAAATGTAAAAAAGGTATCATAAATAAGAAGTACCTACCTGGTCACCGATGTTTAGAGGAATAACGTCTACAACAACAATATCATATATTGAAACATCAACTCTTTTACCACCCCCGATACCCTGCACAAAAGTTTCTTGAGACATGCTATGCTATAAACAAGAAAGTACAATCCAAGGCAAGAATGAGGCACTAGAAGTGCACCTCCATATGTATGTTTCTCTTCTCCTTATTTAAGTTTTGGAACTGGAGAGATTGTTTGTAGTCACTCACAGCTGAAAATAGAAAAGCAAGAAAATTCAGAACATTCGCTTTACCAGAAGAAGCATAAACAAACATTTCTTCAGGCCGATTGAAGTTCGAATCATGTAATAAGAACAGAAGAATATTAATCCCACAAAGCATTATAAGTATTTATATTTTCACTTATATTGTCACATCAAGGAAGGCCATAAAGAAAACTTTTAGATTTAGCCAAAAATGAGAGCATTGATCTAATCGTTTGATTCTATATAACACCCAACAGGACTTTTCTTCACTCTAACTGATCACCCTGCGCACACCAAACATTAGATCATCTACGGTGATAGGAATAGAAGTAATACCGGTTAAAAAAAGTGAGACATGTAAAGACAGAAGATACAAACTTTATAACATCAGCAATGACATACGAGGAATCAAACATTCAAGTGTCTAAGGAAAAAGATTTGCTTATATGAAAGAGAAAGTACTGCATACTTTAGACACCACTACAATCTACAGTATCATGATTCAAAATGTTAAACAAATGTTGCATTTTGGTGTTCACCTGGCCAGTCACCATTACATCTAGGCTTATTAGATCTAAGCCTTAGGATGAGTAATCTCCACCCTAGACTAGGTGAACACCAATGATGTTGCACTACCATCGTCCATCACCATACCTGTCACGACAATGACCAGAATAACTGCAAAAGCAATGCTGGCACCATCATACCATCCCTCCTTGATACCCTACGAAAGAGAGAGAAATTAAAAAACATGAAAAAGCAACAAAACTAAATCTGTAGCTTTAACAGAAAAACCTAAAAACAGAGGCACAAAGTTCTACAAAGACTTACAATCGACCACAATCTGATAAAAAAAAAGAAAAAAGTAGGCATCTTGCAGGCATATTGAAGAGCAAGAACATGGGGAGCAACTTATGCAAGCTACAAAGTAGATAAGACCTTGTCCTTGATGAACTAATCAGGCAGCCAAGGAGTCAAATTGATCAGCTCCCCAGTACTAATTTCATGCATTACAATTTTAAATTAGAATCCCAATTTTCTTGAATAGACATGTAAACAAGTATTGTATATATACATTCATTCATATCTATTACTCCCTCCGTTCCACAATAATCTGTAATTACCTTCTTGATGAAATAAACAATGTTGTCATCGCAATCTGGCTCGTCTACATTTGGTGCCGGTGAATGAATAACCGGCTGGCTCTTTTCTTCCATATAAGGACTTGAATCCTTGCTATTACGGTGACTTCTCAACTTCATGCTTCCAAAACTAGTTTTGTAATTTAATTCCTTCCCCGTTTCATACCTTACTTGGCTTTATTAACTTCTAATACTTTATTAACTTAAAATTCTACTTGAATTTTGACCATGTTCTCCAATTGGCCACTGGCACCAACTTTAAAGTATGTGGGGAGTGAGTGTCGTGCCCTTGAGGTTGGCACCAACATGAATTTCGCATTGACTCCAGTTTTTTATTTTCACATTACAGAAAGCCGTTATTATTCGATTCGTTAAGTGCACGAGGTCTCTTCACTGCTTGAACAAATTCTGTTACTGCACTTGCAGCTATCTCTTTCTGCATATATAGACAAGTCATCAATTATCGAGTCGTATCTCTTCTCAATTTCTGGATATTAGACCCAATTGCACACTCATATATAATCCTGCCTTGCAAGAAAACCAACCAAATTAACCCAATTTCATATGCATATATACCCCAGGCCCATTTATTAATAGTAAACAGAATCAAAATAAGCATGCAAGAACTTAATAGTGAAGTCAAAGAATGCACAACTACATTTCAGACTTCAATATTATAGGTACCTAAAGGACAAAGATTTGCATGCCCCCATTGGAATCAACAATAAAGGAAGAGATGCATATATGTCTCAATAAGGGAAAACCACAAAAGAAATGGAGACTCTGGAAACAGCTCTAGTTGATTTCCTCTAAAAATGGATTTTTAGATCCATGGAACGATGACCAACAACTAGATAATATCTCGATTGGGCAGGGGCAGAGCTTTAGGCATCAGATTGTTCATGATAATCATATCAACGAGTTAAGGGGATCCAAATGAAGAATCAATTGCCATCTCTCAAGTCTGCAGTTTCACATCTATAATCTCAACCCTGTAACTAATTTTATTATTATCTCTTATTTTGTTACTTTTTAGTGGACAAGTTCTTCTAAATTCCTAAATGATACTTACAGTTGTAACTTTGGATAATTTGAGAGTCTCACTATCCTATGTGATTAGAAAGTTCCAAAACTTCACCAAAGGTATAGTTGAGAATTGACAAAATATCATAGTGAAATAATTGTTTTACCAACTAAAGCAACATTAAACACACACAGTACAAAATGCACTACAGGACTGAAAAAATATATCATATCTCAGAAGCATCTCATGACAAATACAAATTTTACAATATCATTATAAGAACTTCAGATGCATAAAAGTAAAGTTTAAACATTAAAATGATGGATGTCAATGCTTTTACCTTCCATTTTCAATTAGGAATCTGAATGAGAAAGTCAAATTTTACCAAAACCAATTCAAATCCCTGTCTAATTGACCAAGGATCCTAAACAGAGTAAAAATAGCTTTTTAATGGATTTTAAATGATGGCTGTCAATAAAATATTGAGAAATCGATCAAGGATCCCAAATTGTTGTGCTTTAAGTCCAAAAGAACTAATCTTTGACCAGTAAAATGCATAATAGACTACCACAGATACAAGATATACAAATATCAAGAAATAAGGGTCAAAATGATTGGAATGGAAGTGAAGGCTAAAATCATTAGAAACTCTACTCTTTTGGTATAATTGGAGGTCATGGAAATGCAATAATTGGTTATTAATAGAAAGAATAAAAAACAAAATTCTTCAAGCATAAGAATCTTCCAACTTCCTTTCCAAAAATTAGTTACAGAAAATAAATAACCAAACAGTCATAGAACCTCGAACTCATTTTCAAACATTCTTCTCACGACAGCACGAGAAAGTAATAAAATGGATATTTAGTTTGCAATGCAAAGTGTAAACTCACCTCACTCTTTTATACCCAGAACTAAAGAAGCCACAGCAGCAACCATCAATATGATCAACGGCAAATCTTGCCAAGCTTCCCAAAGGAACATCTATGGAAGAAAATATAAAGCTATCTTTAATGAAGCTTGTACATTATTTATTCAACACTGTCTCATAAAAGGTGGTAAGAAAGGAACTAAAAGAAAATGCAACTATGAATTTGCAAGAAAAAATACCCAGAAACTCCTTCCTTTTTTCTGAGGATATGTGTTTCATCCAAATACATTCTTGCGCTTCAGTAAATCAGCATCATCTCCATGGATCCCCTTCTCTGGGCTTGTTTTTAAGAGATCAGCAACACCTTTAACCTATGCCCAATATGTCACAAGAGAAAAAAATGTAAGGTAAATTTTTAAATATTGTACAAATCAATCAAAATGAATATGTTGGCCCCTCCAATCTCCTCCAGCTCATTAAACTTATGATCCCTTGTCATTGTCGAGAGTGGTTCTTGCCCAATTCCAAAATCACCATCAGGGGTTAGATGCAACTCTGTGGTTACTAGTGAGGAAACAAAACTCAACTTCACCTCAAGCATGATTTATTAAGTCTAGCACAACCAGCCTAATAAACTTTTGAAAATCAAAACAAGTGACCTTGGTTCAACATACCACAAGGAACCAATTAACATGCTTACTACACGACATCATCATTGCATATATATGTCACAACTTAAATTAAAAAGCAAAAATAAAAAGAAGTCTAAAAGCTGTGTGAATAGGCTACCAGGAAACACGTGATGGTTGTGATATAAGATTTCTATCACCATATGAAACAATAATGAGAAAAGAGAATGAACATAAGCAGCAAACTGCGGAAATGATGAATAGCTGATCAAATAGAATTCGTGAAATTTAAAGCTTAATAAATGATAATGTTCTTACAACTCACTTTACAATGCTTAACATGTGAAGGGCAAGAAAAAATGTTGAGGAAAAGAAGTACCATTTTCTTTATCACCAGCAGCTTGGAAACGTTATGCAGCCTAAATTGTAAGTTAATGTTTATGCAAAACTTCAGCCTTAATAAGATCAATGATGACTGATGCAAATATAGGATGCAAAACTTCAATTAAAATGTACTTAATGTTTATGCAAAACTTCAAGCAATTGAAAAATACCATCATCAAAAAAGAGTAATTAACTTTTTATTAATCAACTCTTTGCTCTACATCTCACAAACTCAATGTTAATTTGCTACACATCTTTAACTAGAGCCTTTCTCAGAATCAAAAGCTATGAGAAACTTGTGCTTGACCTGCTCCACTCCTGAGTCTCATCAGCGGATTCGAGCAAAGTTGGAAAATGGCTCCTGTTTAGCTTTTGGAGCTGCCTTAGCCACTTCTGGAACCCCAAATACATTCCAAAAGTTAAGTACTCCATCACGTGCAGCAGTGGCCACTTTGCAACCATCCGGACTCCGAGTCATGTAACGTACAATCGATGTATGATTAGTGAGTTCAGCCATTTTAACCATGGATGGATATTTCCATAGAGTGAGATGATTCTCAGTGACCTGATTCCCAGTGACCTGATTCTCAATGAACCCATGGGAACTAAGCAGTTCCCACTCATGCTTATTCCACAACAAAGAGCAAACCTCAGACCCAGTATCTACTGAGTTGAAGCAAGCCCCGGTGTGTGTATTCCAGAACTTAATACACCTATCTCCAACGCCTCCTCCGGTAGCCAGCAAATTTTCTTGGAAAGGACACCAAGCAAGAGCTCTAACTGTAGATGTATGGTCTTCAAGCCTGTGAAGCCATTGCGTAGAAGATGCCACAGATCTATCCCATATGTGAACAAGGTTATCGTTGCCTCCGCTCGCTAATTGTTGCCCCGAAGGCGACCATTTAAGCCCACACACTTCTCCATGGTGCCCTCTATACGTATCAACAATGTGTGATCTAATTCTGACATCATTGTTAATTACTTGACCATCCATTCCTCCTGTAGTAAGGACATGGTTATTCCATGCCAATGCCCCTACTCTTGATCTATGCCCACCTTTCAATTTTCTTAGCTGCAAAAAAAAAAACAAAAAACCAAACCAAACCAATTAATCTCCTAAAGGTGTGACAATTCCTAACACGAAAATCATTTTTTCTAGCATTTAGAACCCATATGGGATAACACCATTTTGACTAAAACATGAAATTGATACTTCCACTCCACCTGAAAGGAACATTAATACATATTATATAAAAACAGAAACAGAAATGGAATTTTACCAGTGTTTTGGAAGAAGAATCCCATAACTGTACTTCAGAGTTGTTCAAACCAACAGCAATGCGGCGTCCATCGGGAGCCCAATTCACACTAGTAACATGACTGATTTCATCATCCATGGTCACAAGTTCAGATGTAGAATCATTAGAAGCATCCCACAAATAAACTATTCTCCCTAGCGCTATGGCTAAAACATTGCTGCTGCCCCAATCCAACAAATTCAGAAAGGAATCACCAGGAAGATCAGACACCTCAAATGCACTCTCAGGACTCTATATCAGAAATTACACAAAATTTAGTATTAATTGAAGTAATGTAGCAAAAGGAAGAGTAAAAAAGAGAGAGAAAGAAACCTGAGGAATGTGTCTGCAGGGTTTGATGGGTTTGGGTTGGAGATTAGCCGAGGAAATGTGTTGCCGAGGAATCAATTCAACAGGAACAGGAGGTTTGTTCTTGAAAGCTAGAATCCTACTCCTGTTAATATTTAAAGCGTCTGCCAGTTGCATCCTGTAAGCCTGACTTGATGGAGAGCAAGCTAATGCGTTTTCCTCCTTAGCCTTCTTACCTTCCGTTAACATGTAATGTGCAAAATCCATATCCATCGCTGATCGATTCGGTATAAATCTATCCAACTGTTAGCATCCATATATAAAAACTAATTAATTTACATTCTCAATCAATTAACGAATGTTAATGCAATGAATATAGATACGATAATTCGGGTTTGAGACAATTTTTATTTAATTAAAGATAGTTTTATATATTAGGAGCGAAAGTATAAGCAATTTAACTAGTTAAATTAAATCAACCCACCCACATTGCTTATGAATATAAGCATAGCATAGCAATTGGCAGCATTCCATTAACATAATGTGCAAAATCCATATAACCTCCATATATCCATTGCTGATATCAACTGTTAACATCCATATGTAAAAATAATACAAATTAATTTACATTCTCAATCAATTAAGGGAAGTGTTTTAAGGATGAATAAGAACTTACATTTTCATGATTAGAATTCCTGTTCTGAAATTGAAGTGGGAATCTGGAATGTGGTTCCAAGATGGAAGAAGAAGAGTTCATGAATCCTGCATCCATTATGTTAATACCAACAAAACCTAGGATAACAAATAATAATGATATATAACTAATTGATAAATGTAGAAAATAACACACAAACACAAAACAGAAATTAGACCCTAAGGATAACAAACAATGATGATATATAACTAATCTATAAATGTAGGAAATAAAACACAAATACAAAACAGAAATTAAACCCTAGAATAATCGCAGAAGCAGAAGATTAAGAACTTGAACAGAAATTAAACCCTAGAAGAACCCAGAAGCAGAAGATTAAGAACTTAAACAGAAATTAAACCTTGTAAAAAAAGAAGATTAAGCAGAAGATTAAGAAATTGAGGGAGAGCGCTTTGCTGTTCAGGAATGAGCCACAGAGAATTTGAGGGAGAGAGCTTTGCGATTTAGAGAGAAATAGCAGCGATTGATTGACTATAACGAAATAGAGCTCTGCTCCACCGCGATTGGTTTTATACTGGATATTACTCCCTCCACCGCCTTAATTTTATGCCTTTGGACGTAAAAGAAACGCCACTTTGAAGAAGACCGGATTGGCGCCAACCGGACCGGATTAAAAAGGTAATTAAAATTTATATTTTACTCTAAACATATTAGAAATTTAATTCCCTATTTATTTAATTAAAAAATTTATTATTAAAAATAAATAAAATTAAAGAAAAAAATAGAAAAGAGAAATATTAAATAAAAAAATAGAAAATAGCTAGCGGAAAAAATTAGCTAATTTTAGTAAATAAAAAATATAAATCTGATTAGAGTTTTAATGTATCTGATTAGCGACTAGCATTTTTTACAACTTTGAGCAAAACACGCAAATTCTCAAACTATGAATGACCAAACATGCACAATATTTTCATCTTCGTAATCTAAATTGTAAAAATAATTAAAAAAACAGGTGCAACTTATCATAGAAGCATATGTAATATCTTTTTTAGAACCAATTGATATGCAATTGATGTAGAATAACGAATAAAAATATATTTGTTTTATAATAATGTCTTAAATTGATCTAACTTGCCAATATTCGGGTAAAACTGCTCTTTGCTGCCAACATTAAGGGTAAAATTGCATCATTTTAAACGTTAGGATAAAAATGCTCCTAGCTGTAAACGTTAGAGGTATTTTTGCACATTATCCAAAAAAAATAAGAGAAATAAGAGAAATAAAAAAAATAAAAATAGCTATCGAAAAAGACTAGCTAATTTTAGCAAACAAAAAACATAAATCCGATTAATCTTCGAATGCACTATTCGTCCGGTTATCAACTAACGTTTTTTACAACTTTGAGAAAAACACGCAATTCTTAAATTATGAATGACCAAACATGTACAATGCCTTCATCTTCCTCATCTTAATTCTAAACTAACAAAAATCATCTTAATAATTAAAAAAAAATAGGTGCAACTTATCATGGAAGCATATGTAATTAAGAACAACATTTGTGAAATTTTCCAATGATATAGGTGTGTGTCTCACATACGCATACTTCATGATATATGTGTGTGTCTCACATACACATATCTAATGTTGGCAGTTAACAGTAGACCTGTCCACGGGTCCGGGTACCCGTCCGGCCCGCCCAGGCCCGTGTCCCTTAGACCGGGCTTGGACAATAAAAATTGTTCATCGGCCCAGCCCGGCCCAGGCCCGCCAAAGCCCGCCTATTTTTTGGGCGGGCTTGGGATTAATAAAAATAACACGGGCCGGCCCAGCCCGGCCCGCTTATTAATATTAATTAATAAATATTTATTTATATATTAAATATTTATTTTTAAGTATAATATTTATTTTTTTATAATTAACAATTATATATATATATATAGGTGGGCTTATATGGGTTGGGCTCGGGATTTGATTTTTAAGCCCGAGCCCAGCCCGGCCCGAGCCCGCCTAAATTAATTGTGGGCTGGGCTGGGCTTGGGTTGAGCATTTTTACTTAAAAACCCGACTGGCCCGGCCTGAGCCCGGCCCAGCCCGGCCCATGGACAGGTCTAGTTAACAGCAATTTTACTCCTAACATTGACAACTTTGGTCAAATTGAGAAATAATTCATCAAACTGTCTTCTTGACCATAAATTTTGTCATCTACACTTCACATGTGCGTCATTTTATCACTAATTAGTAACATTTTTTTAACAGAAATAAAATAAAAAATATACTGTCTTTTATACAAGTTGGGCTAAAAAAATTCAAATATTTTGTCAAAAATATTAATCTTCAATTCTTTTATTAAATCACAAAAAATATAAATTATATTTTTTTAGAACCAACTGAATGCAATTGGTGCATAATAAGAAACAAAATATATGTGTTTTATAATAATATCTTAAATTGATATAACTTAGCAATATTCGGGGTAAAATTGCTTTTTTGGCTGCCAACGTTAAGGGTAAAATTGTACCATTTTAGACGTTAGAGGTATTTTACCAAATAAATAAAAGAGAGAGAAAGAATAAATAAAAATAGCTATCGAAAAAGACTAGCTAATTTTAATAAATTAAAAATATAATTTTGATTAATCTTCGAATGCACTATTCATCCGATTAGCGACTAGCGTTTTTTTATAACTTTAGAAAAACGCGCAAGTTCTCAAACTATGAATGACCAAATATGCACAATGCTTTCATCTTCGTGATCTAAATTGTAAACAAACAAAAATCATCTTAATAATGTAAAAAAAAACAGGTAGAACTTATCATAGAAGGATATGTAGTTAAGAACAACATTTATGAAATTAAATAAATAAGAAAATGGGTCAGATTCTACACTATCAAACCTATGGGGAATGATGGAAGGGAATAAAAAAAATAAAGAGCCCTGATTCAAAATGAACAAATTAAAACTCCAAAAAAATCTTTCCGATTCTCGAAGAATGAGGGGGCAAAGAGATTGATCGAGAAGTGGAAACTTGTCCTCTAAAAAGGAAATATTGAATGAATTGATCATAATTTATGAGATTTTACTATCTTTGGCCTTTCTAAAGAAGATACTAATCATCGGAAAATTGAATTTCCACAATAACTGCGAAGCCCTTCGATATCATTTGATAATATAAATTTTTATTGTACCTAAAAACGGATTTGGTTCGAATCATTAGCAGAAATAATCAAATGATTATGTTGATAGATTCGAGTAATTAAAAGTTTTACAATTAAGAAACTTGGTTTTTTGGCATAGCCTGCATTTTGCAATAAAATAGATATATTCTTTTACCCCTTTTTAGCATGCTTTATTTTTTATTAATACTGTAATTGGATTCTGGGTTTTTTTTTCTTTCTGGTTAAAGCTCTCACTAGGTAAATTCTTCTTCTTCTTCTAAGTTTCTCCATTTCTCCATTCTTTTACCCTTTTTTAGCATGCTTTATTTTTATTAATAATTGCGTTTTCGGATTTTCCTTTTTCTTTCTGGTTTTCTTCCTTTCTAAAATGAGCAACGAACTTACCCACGAACTAGAACATATTCCTTTTGGCCCCATTCATACTGAACCCAGGAATTCCCTCACTTATAGGGAAGGGAAAGAGGCCAGTTCTTTTGTCCCTAAGAAGCAAAGTGTGGAAATTCCTAAAATGGAGATAACGCCTTCCACTGTTACCCATGCTATGATTGATATCCTGAAAGGACTTCATCCCTGGCTAAGGCATTTAGAATGTATGGTCCCCAGGCCAAAACATCACACAAAACGTCTGCCAAGGGGTTATTTCATAGTATATGTCAGCCACATGGATATATGCTTCGAATACCCGCTACCAGAAGTAATTGGGGATGTCTTGAGGTCATTCAATATTCCATTGGGTCAGCTTCATCCGAACGGATGGATGGATCTTCTCTACGATGCCTATTTGGTGGATGGTATTGGGATATCACTCACACCATGGGTCTTTTGAGCCCTTCATTCGTTGACAATCCGCAAGTCTGAAGATTGTGTTACCTTAATGCTGAAGAGCAGATACGCCCCCTTCCACTCTAAGATCTCCAACTTGCACAACTAGGGGAGCGCATTCTTTTTCATAAAGGAGTTAGAGGGTGTTCCTTTAGGGTTTGTTAATTCGTAGAACTATAACCCCAAACCTAAGGGTCGTGGTTTGAATTATACCCCGAATCTTGAAGAGGCGAAAGTGGCAACCCTTCTTCGATCCATAAAGAGCGAATCATGGGCGTATTGCGAGGTGCTTGAGTTCATAGCTTCTGATGTCCCTCTAGCTGTGATGGAGGGAGATACGATCGACTATAATACCTACAAGCAACTAATGAAAGGTAACATAAATTTCCTTGCTTTTGGCGGACCTTCCATTTGTCCCTTTACAGGGGGAAGTCTAATGCGACCTTTATCTATGCAGAGAGACGTAAGGCTATGAGAGCCGCCAAGGCTGTTGACAAATGTCGGGTGTTTGAGGTTTATGAAGAACTTACTCCCGTTAAGACTTTTTTTCCCATACAAAAACATTTTCACATTCAATGAAGGCTTTGGTGATGTCTTCTTTTATCTCAGGTTTCAGCCCCTTAGCGATCTTCACCTTTTTCCCTTCAACAATTATGAACACCTCAGTGTCACCTAATGCAGTGGTAATAGGTTCCTCGTCCTCTCTTTCTTTATCTTCATTGGTTTGGGGTTGCATGGATAATGATGTTGAATAAGTTTCTTAGGCCATCTTCTAATTTCCTCTTATCATGACTCCTCCTTTGTTTGTGGGGACGTACATCGCCAGGTGGCGAATGGAAATCAAGTTTGCAACTTCAGCGAGGAATGGTCTTCCCAAGATGACATTATATGCCAACTGTCCATCCATAATGGAAACTTCTAGGTCTCCTATCCAAACCTAATCATCATCAGTGATCTCGCACTCTAATGTCACCTAGCCCTTGGTTTGGATTATAAGTCATGTTACTCCCAGGATATCTATAATCTTTGTCTCTACTTGTATCAGATCTACCTTCAATTTGGGGAATGCTCCTTTGGTCACATTGCATGTGTTAACCATGACTCGTTTTATCTCCCACCCTTTAATCGCCATGTGTTAAACATGTGGGGGGATTACTGGACCTGTTTCTACAAAAGGGCGATTGAGGGATGTTTTGTCCAGGGAAAATATTTTTGTAGGTGGTTGGTACCCTGGTTCGCCTACTATGACATTAATGATACCTTTGGATTTATTTCTAGGCTCTGCCTTCTGCTTATCACTGTCTTGTTCTTTGTTATTCTGGACAAATCTATCCAGTTTGCCTCTTTCAATCAAATTTTCTATCTCCTTTTCCAACTCCCAACAATATTCAGTGGCATGGTAGTTTCTTCTATGGAACCTACAATACACCTTGGCGTTTCTCCGAACATTTACATGCTCCCCCCTTTTTGGTTCGGGATATGTAATGTCCCGTTTATACTGACTCTTCTTAAGCCATAAGAGGATTTCTTGTTTAGGAGTGTTCAGGGCTGTATACGTTGGTCTTTCGCTCATATTCCTCTTATTTATAGATGGAAAATCTCTAGTATTCTCTTTCTTTTTTGGTTCACCTTTCTCTTTCTTCTGTGAGGAACTTGTGTCTCTTTTAGTGTCATATATTTTCATGTACCTTTTGCATATCTCCATCAGCTCCACAAGGCTTCTAGGTCGATGCATTATAAGCTTCTCCTGTAATCTCTCACATCGTGTATTTTTTTATCACTGCTTCAATTGCTGTGTTAATGTCAACACGTGTGATTTGTATACATAATTTGTTGAACTTCTCAATGTAATCCCTTAGAGGTTCTCTCTCTCTTTTTGCATGAGATCATACAATCTTTGACAAGATACGACATATGGGATACTTAGTGCAAACTTTGCACAAAACTCTCGGCTTAGTTGTTGATGAAAATGGAAATCAGAGTTCAAATTTGGGGTCTCACATCACTCAATTAAAGCTTCCCGATGGACCCGTTACCCGAGCAAGAGCCAAGCAGTTCAAAGAGGAGCTTCAATCATATATGGTCCAAGTGATGGACGTCGCGAATAAAAGCAGAGTTTCTGAAATTAATGGTCCATTAATCATCGTATCTCTTTTAAGTTGCATGAGATGTGAATACGGAGGTCAATTGGAGCATTTGGATTCACATGAGAATGTTTAAGATTGATTGGCTTTGTTCTCAAGGATTTAATAACAATTTCAGAAGTTTTCCTAAGGCGTGGGCATGGCTTAGACGACTTTGGCTTCTATTTCTCCATAACAAAAGTGGCGTGGAATTGACGTGGGCACAGCCTAACAGACTTTGCCTTCTGCCTAATGATGAGCAAATGGAATTCATGACATCTCTTTAGCTGTGGGCATGGCTTATCAGACTTTGCCTTCTGCCTACTCCCAAGCAAAGTGGCGTGGGATTCATGAATTCCATAACTCCATACAACATTATTTACATTTATGTCATTAGTTAATATTTGATTATTGTTTAATTAATAAAGTTACTAATTAGTCCTTAAGTGGTGAATTGTTTTATTTTGTAAAGACAATTACATCCACTTTTAGTTGAGTTATTAGGTATTTAAGCTTAGTTTCTTTTAGGTTGTACGGCAGATATCGATTATCATTAAAAATTGAAGTTTAGAATTTCTTCTCTTGAGATTCAAGAGAGGGTTTCTCTTGTGTTATTTGGGGCACTACAGCTGAACAATTCGGAATAGAATCCTTGTTAGTTAGACTAGGGATTGGGTCTTTGCAACTTCGTTTTGCAGGGGTTTTCTTCCGTCTCAATTTATCATTCGGATTTTATTCTTGGTTGTTGGAGATTGGGATTGGGTCTTTGCAACTCCGTTTACAAAGGTTCTTTTCTATCCAACCCTGATTCGTTAGCTTTCTTGGGGATCAAATCTGGTTGTTGGGTTTTCGAGGCACCGTTCCTCATGAGTTCACATCAGTTTGGTATCAGAGCCGAGCGCTAACTCTTCAGGTTTATTCTATCCGTAGTTTTTCTTTGATTATTATTATTCTGTTTTTTTTCCTCACTTCTCGAATTGGAAAATTAGGTTGTAACCTAATCTAAGATTCCAAAGAAGGGGGCACCGATTGAGTGGAATTGAATTCAGATTTCAATTCAAAAAAAAAAAAGAAAAAAATGTTGCAGTGGAATTGAACTCAAATTCAATTCAAAAATAAGACAAAAGAAAGTAAAGCAACATAAAAAAAATCGAAAAAAGGGTCACAAAAATTGATAATTACAATTCAAAGGTACAGTACAAATTAGGTGCTTTTAAAAATTAAAAGAGGAGATTGCACAAATTTGAACAGTGTCATCGTATTTGGATTATCATTGTTTCGTGTTATACTTCCATATCGTCACATTATTTTTGGTCATCGACTTGCTATTCTGCTATGCGTTCTTGTTTACCGTTTTACTTCTTAGGTTGTAGGATTTAATTCCGATTTGAACTTTCGGGGTTTTGAAACTGAATTTATTCTATTGAGTGCTTTAAAGAGCACAATAAGAGAAATCGAGCGGTAAAAAGCAAAGAGTGGTGAGCGTATCAAAGTGAAAAGCCAAAGAATTGAGCGAAACACCGAAAGGATTGTGAGCTTGGATTAGTTTTTCTTGTGTTTGTTCAACGTGATCTGTTTGGTTGTGTTTCTTTTTCTGTGTAGAGAAAAAAAATGGCAGAAGAACATGTATTGACCTTGTTAAACCGGTTGATGGAGCGTATGGATGTGATTGAGGAGAATCATAGAGTTGCTTTAGAAGCACGCAACGTCGAAGAACAAAATCGACATGATAATTGGGATAGACGAGTTTGGCAACACGAGGGACAAGATAGAGAAGACAGAGGTTTGGGAATGTGAAGCTAAAGATTCCTTCATTCAACGGTAAGGATGATCCTGAATCTTACCTAGAATGGGAGAAAAGAATTGAACTCCTATTTAACTGTCATAATTATTCTGAGGAGAAGAAAGTGAGGGCAGCAATGATTGAGTTCACAGACTATGCATTAGTTTGGTGAGATCAGCTTGTCACCTCTAGATTTAGAAGCAGAGAGCCACAAATTGACACGCGGGGTGAGATGAAAGCCGTTATGAGGAAGCATTTTGTTCCTAATGATTACTATGATGTCTTATACAGAAAATTGCAATCCTTTTGACAAGGCTCTAAGAGCGTAGATGCTTACTACAAGAAGATGGAAATGGCAATGTTGAGAGCCGATGTAGTGGAAGATCGGAGAGCTACCAAGTCTCGATTTTTTACTGGCTTTAATCGGGACATAGCCAATATTGTCGAATTTCAGCATTGTGTGGATTTGGAAGACATGGTACATGGATCAAAGACAGCAGAACGCCAACTTAAGGAGAGGAAGGAAGCTAAAACCTACAATGGGGGTTCCTCATCTACCAACTCTAATTGGAAAAACCGATGGGGAAGTCAAGAGACGGGAAGCAGAAATCCATCGAAGTTTGATAAACCCACACCTAAGACAAAATCCACTGACAAGAATAAGCAGAAGGTAGAGGAAAAGCCGAGAGCAAGTAAAATTCAATGTTTCAAATGCTTAGGCTTCGGGCACATAGCTTTTGAATGCATGAATAGAAGAGCTATGGTGATGAGAGGAGGTGCAGTGGTCATTGATAGTGAGAGTGAGTGTGAGGTAGATGAAGATGAAGGGGAGTTTGATTCTGATAGGCGGATGACTACACTAAAGCCGAAAGAGGAGAATCACTAGTCATCTTATGACTATTGAGTGCTCAGATGAAGATTGCCGAGGACAAGAAACAACGGGAAAATATTTTCCACACTCGATGTCCCGTGCAAAGCAAGGTATGTAGTGTGATTATTGATAGTGGTAGTTGTGCTAATGTAGCTAGTACTACTTTGGTAGAGAAGTTAGGATTTCCAGTAACAAAGCACCCACAACCTTAAAAATTGCAATGGTTAAATGATTGTGGGGAAATAAGGGTTAATAAGTAAGTTTTAGTGTCACTCAAGATTGGGCAATACCAAGATGATTTGCTTTGTGATGTAGTTCCTATGCAAGCCGGTCATATTTTGCTAGGTAGACCATGGCAGTTTGATAAAAATGCTATGCATTTAGGGAGAAAGAATCAATATGGTTTTATGCATGATGGAAGGAAAATTATTCTAGCTCCCTTGACACCAAAAGAGGTTTATGAGGACCAAATTAAGCTCAAAGACCGCAGTGGGGCTGTTTCTAATAAGGCATCTGAGTCCTTTGATAAACAGAGAGATTTGAGAGAAAATCATGATCAAAAGAGTGATGGTAAGGGGGACTTGGGGAGAGAAAAGCCAAATCTGAAAAAAAAAGATAATTGATATTGATGTGGACAAGGAGCGAGAGAGTCGAGGTAAAAATAGTTCTGAAGTATAAAAGGAGAGGGGCCATATGCAAAAGGAGAGTCAAGAGAGAATAACAGTGTGGGGTGGAGTAAGGTCAATTTCTTTGCAAAATCCAGTGAGGTTAAGTATGCTCTTTCTATCAATAAGCATGTGTTATTACTTATTTATAAAGACGCGTATGTAAGTCAAGCTGACAATGTCCTGCTTAGTTCTTGTGTTTTCTCTTTTGCATGATTACCAATATGTGTTGCCTGAAGACTTGCCTAAAGGGTTGCCACCTATTCGAGGCATCGAACACCAGATTGACTTAGTACCTGGATCAGTTATCCCTAACCGTCCAGCTTACCGGTGTAATCCTGAGGAGACTAAGTAATTACAACACCAAGTGGAAGAGTTGTTTGCTAAGGGATATGTGAGAGAGTCGATGAGTCCATGTGTTGTTCCTGTGCTTTTTGTGCCTAAGAAAGACGAGAGCTATAGAATGTGTGTTGATTGTCGAGCTGTCAACAACATAATGGTAAAGTATTGGCATCCTATCCCTAGGTTAGATTATATGTTGGATGAATTACATGGAGCTATAGTGTTTAGTAAGATAGATTTAAAAGGCGGATACCATCAAATTAGAATGAGAGAAGGGGGTGAATGGAAAACTGCTTTTAAAACTAAACACGGTTTGTATGAATGGCTCGTTATGCCTTTTTGGTCTAACTAATGCACCATCCAATTTTATGCGGTTAATGAATCATGTGTTGCGTGCATTTATAGGCAAGTTTGTGGTAGTTTACTTTGATGACATATTGGTGTATAGTAATTCATTAGAAGAGCATATAGGTCACTTGAAAAGTGTATTTGATGTGCTTAGAAAGGAAAACTTGTATGCTAACATATCTAAGTGTTCTTTTTGCACGGATCGAATTGTTTTTCTTGGTTATATTGTGACTAATAAGGGAATTGAAGTAGATGAGGAAAAGGTAAGGGCAATTCATGATTGGCCTGCACCTAGTAATGTGTCTGAGGTCCGAAGCTTTCATGGCTTAGCATCAGTTTACAGACGATTCATGAGGGACTTTAGCTGCTCCCCTCACAGAGGTGATTAAAAAAACAGTTGGATTTTCATGGGGGGTAGCACAGGAGAATGCTTTTAATATTCTGAAAGATAAATTATGTTCTGCTCCTGTCCTTGCATTACCTAACTGGGAGATTAAATGCGATGCCTCCTGCATAGGTATTGGTGCTGTTTTGATGCAAGATAAACGACCGATCGCTTTCTTTAGTGAAAAGCTGAGTGGGGCTGCACTTAATTACCCCACATATGACAAAGAGCCCCAAAGAGTTTGTCATTCATTCTGACCATGAGTCCCTGAAGCATGTCAAGGGACAAGGGAAATTAAACAGGCAGCATGCTCGATGGATGGAATTCATTGAGACTTTTCCTTATACCATGCAGTACAAGCAAGGTAAGGAAAATATGGTGGCCGATGCACTATCGCGCTGGTATGTTCTCTTAACTTCATTAACTACTAAGCTCTTAGGATTTGAACATCTTAAAGAGTTGTATCATGGTGATGTTGATTTTGGTGACATTTACTCTTTGTGTGGTAAGTCTGATGTGGACAAGTTCTATATACTTGATGGATTTTTGTTTCGTGAGAATAGACTTTGTGTCCCACAATGCTCACAGTGGTGGTTTAATGGGGCATTTTGGGGTTAGAAAAACTTTAGATATTCTGCATGAACATTTCTTTTGGCCAAAATGCGTAGGGATGTCAATAGGTTTTGTCTAGGTGCATCACTTGTAAAAAGGCCAAGTCTAAGGTTTTGTCTCAAGGTCTTTACACACCATTACCTATACCTACGGAACCCTGGGTAGATATCTCCATGGATTTTATTGTAAGGTTACGTAGGACAAAGAAAGGTCACGATTCTATCTTTATCGTAGTTGATAGGTTTAGTAAGATGGCACATTTCATTCATTGTCATAAAACCGATGATGCTACTAATGTTGCAGATCTTTTCTTTCATGAGGTTGTTAAGTTACATGGAGTCCCTAAGACTATAGTATCCGATCAGGATGCCAAGTTTTTGAGTCATTTTTGGCGTGTTTTATAGAGTCGATTGGGTACTAAGATTTTATACTCTACTGCTTGTCATCCCCAGACGGATGGACAGACTGAGGTTGTTAACCGAACCCTTAGTCAAATTTTACGCACGGTAGTCGGTAAAAATCTTAAGAGTTGGGAAGAGTATTTGCCTATGGTTGAATTTGCATATAATCGTAGCATTCATTCATTTACTTTGTTTTCGCCATTTGAGATTGTTTATAGACTTAACCCTCTTACTCCTATGGATTTGTTACCTTTACCTGTGGATGCGAGGTCTAGTATAGATGGCGTTGAAAAGGCTGAGTTAGTGCAATCCATTCATGAGAAGGTTCGCAAGCATATTGAAGAGAAGAATCGACGGGTTGCTTCAAAAGTGAATCGACATCGTAACGAGTTATGTTTGCTCCCGGTGATTTAGTGTGGGTGCATTTTCAAAAGGAGCGATTTCCTGGACTCTGTAAAAATAAGATGCAACCTCGAGGCGATGGACCATTTCGAGTTTTGGAGCGAGTGAATGATAATGCCTACAAGATTGACCTACCTGGTGATTATAATGTTTCTGCTACTTTTAATGTTTCTGATCTATCCTTCTATGATGCAGATACTGATTCGAGGTCAAATCCTCTTGAGGAGGGAGGGAATGATGAAAATGGAAATCAGAGTTCAAACTTGGGATCTCACATCACTCAATTAAAGCTTCCCGATGGACCCGTTACCCGAGCAAGAGCAAAACAGATCGAAGAGGAGCTTCAATCATATATGGTCCAAGTGATGGACGTCGCGGATAAAAGTAGAGTTTCTGAAATTAATGGTCCATTAATCGTCGTATCTCTTTCAAGTTACATGGGATGTGAATACGGAGGTCAATTGGAGCATTCAGATTCATATGAGAATGTTTAAGATTGATTGGCTTTGTTCTCAAGGATCTAATAACAATTTCAGAAGTTTTCCTAAGGGGTGGGCACGGCTTAGACGACTTTGGCTTCTGTTTCTCCATAACAAAAGTGGCATGGAATTGACGTGGGCACGGTCTAGCAGACTTTGCCTTCTGCCCAATGATGAACAAATGGAATTCGTGACATCTCTTTAGCCGTGGGCACGGCTTAACAGACTTTGCCTTCTGCCTACTCCCAAGCAAAGTGGCGTGGGATTCGTGAATTCCATAACTCCATACAACATTATTTACATTTATGTCATTAGTTAATATTTGATTGTTTAATTAATTTAGTTACTAACTAGTCCTTAAGTGGTGAATTGTTTTACTTATTTTGTAAGGACAATTACGTCCACTTTTAGTTGAGTTAATTAGGTATTTAAGCTTAGTTTCTTTTAGTTTGTACGACAGACATCGATTATCATTAAAAATTGAAGTTCAGAATTTCTTCTCTTGAGATTCAAGCGAGGGTTTCTCTTGTATTATTTGGGGCACTACAACTGAACAATTCAGAATCGAATCCTTGTTAGTTAGACTAGGGATTGGGTCTTTGCAACTTCGTTTTGCAGGGGTTTTCTTCCGTCTCAATTTATCATTCGGATTTTATTCTTGGTTGTTGGAGATTGAGATTGGGTCTTTGCAACTCCATTTTACAAAGGTTCTTTTCTATCCAACCCTGATTCACTAGCTTTCTTGGGGATCAAATCTGGTTGTTGGGTTTTCGAGGCACCATTCCTCGTGGGTTCGCATCAGTTGTTCCCAGCTATCTATTGATCATGTAGCAACGGATTGAAACAAATCATACACTGGCCCTTTTAGAGTGGTATAAAATATTTTGCAGATAATTCTGTTATTGGAACCATAAATATCCATCAACTACTTGTATTGTCTTGCTTCAGGATTATTTTATCCTCTGTATTGGGGCAAGTTGGGGCTTTGAACCTTATGTCTGCCTCATATCTCAAGATCCGTGATGTAAATGGTGAATCCCTATTGATAGGATGGGCGTACCTTTCCGTATTGTTATCTCGCATGTTCAAGGCGACTTGCACACGTCTTTTAATCTCAGCATCCATGTATTCGTTGCCAAATCGTGGTGGTGAAATTGGTTCTTGGTCTTTATTTCACTCATGTTGAGGTTCCGGTTGAGGCCTCGGATGAGAATGGGAACGTTCTCGATTTCGGGCATATCTTAGGCCTGTCACAGGGTCATATGTCCATTCCTGTCTCGGAGCTTCTTCTGGCAGATCATGGAATAATCGCCTTTGTAGAGGGACGGATCTAGACACGGTATGGCTAATCATCGCATCTACACTGTGAATGCAAGGAGGATTCCTACTTCTTGGTTCCATGAAAGCAGAAAGTTGTGCATCTGGCCCAAACACGGTCCTATCTTAGGCCCTTGTGGTGATGGGGCAACTAGGTCATCCCAAAGCCCTAGATTAGTGCTACCTGATCCAAATCATCTTCCATGCCCATGGTGTGGGGTCGGCCTATTGTAGGGCCTCCTACAGGCTGATTTTCCATCATCATTCCTATACGATCACCGGCAGCTTGGCCTAGGTTATTCACAACTAAGGCTTGGACTTCTTTCTAGAAAGAAAGAGATGAAACTTCATGCATTTCTTGAATTATTGGCCTCATTGGAAGAGTGGTGATTCCAATAGAGAGTGGAATGGTGGTTCCAATGGTGGGAGGGTTTGGTCCCTCCGACGTCATCGTGTTCGTGGTGTAAATATAAAGTTCAGAGATCCACGTTCACCGCACCAATTGATAATTTGTGAAAAATTCCTTGATCGGAGTCCTTCCCTATGAGGCGCCGTTGGGTTCGGCCGGGGACACTCCAATACTTAAGTTAGTAATTGTTTGAGAATAAACTATAAGCACAAAAGTAAGGAATCACCAAGTGCACCTTGAATACCTCCATATGGGGGTATTTATATGAGATTCCATAACCATCTAGGTGGTAACTTGAACAGCCTTGCATTTAACACCTTTTAATGTATTTAATGATACAACCCTTAAGTTCGACCATTAAGGCTTTAAGTGGGTTGTTGAATGCTACTTGATCATAACCGTTTTCTGGAAAGACGACTCAATGGTAACATGGGCGTATCTGCCCTGAATAGTGGATATAAGCCTTTTATGCCATGTGGGATCCATGTGGCGTACCCATATGGCAAGGGTCCCCATTGAGAGCAACTTCTGACATATGCAATACCTTTAACTTTGGCGGATATTGCTCTACGGCTGGACCTTTATGTCAATTGATCCTTTTATTTATGGATTTTTATGGTTTTACCCTAAGGTAACATTCAGATATTATCAGGGTATTTATTATTTTGCTCCAAGTCGTCATTCTTTCAGAATCATCATGGGTCCTTTTCTACTTGTGTTAATGTGTCAGCTGGGGGATGGTTCTAGGATCTTGTGTTTTGGTGGCTCTTTAATGGTGTTGCCTGGTTAACGTCAAAGACGTTTGATTTGTTTTGAAGTCCTTTGGCTTTCCTGTCCTCCCTTTTTATCTTCCTCTTTCTAGTCATTTCAACCCCCTCATTCTCCTTCATTTGCTGAATCTGCTACGTGTTTTTCTTCTTTCTTCAAGGTTTTCAAACTTCTTGCATTTTCCTTGTTAACTACTATCTGCAAATTTCAGTAATCTCTCCCTCATTTTCTTTACTTTTTTGGCTGTAACTCACAACTCCTGATGAATCCCATCGACGATTGCATACCTTTCAATCGACGGGCCTGAACATTTTCTTTGGGTCCGTTTTTTATTCTCCAGTTCCCGTGTGCAGGTTCTAACATGAGTACTGTGTGGCTCAACTTGTTATCTCACCAATTGGCTGCTAAGAAACATGTTGATGAGGAGGCTGAAGCTGCTGCTAGTTTAGCTGAAACAGAGGCAACCACTCGTACTGTGGGTGGACCAGTTTCTCGGGATATTCCTTCCTCCCCTTCTTTCCACTAGCTCTAGTAGCTCCTTGAAGGGCGCAGGAAACACCTCATCAGGTAACTTTGATTCCTTCTCCTACCCTACTCTACACTATTGTTTGGTATGTCTTGTGATGCTATCTTTACCCTTTGTACAACCACCCCTTTGATTGCTAGGGCCTCTGGTCTAAATTCCGAACCTTTAGTAGTCGTTCCCATTTCATGTGGTGGTCCTCTTAAATCAAAGTCTACCGTTTCATTGGGAAAAAATGAAACGTCCAGTACTTTAGATGGAGATACCAAATCTATGGTCGCTTTGGAAGAGAAGAATCGTAACTTCACGAAAGGGAATGCCCCATAAATGGGCTCTAGGGATAGTTATCTTCAAGAGGAAAAATGGTTCAATGGCTCAGTAAAATTGCCACATTGCCACACATCCCCCGGCCTACCCCCGGCCTAAAATGAAGATTTGCATGATGGGAGATGCTCAACATGTAGAGGATATTGCTGCTAAAGTCTTGGTTATTGTGCCTTTTGATTCTATGGGAGATAATTATATAGGAGTTTTTTCAAAAGAAAGAGCTTTCAAGCCTGCCGAAGGAGCTATTACTTCCTCCAAGATGGGACAGGAAGTTATTTTCAATGTTATCGAACTCGGATCGGACCGACCGGTCCGACCGATTCAATCGAAAACCAGTGAAAGGTCCGATCCGAGTTGCACTGGTTTGTTGGATCTCCAACAAATCAATGGGAATCGGGGTTAGATCGGCGCCCGGAGGTCATACCAGGAACCGATGCAACCCCATTTTTTTTGGCAATTCATTAAAAAAAATTAAAATTAAAAATCTTGGTTAATAACTGCACCATCATGCCGCAACAATAAATAATGACGCAGACAGCAGTTTTTACCGTCAACTTACTATCTTCATTCTTTGAGGCATTACTTTATTTATAACACCCACTGTGGACTCCTTAGCCTTATATTTCCGATGTGGGATACTTGGTTTTATGCCAAACTTCTTTTCAAACGTTATCATATATTATTCCCACTATAACCTCCAACTTTCCTCATACATTATTCTCACTTATAGCCTTAAAACTTCTTATTATTCACTTTCTTATTATCCCCACTATACTCTTTGAATATTATTATATATTATAATAGTTAACACCTTTGTTACAAAATGTTTACAAGTCATGCCATGTTGATATATATTTATAAAAATAATATATAATTAATATACATTTTTTAAAAATAATTTCAAATTAATGTTATTTATATATTTAGTATATAAATATTATTTATTTATTTATTACATCATTCGGTCTGACCAATCCGAGCCATTCAATCTGACCAAGTGACCTGTAACCCAGTTATAAATCCGGTTTAATATCCGGTCTAGTTCTCATAACATTGGTTATTTTGAGGAAGAATCCTCTTTAAACGGCACACAAATTCCTAAAGGTGAGACTTTACCAAGTGCTAGCACACAGCTCGAGGTTAAGCGAGGTGCTTTAGTCGCCTTCCCTCCTTCTACCAAAAAGGTCAGATTGGCCACCGAAGGTAAAAATCCTCCACCTTCTCCCACTGCATTGGTTCCCACTCTTTGTTATGCTACTGTTGTTCCTTTGTTTAAGGAAGGATTTTCCAGGTTGTTTCATGGAGGGGCTCTCTCACCTCCTGCTGAGGCCCCTCTAACTCCCAAAGCTATGAATCAATTTATCCAGTTTAGCTTGTACAACATAAGATTTTGTGCTTGTTGTTTTTGTTTTTATGTTTCTTTGTTTCGCCGATCTTTTGTGTTCAACTGCTTTTTCTTTGTTCAACTCTAGTTGGCTAGGTACCCTTCAGGTCCTCGTTTGGAATATCCCCGAATTGTAGAATCACTATGTCAATTGATGCGAATTTCTTTAGAAACTGATTTGTTTGCCCAAGCAAGTGATCAGGAAATGATGGAGCTAAACAACATCCAACAATCCCACATTTGGCTGTTTTTTCTTTTGCATCGCGCTTTGTACTACTTGCTGAGTCATCGGTCTTATTATTTTCTCCTTTATGTGTAGGCTATGTCCTCGAGCGCTGAGGTTGGAGAACGCCTCAAGGACACTCTTCATCTAGTGGAGCTGTTAGAAGCAATGCATCAAATTTCCCTTAGTTTCCAAACGGAAATTGATCCGAAGAAACCTCACGAGCTTCTAGCTCTTCGGGAAGGGGAAATTGCGGCTCTTGAACATGATATGAGGAAAAAAGACCAACAGATTGCTTCAGTTTAAGCTACTTTGAAGTTGACCTTGCTGTGGTCCAAATGGCTTGGGCGTAGGCTGAGGATAAGGCGTGTGTCATTTAAGCTTCTCGTCTTCGTTAGGAGGAAGAGATGAAGGTTGATATAACAGCTGCTAACGCCCGACTAAGATGATCTGAAGCTCAAAGTGAAAGGTTCCAAGAGGAACGTGACAAGGCTGAGTCTAGGTTGGTGCTTTAGATTGGGCGCTTTACACTATTCGGGCAGACTCCACCGAAGCTAACATATGATTTTCTGCTCAGTTTGCCGAGTCTAATGAAAAGTGGTTAAAATATGCTGAAGACTTGTGAGAGGACCATGTTGAGAACCAGAGGTTCAGGAGCTTTTATGAGAAGCAAGTTGTGGATGTTTCCTAGTTGAAGAGCAAATTGTCCACCAAGAAAATGCTTCATTTGAAGGTGTGGGAGACCCGTGATATTAGTTTCATGAAAATGAATCGTTATTTGGTGAAGCTTTTGAGGGCAATAAGAGAAAGATATTCGGATGCCGATATGGACTACTGGGTGAATGTGGATCATTTAGTCTGATATCAGTACTCTAATGCTTTAGAGCATCTCCAACAGCCTTTTAATTTGACTCGTAAGTTAAAATTTTGAGGGGAGAGAGTTAAAAATCAGCTCCAACAGCCTCTAAGTGGCTCTTCAAATCACCTGTTTGGTACGATGTAATGCAATGTAATGTAATTAATATTGTAATGTAATTAAAGTTGTAATGTAATGGAATGTAATAGTGATTCCATTACAACGTTTGGTTGACAAATTTTAAAAAAAATTGGTGAAATGTAATGACTATTACAATATTTATGTTTGTTTTGTCAAATATAGTTAAGAACTTCAATTATTCTCAAATTTTCATATGCATGTCATATATGATGGTTAAGAACTTGTTAGTTTTTGTTTGTTTTTCCCATTTTCCGCGTTTTCATGTTTTTTTGTGTGTGTTTCACGTTTTTAGTTTTCCATGTTTTTGTCATTTTTCCGTTTCTACATTTTCACGTTTTCCCAATCTTTTGCGTTTTTCTCATTTTTTCTATTTTTCGTGTTTTTTCCGTTTTCACCTTTTCGCCGATCTTTCGCATTTTTCATGTTTTTCTCATTTTATGTTTTACCTTTTAATAAGAATTTTGGATAATAAATAAAAATATATATATTAGAGCTAGTCGTAATGGAAATTCATACCTATTTTTTTTATGTAATCCTCATTATATGAATTTGTAAAGAAAAATTGAGTGATGCAACTCTAATTCCATTACGACAAAAACAATGTAACTAATCCAAACATGGTAATGAGCATCTATTGTAATAAGCATTCAATTACAACGTTCATGGGGTCTAAGAACTTCTACATCCTCTCTATTAATAGAGAGTATATAAAGTATATTGTTGGAAATGATATATCTTAACTTTTAAATCACGAGTCAATTATTTATATTATTTTTAAAAAGTGCACTAAAAATCTGTTAGAGATGCTCTTAAAACTTTTTTTTTAAATGAATCCCATTAATCAATTCAACCTATTCACCCCAATTAAAATCCACTACATACATTAAGACTCGAATTTGAAATCCAGATGTCCTTACAGCTCAAGCCAATTGTAATTTATTTCAATACAAGGTACATAAAACTCACAAATATAGAAATGTTACATATATACCTTAAATTATGAATAACATAAGTAATTAGTATGATACAACATTAATATAGCACAAATAATACACAAATATAGCACAGTACAAGTTGCGCGAAGCATGGCGTGCAACTGCGCAAGAGATTTCACATTGATACATGAGGCAATGGTACAAGGAGTTCTACACTTCCCACAAGACCTGCTCATCAATCTTGCTCAACTTTTCGTCATCCAGACGCTTCCAGGTTCGAATTCTAGTCACTCCATTCCACGAATTCGTATCCTTCCCAAGTTCTGCTAATACGACCCTTGCTCTTCGTTCCCATCCAGCTTTTCCGTACGCGTGGTATCCAAAGCCTCCACCATAACAAAACCATATGCCATCTAATTTACCACAAAAGTCATTGTTGTGGTCATGCCCCATAAACACTGCTTTCATATCTCCCATAGATACAAAGGTCTGTAAGACTCCTGAGTACACTTTCGAACAGGCCACAGTTTCATCAAAATGGCCTATAACCTTGTGATAGTATAGCTGCCGAATTTCTGGGATTGGGATATGGAAAAATGCCAGTGAGGGCGGCACAGATGACGGTGATGCCTCAGTCAAGTGACCGAGATCTTGCTTTTGGTCCTGTTAGTTTGTGACCTGCAGCATGTTAATGAAATCTAAATCTAGGCAACAACCACAAGAACACATCCATGTCTAATTTGACAGGCACATATATCCATTGAACATAACTATATAAGTAGTCGTGGTTTTATCATAGATATTTTCATTTTCATTTTCATTATTTACACTACCAAGTTACTATTATGCTCTAACTATGTTGCACGAAACCGGATACCCGTTATTTTTAAAAAGATATAGATAGGAAATGGAAAAGAAACTGAAACGGATCTAGATACGGATATGAAATGTGGAAACACGGAAACGCTAATGAAGAAGAGTTTCCCTACAACATAGTGGTCTAAAAATCATATTCATCAATTTGATCAAGTATTCCAATCATGTAAAATAAAAGATAGAAGACCTTCACACGGTGAATCAGCTCTATGAGCGGAATACAAAAATTAGGTTGTTTCCTCAGTTTTTTTTTTTTTTTTCTCAAATTTGGTTAGATCAGTAGGGGTGAACATGGGATGTATGAGATATGCAACATTGGGTAAGCAATGAGTTGAGCATAGAAATAAAAAAACCAGATAATAGTTTCATCAGTATTCTTTATTTTTAAGTACCTGATATCCCTTAGAAACACCATGAAGCCAACGAAGTTGAGATTCCTTAATCCATCCATATGTTCTACGTCCCTGAAAAACCTCTGTGGCTCCACTGTCAAGAAAGAAAAGATTTAGGACACTGTGGTTAGCCAAAACAGAACCTGCAGCTCCGTGAACCCTCAAATCGTAATTCCCAAAGCCATCAATGTCTGTTATCATCTTTCCTTTGACAGTATCAGAGTGAACTTCAGCAGATGGATTGGTTTGTGATACTGAATAATCCATCAAGGAGATGAAAGACATCAGTTCTTCGCGGTTCATTGTAGATTCATGGTCATGATTTCCTAAGACTGCTGCCCACGGAATTCCGGATTCCATGGCAGGACCAAAGGCGCGAAGTAAAGACTCAGCAGCATCAGTAGTGCTTGTCCCAAATATGTTATCTCCTAGTTTCAGGAAATAATATTGATTAGTAACTTGGATGCAAAAAGAGAAGTGAGAGAGAGAGTGGGTTAGGATAAATTCACATCCTTCAAGACTGATAATCACTCAGCTTCAATAAAGATAAGTCTATAACTTTCATCAGTTAAAAGAAGCTGACTACTTATTTTAAGCATTTCAAACAGAGTCTACTTGATTTACTAATGATATATTAAAGGGTAAATTCCAAAAAAAAAAACCCTCTGTTGTTACACTTTTTTGTCAAAATTGCATGCCTATGGTTTTTTTGTTCAAACGGGGACTGAGTTTTCTTTGGCGACTAGAAGATGACTGAAGTTTTTCCATTGCTAAAAAATGATCTTTTTTTTAAATGACCGTTGACAATCTTAAAATTGAAAAGTTCTAAGAATTGATGATATTCTAAGCAACTTTAATTCTTCAACTTTTTAGTTTTGGAGTCATTTAGGTGTTGTTTGGTGAGGAGAGAAATTGAATGTTTAGAGAGAGCAAGCTCCGAAAATGATGATTCTGGAAAATAAAAAATTTGGTTCCATAGTAAATGTGTTACTAAACAACTTTAATTCTTGGAATTTTCCATTTTGAGATCGTTAATGGTCATCATTTTTTATAATGTCAAACTAAAAGATCTTTATTTTTAGTAAAGCCAAAAACCACAGTCGCCAGTTGGAGAAAAAAAAAAGCAGGCGCATGCAATTGATAAAAGGTGTAAGACAGAAGTTTCTTTTTGAATTTACCCTATATTAAATTAATGCAGCATTATAAAACAGAATGAAATTGGTAACAAGCAAAAAAGAGGCTTCCATTTGTTCTTTTTACAGTCTTCAGTGATTATATCCTCTTAATATACGTAATGAGGCAGGCAGTCCAAAAAAAAAAAAAAAAAATCGCCAATCTGACCAAGTAATACAGCTGCATTTCTAAAAAAGTGTTATTACTAAATCAAGCTGGATGCCAAATGGTAGATTGGCCAAGTAATACAGCTACATTTCTAAAAAAGTGTTATTACTAAATCAAGCCTGGACGCCAAATGGTGTGGCTTCATTTCCAAGGATCTTAACTGATAGAGCTTAAATAAAGGGCTAATTTTTTGGAATCTTGACCACACGCCTATTTTTAGAGCTTATCCAAGAACAAAATCAGAGAAAGTATCAAAATGCCAAACATTCCAGTGATTACATAAATCAGCAGCCTCATGCTATGTAGCCATTATAATAAATCTCTAAAAGGAAGGGCCAGAAAATGTTAGGACCAGTGTAAACCACTTCTATCAAAAAGCCTCTCACTAACTTCCCTTGATTCCCTCAATTGTTTCAGTATCTATTGAAAAATTTATATCTCAACAGAACAGAAACATCCACCAACTGTAACTACTACAAAGTGCAGACAAAACAAAAAGAAAATTACCAGTGAAAGCAATGAAATCAGGTTTCTCCGATCGAATCATCCTGTGAAGAAATCGAGTGGTGTTGAGATCGGAGCAGAAATCAAATTCAGAGGGTAACACATCTCTGCAGCGAGTCACAGCTCCAGTTCCGTAATGCATATCAGCCACCTAGTTCATATTCAATCAAAGGACTTGCAAAGCCAACCATATCTGAAAAGAAATTAAAGGAAAAAGTTTGAAATAGAGGAAAACCTGAAGGATTTTGAAAGTGCCATCGTCGCGAAAGCGGAGAGGTCCATCACGAGATCTCTTGAGAAGAGGTTTATGGTAACCTACGATTAATTTGATTGCGATACGAGTATGGAGAGAGTATAGAAGTGAGAGAATTATAGTGAGATAAAGAAGAGAGAATCCCCATTTGACTTCTCTTGATTCCATTAACCCTTACCTAACCGTTTTTCCTTCCGATTTTCATGGCAGAAAAGGAGTTCCATTCTTTGGGCCTTGTTGGATGGGTTGTCTGTATGATACGGTAAGGTAAGGTAAGTCAAGTCAACTATGGTAATGTCTAGGAAATATGTTGTTGTGTGGTAAAAAGAAGAACTTAAAGATAAGTGATAATTTAACAATTCTAGGGAGCATTTATTTTAGATGGTTCAATTCAATTACATCCAAATTTTACCATGTTGAAGAGCTGAATTCTAAAAAGAAGAACTAGGTTATTAACGAGTATTTTGTTGATTAAAAAAAACGAGTATTTTGTTAAGACGTCAACAACCATATTGACTTATCGTCTTACGAACACCACTTTAATCCTCGAACAGTGCATAGCCAGGGCTCGACAAACAGTCACAGCCCGTCCAAGATCGGAAATATCAACACATGAAGAGTGAAACAAGTCTGGTTCACCTCTTGACTGGTTTCTTGGTCTTTTTAATGCATTATTATTAGTAGAACAAATGCCTATTGGAGGCGAAAATATCTTTCCTTTAATTATTTGAAGTTGTGCACATTCAGTTAGTTGCTAGCCAACTGATGAGAGGGGGAGCCACCCCTTCCCCTAAGCCTAAAAATATGTGGGTAGCGGAGAAGGAAAGCTCACACCTTCCTCCTCTCTTTAGAAAATTTCAAACTTTGGTTTTTTTATTTTCTTTCGGTTTTCAGTTTTTCGTTTCTTTTTAATTTTGTTTTTCATTTTTATTTATTTCTTATGAATTCGAGGGGTTCCAAATTCAATTTTTTTAACAAGAATATGGTGATTTCAAAAGATAAGTATTATAGCTGAGACGCTTGTGTGCTTGTAAGGTGAATAGATTCTTTTGGAATATTTGAAATGATGACTCGACCTCATTTTCATTAGATCTAGGGGAATATGATTTTGATACAGATGTATAAACATATCTTTTGTAATGATATGCTATTTAAGATGGTTTGCATCAGTTTGTACATCTGCTTACAAGAAAGAGTCACGATGATATCTTTTGTCATTAGCGAGCCGGTTTGTATTTTCCCACTCTGTTTAGGCTTCGAATGCTAATTATCTTCTAGGGCTGATTGTTGATCTGTGTCTCTAACTGATCAGAGATGGAACTTTTCACGTCTTCCAACATATGGTAATGAGTTGGTATACTTGTTCAAGTAGAAATCGAACTCATTATGGCAATGTGCGGATTGGAATGTCTTTTTTTGATGAAGGTTGCAGTCATTGCACCTGTTCATGTATGCATCAAATTAATGTAGGAATGCATTTAAAACAAACAAAAAAAATTGTCGATAAGGCTCAGAAACCCAGGCAACAAAAAGAAAAGAAAACAAGAAAACTAAACAACTCTACTCAACGAGAGGCCAAGTAATCAGTAAAGAGAATATCTTGGAGGTATGCAGCAGACACACCACACTCGTGATGACCCAAAATAAGAGAACCTGCGAAATTCTCCATCCAATCTGCTGTACAATTACTAGAAGTGGCAATGGAGAGAGGATTATCCAAAAATCACGGGTATCCGAACTGACGGGGATGAGGAATAACCGTCAAAATTGGGGATGGGGGAAATTTTTTTCCCGAAACCTAAATGAGGATGAGGATTGCTATATCCATCGTGTGGGGATCCCCGACTCGTTACCATATAAATCTCTGTAGGGATCTCCGAAAAATTCCCGTGGAGATCCCCGAATAAAATTATTAATTTTAAATATCACCCAAATTAATTAATACATAATTTAATTATATAGCTAAATTATTGAAACGATCGAATCAATTATAGTAAATTCATTTTATTCTACACATGATACAGGGGTACTGAAAATTCATTTTATTCGAACAATTATTTTATACTCCATCTGTTTCATTTTAGATGTCTTTCTAGATAAATATATAGAAATTAATATGGTAAAAAGACTTTGATGCCCTTATTGAATCCAGTAATGAAGTCACCAGATAAAACCCACATTATTCATTTGGTTTCATCTTCCTCCCGCCCAAAATATATTTCACGCACAACTCTACTATACCAGACAAAACCCACGTTTATCCATTTGATTTCATCTTCCTCCTACCCAAAAATTATTTCACGCATTCTCTTAGTCTATTGTCTGCTCAAAATCCATTTTTATTCAACTTGAGCTGCTCAAGACATTCTCTCTGTTCAAGACTTTCTTCCTCTTCTCTGTTGAAAACTCTTGTTTGCTAATAGGAATGCCTCTCACAGAAATTGATTTGAATGTTCAATACACTGATATTGAGCAACCAATAAATTTTGACCTCAATACCATTCCAAATTCACCATTTCCAGATGCAATCAATGGTTCAACTCCTACTCAGGAAGAAACAAATTTGAATTTTGGTATGTTTTTTTTATTTATTCTTTGTTGCTGTCATTCCAATTATTATAATTCTTTTATATAGAATCAAAATGTGCAAAATATCAGAATAAAAATCATCTTATATGATTTACAATGATTGAATTGGTTTTATACTAATTGATTAAGTTGGGTTTATAAGGCTTTTCATTAAATTGGGTTTATAAGGAACTTCTTTGAATTGGGGTTTATAATGATTGATGGATGTTGCTTCATCTTTTATTTGAAAATTGAATTTCACCTGTGCTGTGAGGGAAACAAATTTTCCACCGTTTGTTGTTGCATATTTTTAGAGCTCATTAGATTAAGGAATATCCACCATTTATGATTTTTTTAGTTATGTTTATTAGCATTTGAAATCAACAGAGTATCAAATCTAGGTTGATAAAAGGGATTTCACTTTTAATTGAACAATGATTGAATTGGGTTTGTAATTGATTTCATGTTATTTTTGTTTAACAGACATGAATGATGGTGATGAAAATATGGACACATCATCAACTTATAATAGAACAAAAATGATGTTGAGTAATGAAAAACGTCAAGCTGTTTACGAAATGTTACTACAAAAGAGTGTCGATGGAAAATTATAAAAACATGTAACATCCATGGCTGCATCATCATTTGGCATCCCAACGCGTACCATTCAGCGTATATGGAAACAAGCAAAAGATTGTGGTCCAAATGTTGACATCTCGCATCGGAAGACAAAAAGTTGTGGTCGGAAGAGAATAGAAATTGATTTTGATCAAATTCAGAATATTCCTTTGCATAGACGAACAACTCTTCGATCTTTGTCTTCTTCTATCAACATAAGCACATCTACATTGTTTAGGCATCTGAAATCTGGGGAGATACAGTGTCATTCAAATGCTATCAAGCCCCTTCTTAAGGAAGAAAACAAAAGATCGAGATTACAATTTTGTTTATCGATGCTTGAAGCAAATACCATACCGCATGAACCAACTTTCAAATGTATGTATAATATGGTTCATATAGATGAAAAATGGTTTTATATGACCAAAAAATCAGAAAATTATTACTTGCTGCCGCATGAAGAAGATCCATTGCGTACATGTAAAAGTAAGAACTTCATCGGAAAGGTTATGTTTTTGGCTGCTATAGCTCGACCAAGGTTAGATACAGAAAGAAATGAGATTTTCTCAGGGAAAATTGGAGTGTTTCCTTTTGTCAATCTAGTGCCTGCTAAAAGAAACAGTGTTAACAGAGCTGCTGGGACTATGGAAACAAAGCCAATGACTTCAATTAACAGACAAGTTATAAAGTCCTTTTTGCTTGAAAAGGTACTACCAGCCATCAAGGAAAAATGGCCCAGGGAGCATTCGAATTATCCAATTTTTATTCAGCAAGATAATGTGAAAACTCACATTAGTAATGACGATGTCGATTTTCGTCGAGCGGCTACAGAAGGTGGATTTGACATTCGTTTGATCGAGCAACCTGCAAATTCTCCTGATTTGAATGTATTAGATCTTGGATTTTTCGCTGCCATTCAGTCATTGAAAGATAAAGAAGCATCAAAAACTGTTGATGAACTTATTAGTGCTGTTGTAAAGTCATTTGAAGCCTTTCCTTGTAGAAAATCAAATTACATATTTTTGACCTTATAGCTATGCATGGTAGAAATCATGAAAAAAAAGGTTCCCAACAGTATAAAATTCCGCATATAAACAAATTGATGTTAGAAAGTAGAGGTGAACTCCCGTCTTAAATCAAATGTGATACTGCCTTCGTACAAGAAGTAATTCAATATTTACAGCAGCAAGTTTAATTAGTTGTTGCCTCTCCGACTCTTGAAATGGTAATATTGCTTATCATTTTTTTTATTACATTGTAGGTTGCTCTAATGAATTTTTGTTCCACTAAGTTTTCTGATGCTGTAATTACTTATTGTTCTTTCTATCAATTTGGAATTGTATCAAAGTTGTTGAACTGTTGTTGCTATTTATTTGAATTTCTATTTTAATCTTTTATGAAGTGTACAATTGTGTAATTTATGAAGAAATTGATTGTTTTGGAGCTCATTAGCCTTGTTCATTCCAATCTTTTCAGTTTTTTTGGAGCTCGATAGCCTTATCAATTCAAACTCATCTAGTGAAACTCCTATTGATCTTACTGGCAAGCTATTTGCTCTTACTATGAATTTTACATATAGGGTGTCTTTCCATATATTTGTATATCATTATTTATTTCTAGGTGGCACAGAGATTATTGTAGTTACTTTGACAGATTAAAGTTGCATAGTCTTTCAAATTCTTGCATCAGTAAGACAATGAATCTCAGGGAATGCAGACAAATGATGCTCTACTCCGCCCTTGAATAGCATAAAATTGCAACAGTGCTAATGCTGAAGTAAATGAAGCAGCCACTACAAAAAAAACAGGGCTTTGTTTTACTTAGAAGAATCTGGTCATTTTGCGTGCTTTACATTGAAATTTGGTTTCCTTTCATATAACATTCATCTATTGTCTTGCTGATGTCTGTGGTTGATCTTTTGTCCGCTGATTCAAGTAGAGGGTCAGAGTTATTGAATAAAATCAAAATTAGCAACCGATCCTTTTATTTTTCACGATTTCTATCCCTTCAATTTTGATGAATTATCTTTAGAGTCTAACATAATTTTGAAATAAAACTTCATTATCTTCTACCCCATACTTAAAAATCCTTTCAAATTTCTTGAAACCTTTTTTTTTTCTTTTTTTCCAATCCTATGGATTGACTAACCTGAATTCATCTATTTTCGTATCCAAACAAATAAAAGTTTTTGTGTATATTTTCTTCTTTAGCTTTCATAGATCTCCCTGATAACCTGAATTCTACATTACAGCTATATAAAAACTTCAGAAAGCAAACACAGAAAGTCTTAAAACAAATAAAACAACGAACAATTATCAAGAAAGAACAATAATCATTAGGATTAACAACCTCAAGCATGCATAAATTTAATTAACCAAAGCCATGTCATTTATCAAGAAGGCATAAAAATTGTCACTTCTGCTGCTTAAATTACCATGAAAAAAATCACATTATGTAACTTCATAAGCTCAATCTCTACTTATGCCTCCTTATGCTCTATTTATTTGGATTTTTCTTTTAGTCCTACCTCCACATCTGATCTTCAAAAAGAAAAAAAAAACAATAAGCAACTATCTCCAAACCTTCCAGGCTTCTAATGTTTGGTAATTTTCACCAACTTAGCCAATTGCTTCACCAATATTATTGATAGCTTTCCAATAAACATGGCCTTGTCATGCTCCTTCGGTTAGTAGACCCCGTAGTAAGAAACCTTTGCGTAGAGGTCAGTTTTAGCTTTACTAGACTGAGATCTTTAGCTTGACTCTTTCTCCTGTTCTCTTTTCTTGCGGCGGAATCGTTCACAAGAGAAAGACTAGCTGTCAATTCAATAGCTATTTTTTCTAGAACGCATTCAATGTTATATCTTCCTAAGTTGATTAATGTACTCAAAGTAATGTAGGTAAAGTGGAGGAGAATCCCTTTATTCGCTATGGTGTGACATAAATGTCTTACTAGTTTATGATCTTGCTTGTTACAGTATATCTTGTTTAGCAGGAGCTGCTAGACTTTCTTACAATTTTGTGGATGCAGGTTTTACACCATATAGTGATCACTTGAGATACACGAAGGAACTGATTGTTTGGAACTCTTTAGCCTTAATAGGATCCAATCTTTTTCAGTTTGTTAGAGAAGAAGAAGTTGAATTGCTTATCAATTCAATCTCAACTATTGAAACTCCTATTGATCTTCTTTGACTATGAATTTCACATATAGAATGTCTTTCAGAATCAATTAGCATGGTATGTTTACTTACTTTACATTTACGATCACTGTTATCATTATGGAATTACTCGTATTTTGTTTCAATTAATTTTTCATATATTTATCTATCAGAATTTATTTCTAGTTCGAACAGATACTGCTGCAATTACTTTGAATTGGGCAATCACGGAGCTAGTCTGGAATCTAAGAGTTTGGAGAAAGTGCAAGAATGAAGTTATAAACCATGTCGAAAAAAAGGAAAAGTAAGCACAACAACAAAGAAAACAAAGAAATCTCAAATTTCCACAACAATTATATTTTCAACTGCTTACAACCAAACTTAGAGAATTCATCAGTTGCTAATTCCAGAAACATCATCCAAATAAAATGCATTATCCAAACCAAATCAACTATAGAAGAAAACAATTCTTATTAACAAAAAATAAAAGAGGAAGAACGAAGATCAAATAACAGTCTTCATACAAGAAAACAATAGCACGCCATTCTTCTTTCTTCAACATATTGAATTTATTAATAGAAAGTGGGAAGATAAATTCTCAACAGCTCTATTAATGTTTTCTGCAGTTCTTCATTTTCAAAAACTTCACATCCTTCCGCTGGAAACTTATTCAGATCGAAAAATACATGATCAACAGGGAGATTCAAATCAAAATCATGCAACACTTTCTTTCTTTTTTCTTCATCCATGTTTAAATCTTTAGGAGCAATAACTATGAAATTTATAGAGATGAAGGAGAATTCCAATAATTATGTGAAAATTGGGAGGGAAATTGTTGCAGTGAAAACAAACCAGATTGAAAAAAAAAATAGTTCCGCGATGGGAAAATGTGGGAATGGTGGGGAATTATGTCATTGGAAATATGGGGAATATTAGTGACTCACTTATGTAAAAATGGATTATATAAGAGTATATTTGGAAAAATTAAATTAATATATATTTATTAAATCAAAATGACATCCATTATGAAACAAAAAAACTCCCTAAAAAGACATCTAAAATGAAACAGAGGGAGTATCATTTAAACTAAAACTAAACATGGTTCAAAAAAAAAAAAAAAACTAAAACTAAACATGATACAGGTGAGGTGAGGGGCTATTGAACCCCTAATTATAAATTAAATAACCTAAAGCAGTATAATGGTTACTTTTTTTATATCACAATTAATTTTTTTTATATATAAATATATAAATTAAGTATGCATTTAAATAAATATTATTATTTTATTGGAGATGACGATTCTTTGTTACCAGTGGGGATCTACATGGGGAAAAGATGAGAATGAAAAAAATCCCCGAATCATTTAATGGAGATTCTCCGAAACCATCCCTATAAACATTGGGGACGGAATGAGAATTGCATTTCCGATCCCGTCCCGCACCCTTGCCACCCTTAACGATTACCTTCTCGATATGTATGTAAGAACTCAATATTCCAATCTTTATTTCTGAGCATTTGACATTGAAATATAAGCGAGACTAGAGGATGATGCACCTTAACCCGATGACTCATAAAATATAGGACAACAGTCGAATCCAACTCAACTTTAACTCGATGAAAGCCCTTTTCCCAAGCAAGAGTAAGCCCAAAATAGAGCCCTACAGCTAGGGATTACAACGGGTAGGTACCTGCAGATAGTGTCAATCTCATACCCTTATCCGTTTATTTTTTTAATTATCTGTACTCGTCTCATTACCCTAATAGATATACTTTTTGTATCTCATACTTATCCCATTTAATTCGTGGGTACCCTCGGGTATCCTTACCCGTTAAAAATCAATACATAAAACAAAAAATATTACAAATTTAACAAATGATAATTTAATAAATCATTTATCTAAAAATTGAACAAATTGAACCTTAATCAGCAAGAACAAAGTAACTTCATGATATAACTCCATTGTTGAAAAATAAAAGGTTGATGTTTGAATCCCACATCTTACATCTAAAATATAATAATATTTTTTAGGCCTAATATTTCTCCAGCCCCCTTAACTTGTCCAAATTGGTCATTTTACCCCCTCAACTTATCGAATGTCCTATTTACCCCCTTAACTCCATAAAAGTGGTATTTCTCACTCCCTCAACTTATCCATTTATCCCCCCAACTCATAGAATATCCTATTTACCTCATTAACTTCATAAAAGTGGTATTTCTCACCCCCTCAACTTGTCCATTTACCCCCTTTCCAACTCATAGAATGTTCTATTTACCCCCTTAACTCCATAAAAGTGGTATTTCTCATCCCTTACAATCCGTCATCGAGGCCTAAATTGATACATTTTTTAAACATTAAACCTATATTGGTGCTATTTTGTACGTGGAACCTAAATTGATACTTCTCCAAAATCATAGGCCTATTTTGATACATTTTCCCTATATATAATGTCTTTAACTTGTTTATATTAATGTTCTTGTTTTTTTATAAAAAAAAAAGAATATTCTTGTTATTTGTATCTTTTATTCACTGTTTCTCTTTTCAACTTTTTTTGCTAGTTAAATTTTGATTATTTAATTATTGTAATACAATATTATTATAATCAACACATGAAGGATCGATATAATTATCAAATTAAAACAAAATAAAAAGTTGATATTAAAAATATATATTTTCAAACTCATTTGAATAAGTGCTATTAATTTTGCACTATAAATGGGTAAGAAATACCACTTTTATGGAGTTAAGGGGGTAAATATGATCATAAGGGATGAGAAATACCACTTTTATGGAGTTAATGTGGTAAATAGGACATTCGATGAGTTGAGGAGGGGTAAAATGACTAATTTGGACAAGTTAAGGGGGTGAGAAATACCATTTCTATGGAGGTAAGGGGGTAAATAGGACATTCGATGAGTTGGAGGGGTAAAATGACCAATTTGAACAAGTTAAGGGGGCTGGAGGAGTATTAGGCCTATTTTTTAATATATAAAAAGTTTATGGCGGGTAATGGATACCGGGTAACATGTGGGATATTCTCATACCTGTCACGGGTAATAATTTTGATCCCATACTCGTCCTATATCATTCAAAATACGGATAATTCCCTTAGAACCGGGTAATATCCGCGGATACGGTATTCATTGCGGTCCTACCTAGAGCTCAAACGGAAAAAGAAGTGTAAATCCCAATGTTCACTCCAAAACCGGTGACCACGAGAAGTGTGTGTAACATTGAACGGTAATATCATTTGAGGTGCATGATACAACTATGCTTTTAGGAACACATGATCCACTCTCTCAACTCACACAAACCTCTCTTTGCAAGCTCTAAAATTCCACAATACGGAATTCCTAACGACTTTAGTTTTGCTTTGACTTTTCATTGACTTCTGCTGGCCTTTGATCTTTCTTCGTCGTGCACATCTTTTCCGTCATACCCTGCTTCTCCTGCTTCGACTTCACTTCTAAACTCCGGCTAACTTTGGCCGTTTTCATCAGTTTTCCTCCAGAGAAATTACTCTCTAATCTGAGTTCAAACATACTCCTACTTTACTCATATGGGGAAGAAATCTTCATCTTCATCAATATTAGTTTCAAATAGTAAGAAAAGGAATGTCTGGACTAGTCCAAATCGACTTTTGTTTCTCGTCTTTGCAGTCGTTTCCTTCACTTGCCTCTTCATAGACCGAAAATCTCTTTCTCGAGAACATCAGGTTACTCTTTTCAAATTCCTTCTTGCTCGCTCTTTCTCTTCTTTCATTTGAGTTGAATTCTTTTCTTACTTCTTGGTCTTTACATTTCTCGGGATTCAGTTCGAAGTTTCAAAATTAAATGAGGAATTGGAGCAGCTACATGGTCAGGCAAGTTTTTCTTAGTTTATTTTATTCCTTATTTGATTCTTTATAGTTAACTAACTATTTATTTTGGGGAAAAAAATCTATGACGGCAGCTGGAGGATTTAAAGCACGAACTGAAGGGTTCGGGGATAGATATTAGTATTAAAAGCAAGAAAGCGAAAGCGGACGAGAATGATTCAATTAGTGATGAGAGAAGAGAAAAAGTGAAAGAAGCTATGCTTCATGCTTGGACTTGCTATGAGAAGTACGCATGGGGTCATGATGAACTCCAGGTTTATTTCCATTTCTTTCATCTTTGAATTCATTTTTATTTATCGAACTCCTGAATTATAGTATCTAAAATTATTTGCTGCAACTATTCCTATTTTCTGGTAAGAATTGATGGTGTTCTCCTGATTATTAAGCATAGGCTCAGTTACTGCACTAGTTTTCTTATCTTTTATTCTTGTGGAATGATTTACATTTTTCATTGGATTATTGAAGAGGTTGTAGTAGTTAAATGATGTGATTTTCTGAAAGGTTGGAAAAATACATAGTGTGAAATGGACTGCTGCAATTGTCAAGACCTGTATCCTCTGTACTTGATCTTATATTGATTGTTGATTTTCTTGTTTTCTTTTGTCAATAGCCAAGGCTTATTGACATACTAATTTGTTTCCATTTTCAGTTCTCGACTCATTTATGGGCAGATTGAATGGAGTTTTCTTCCTTTTAAGAAAAGACAGCTCCATGTGTGCATGTGTCCATATATATATATATATATATATATATATATATTTATATATATGAATCTAGTTTGAAGTGAGATCCCAAAATGTAAACCAAGTGTTACTAGAAAACGTATTTTTGGTTAGAACTTTGGGCCTGTTTGTTTGGAAGGATGAACGGGGTGAGAGATGTACCCGGATGTATTTATATGTCCAGATACAGGGAGGATGAATTGTGTATAGGATGTACATGTTCAAATTCACTGCCCTCTCCATCCATCCTCCTATTCATTTCTCCAAAGCCACTACATGATTGTTGTTTCTTTAACATGATTCCACATGATCGCTACTTTGCCCTTTTTGAACTCTATAAAGACTCAAGTATACTGTGAAGCAGTTGAATGATATATGACAAATTCATAGGATAACAATAGGATGCAACATGATCCTATGTCTCACGCCCAGAATTCTTGAGTAGTCATCACAGTAAAAGTACAATGTTAAAGTTTGGATAAATCTCATAAGTGAGAAACTTTTATTAATTACAGAAGTTGTAAAATACAACCATATTATATTCACATCAGGATGCTTCTGAAGAAGAGGAAATTTTGAATGACATGGTTTTTACCTCCCCTTTTGTATGCATATGTGTGTGCTAGGGCATGTGTATTTGTTATTTTGAATTGGCTTGTTGTTTTGAATTTCAAGTAATGCATAATGGTTATGATTCGATAACATGAGTACTTTTTCTAGCATAGTTGCGTGTTTGGCCCATTTCAAATCTGAAAGCTGACTATAAGTCAACTCTGATTGTATAACAGCCACAAACGCGGAATGGTATCGATAGCTTTGGTGGACTTGGTGCGACTTTGATAGATTCCCTTGATACATTATTCATAATGGGTCTTCATGAACAGTTTCAAAAAGCTAGAGAGTGAGTTTCTATCCTCTACAATAACATTTGCATTGTTCAAATTTACCATTTACATGTGTTTTAAATCATATGCACCATACAATTTGCGAAGGTTTCTGAACCTTCCCCCCCCTAAAGCATCAATTTTAAACCCTTTTAATTTGTTATTCTCTGTGATGGCTTCTTTGTCCTTCATAAGTTTTTATCTAGCTACAATGTCACATTATTGCAGGTGGATTGCAAACTCATTGGATTTCAACAAGAATTATGAGGCTAGTGTCTTTGAGACGACCATAAGGTTGCATCATAAGGTTTTAACCCTTTTTTGTTATTTGTTCTGATGTGAGATTGCAACAGGGCCAATGTGCCATGTGCTCTGTCTGATCATGATTTAATTCTCTATTTGAAGCCAGAGTTGTAGGAGGTCTTCTTAGTGCGTATGATCTCTCTGGTGACAAAATATTTCTTGAAAAGGCTAGAGATATTGCAGATAGGCTGCTTCCTGCATGGAATACTCCTTCAGGAATTCCCTATAATATAATCAACTTAGCACATGGGAATCCCCACAACCCTAGGTGGACAGGGGTGAGTTCTGTACTTCTTTTGCTCTTTCAGTTCTAAAAGAAAAGCCTTTTTGCTTGGCACATTAGTCTTATGCATGTATATTGAGCATCTATCTTATTTTTGGGTGGAAAAAGACATAAAGATCAAGTAATTTACTATATATGCTTCCGTTGAAAAGTGTAATTTTCTTTTAAATCTTTACTTAATATTGGTTGAAAAGTCTAAATGGCTTGATATTCAAATTTTCCCTCTTAAATAATGATACAAGCATTTTAATAGGATATTAGAGTTTAATGATACCTTTTCAAGATGAAGGCCAACTTTTGTTGGGGAAATATTGAATTTTGGTGTTGTTGCTATAAGCTAAGTGTATATATATAGAAACATGTAGACATTTTGAACAACTATTGGTATTCTAAGGGTTAGTTAGCTCCTAGGAAAAACTCTTGATGCATCCCCCAATTTCTGTACAAGGTTGTGGATCTCAGTGCATTTCTTTAATGAAATCAAAGATGTAACTGTTTTTAGACAAATAAATGATAAAGCATATGTTTTCTAAATTCATATTGGAAGCAATTTTTGTAGGAAAAGCCATTTCAGTGGGTAAAACTTATCTGCTCTAAGTAATTCTAAAATCTTGTGCACTTCATGTTACATGTAACACAAACAAAGAAAGATGGCCAAGACTATATCTCTTTGATTCCATATGACATAGGCGTTGGATGAGATCATTTGTGGTGCTATGCTATTGTTTCTTCACTCGTAGTTACTTAGAAGTCTGAACCTTCTATGCTTTGTTTTTTCGTTATTATTATTATTTTTTTTTTTGAAAAGACGTTATTATTATTATTATTATTATCACCATCATGATTATTATTATTTATATTGGAAAGTAATATTGTAGAAGGAAATCAAGGAGATTAAAACTTGAGTTGGAGGTAGAAATAGAATTTTTATTTTTGGTGCCAAAGTTGAAGGTTAAGAAGGATATAAACAGGGGCGGAGCTAGGGGGGTAGGGGAGGGTCTCCCGACCCTCCGACCCTCTGGAACATCCTTGACGAACAGTGGTTCAGTCCCGAGCAGCCCCAAAATAGTTAAAATTAGTACTTTATGTAGAATGTGATTATATGACATAAAACTAAGTTTGCATAATTGGTTGTAGTGATAATTAAAGGAATCTTTACATCCAATTGGTCCTATATTCGAATCCCCCATTGACCAAACTTGTCAATGTTAGGGATAAAATTGCTCTTGGCTGCCAACGTTAAGGGTAAAATTGCACCATTTTATACGTTACAGATAAAATTGTTCTTAGGTGTAAACATTAGACTTTGAGCTCTGGCTCCGCCACTGGATATAAATGAATAATGATAGAATCATGAAGGCAAGAAATATATGCTAGTTTGAGGATCTAATGTGAAGTGATCAGTTGATTATGATATTGGTTAATGCACAAATCTGCTTCTCAAAACCTATCTATTTTATCAAAAAAAAAGAAAAAAGAAATGAGTTTCTAATTCTGTAAATATGCAGAAACAAGCGTTTCCTACAAGCTTCCGAGAGTTTCTGAAACAGAAATTTTCCTAAATGTGGAAACGCTTCAACATCAAATTCCCCATCCATCATAGTAGAGAAGAACATAAATGGAGTTGGTTTTGGCCATAGGAGTGAATATCTCTTGATAATCTGTCCCATAACTTAGTGAACCCTTTTGCAACTAGTCATGCTTCGTATTTTTCAGTAGCCCCATCATCTTTGCATTTTATGGTAAATCCCATTTACACTCTATAATAAGCTTGTCTCTCGGAGGATAAACAATATCCCGAATTGCCTCATTTTTCAAGAGCATCCATCTCTTGATATATTAAGCATGTAATCGCCAGATAGGGCTTTTATTTTTAGAGCACTAATATCCCAAACCCTAAAAAAGGGGCCGGTTAGATATCCTGAAGTTCTAACGATTACTATTTCCTATTTTATACTAGTACCGTCTTTCTCTATTGATGTTTTTTTGAACTCCACACTTTACTTTCAGGGAAGTAGTATCCTGGCAGATTCTGGAACAGAGCAGCTAGAGTTCATTGCTTTGTCTCAAAGGACAAATGACCCAAAGTACCAGCAGAAGGTATTTGTTTAACCTGTATATATGTCAACTTTATGCATTAATCCTTAATTTGTTTGAAATTGTTTCATTTGGTACTAAATAAACCCCCTCCAAAAGCATAGTCATGTGCTTTTATATGTTTTGTGCGCATTGTGTAAACTTTATGTGCATTGTTTTTTTCAGGTGGAGAATGTCATCAAGGAGCTTCGCAAAACCTTTCCTGCTGATGGTTTGCTTCCCATATATATTAATCCTCATACTGGAACGTCTTCATATTCGGTGATTACATTTGGTGCCATGGGTGATAGGTATTGATTCTTGAAACTGACAATAACCATTATATATATAGCTAGAAGGCAGAGTGCATTTGTTTGGGAAGAAATGCTAGTGAATCACAGTCCATAATATGCAGTTGAATGGAAAGCATGACAATTTTGTTTGAGGGCTTTAAGTATTGGTCATGTAGCACTGGCTTTATGCAAAACCATTTTGAAGCCTTACGCCATGCTTTTTGAGAAAATCACGTCTATGGTTGATTTTGAATCACGTCCATGCTTTTTGACATAATAGTATTAAACTGTTGGTCATTGCAGGATAATGTTAGTATACAAATTCTATTCTCTTGACATTATTTACTTTTTGGTCTATTGCTTGAAAAATGGTGTATATCTGCTTGTTAAATTGACTAAATCCTGAGCACCGAACATCAAATTGTACTTGGAATCCTCAAAGAAATAACTCGAACTATAAATCGAAGTTCATGGGAACTTTGAGACTGTCATATTATCAATTTCCTGCAAATGTTTGCCTTAGATGGAATTTTGCAAACTTGTTCTCATCTACTTTTACCATAACCATTTTATGACATCCCCAATGTATCTCAAAACTGCCACGGCACCAGATTTAAGGAAAAGCTGAGAAAAACGATCATAGTGTCCTTCCTACTGGTATAACATCAAACATTCAATACCACTATTTCAAAAATTTAAAATGATGCATAAATTCATTTTATCTTTTAAATGGATTTATACCGTCTTAAACAAACTTTATTCATGTGAATGGCTTCAAACTAGTTGGGTGCCATTGTCAAATGATCACATGATAAGTATCTGCTCCATGCACTTAAATCATTTTTAAATTGAACATCATTTTATTTTCTGTAAAATCAAGTTTTCACTTAAGATGATATCAATTTCTTTTTACAACTTAAGATAACAAATTGAATGAGGGCTACTATGAGAGTTTCCTTTGATCTCATAACTTAATTTCTTGGAAATAAACTTTGTTATTATTCCATCTTACATTTCAGCTTTACTAGACCGTTATAGAATTGATGGAAATAACCAGCTAGTAACTAAGTTAACTGCTCCTTTTTTTATTATTATATAACATGTAATAGGAAGATTGAAGGGGAAATTCTACCGGACGGCAATTAGACCAGCATTGTTATATGGTACATAGTGTTGGGCAGTGAAACACTGCCACATCCATAAGATGTCGGTGGCGGAGATGCGTATGTTGAGATGGATGTGTGGTCATACGAGAAAGGATCGGGTGAGTAATGAAATAATTAGGACAAAAGTAGGGGTCACATCTATTGAGAATAAAATGAGAGAAAACCGACTAAGGTGGTTTGGCCATGTGAGACGTAGAGCGCTTGATGCGCCGGTTAGGAGAACCGAAGAGTGGCAAAGGGATGTAGTGGTGAGGGGTAGGAGAAGACCTAAGCAAACTTGGAGGAGGGTGATCGAGAGTGATATGAGTTTACTGGGAATTGAGGAAAATATGGTAGTGGATAGGACGGAGTGGAGGGAGCGAATTTGTGTCGCTGACACGACTTGATTTCACGGTTTTATATGATGGTTCATGTTAGCCGACCCCGAATCATTTCGGGACTAAGGCTTTGTTGTTGTTGTATAACATGTAATAGGTTTATATAGCTGAAACATGATAGAATACAGAATAACAAACGAACTTACATTGTTGAAACTTAAGGAACATGATGAACTACAAATACAAGAAAATTGACCAGGTTAGTCCAGAGAACTGACCTCCTGAGAGCACAAGTGTTTCTCTTGCACACTTGGCTTCTGGACGGATTTTCCTGTTGCAGGTCCTACTCCTTTTGCCGTTGTGCTGTGTGTTAGGCATGAACTTGCGAACCAGTTTTGAAAATGAATACATCCCTCTGATAGGTTAAGCTTTTGAAATAAATGATTACTTAAATTGTTTCAGTTTGAAAATAGATGATTGAACAATCTGACCTTTGTATACACTATAAACTTATATATTGTTTTCCTTCTTGCAGCTTTTATGAGTATTTACTCAAAGTATGGATACAAGGAAATAAAACAGAAGCTGTAAAGCATTACAGGTAACAACTATTTTTGTTTATATTAAATATATGTCACGAGCATGAGTATACTTCAATGCATGCAGAAAATGCTGCAGTTTATTTAACATGTCAAGCATATTAGGCATTGCAGGCCTAATTGTGCTATTGTTGCCAATTTCAAAGATTTGATATACATATTGATAGAGCTGGTATTTGAGCCATGTATATTGTCTCTTGTGATGCTCTCAACCTCTAGGTAGATTTAAATGGATTTTCTTGGCATGTGTATATAAGATTCCTTAGAATTTTTTTGTAACTGTGTTAGTAATGCACTAAATATCTTAGACATAATATAATTGATGTTTAGAAGGTCAATTATGCTTAGAAGGTCCGATGTGACAGTTAAGTAACAGTCAAACCACCCTTTTCAAATTTCTGGTAACGTAGGGCTAAAACCGATCTTGCTTGTAAACATTAGGATTAAATTTGTACCATTCATTTGGTAGGGCTAAATCTACACTTTCCTAAAAACGTTAGGGTCATCCCATATATTTTTGATTTGTCTATGGTCAATAACAAATAGAAAGATTTGATGTTATCAAAATTTATGGACCATTATTGATTAGTCCAAAATTCTTAAATTGGTCTAAGACTTCGCATTTACTTGCAGAATTTCCGAGGCTTAGCTACTGGAACAATTTCATTAGTAGAATTATATTCTCTATATCTAGTGTCTGGAATTTTCTGTCTTATTTCATTTAGTCAATAAAACTTTCACTAGTTTGAAGTTTTTTTATGCAGAATCTGACCTCTTAAATTCACGTTTTTCGTAGATTCAGTTATAAGACATAATAATAGAACTGAAATTGGGAATAAACCTTAAAGAGATGCCAAACAATGAAAATTTCAAACTTCTTTGATGGATTAAGGAGCTGCTTACTTGATCATTGCCTGAGACTTTTTTTGCATCTGGTTTTAAACCTTTTGCCAAAGCAATGATCCCAATAAATATGATAGAGAATATTCTGTGAGGGTCAATGGCTAGACCAGAATAGTAATGGCCAACTAATCTGGTAGTTTTATCTAGAAGAACGAATGGGAGTAAAGAAAACACTAGAATTGAATTCTGAATTGGGGAAAATACCATTTAAAACAGACCATTCTCGCTTACACTAGTTAGGACAAGTCCTAATTCTAGATTGAAAACTACTTCTAATTAGTCAAGTAAAATACTATTAAATGGGAAAAGAAAAGAACATAATAATGAAAGCTGGAGTCGTAATAAATTAGAAAGAAACCTCAAATACTAATCCAACTCCTGCATAACAACTAGTGATCCCTAGTTAAATCATATGCATTAACCTATTTTTTAAATTCATGTAAACAATCAAAACTTAGGACGAAGTATGTTGGTTTCGTTAATTAAGCATATAATAATGAGAGTAATTTCATTTTGTCATCATTATTTCAATTCTTTTATTCATACTATAATATTATAATATTATTTTTAGATGTCTGTAACAATTCCCTTGGTTTGGTAATATCTGTTGGTGAATACTGCATGCAGAGAGATGTGGGAAATATCAATGAAAGGGATGCAAAGCTTGGTTCGAAGAACAACACCATCAAATTATACATACTTATGTGAGAAGAATGGAGATCGTCTGTCTGACAAGGTACAGTATTTGGATGATGTCTCTGGTGTATTTGATTGCTTAGTTGTTATACTGTTTCATGTTCTTGTGCATGCAGATGGATGAATTGGCCTGTTTTGCTCCTGGTATGTTGGCATTAGGATCATTTGGTTATGAAACTGGAGAGGCTCAAAAACTATTATCACTTGCAGAGGAGGTACTGATAGTGGTGACATTAAATTATGTTGCTGTTTTCATTATTCTTTTTTTGTGGTCAATATCTCAGTGAACCTACAGGTTGTGTGCATTAGTTGGCAATCTGATGAGTTTGTGGTAGGAGCTTTTGGGAGGGTTGAGGATACATGTGGTTACTAAATTTAGAATAGGATTGTCTTGGAGTATTAAATTGATGAGGATATCTGTGGTTCATACCAAAAACAAGAAAAAATATTTGACAGTGAGTACTGCAGCATATTGAGGACAAACTAGCCTTATAGCATTCTAAATCAAAGCTTCTTTGATCTGGAACTCCACTCTTAACAATCACATAAATATGAGTACTGCAGCATATTGAGGACAAACTAGCCTTATAGTATTCTAAATCAAAGCTTCTTTGATCTGGAACTCCACTCTTAACAATCACATAAATTGTTGCTTCAAAGAACTGAATCCTTTGTCTTTCTCTGCATCTTTTAGCTTGTTATGACAATGTCTGTTTGTTAATTATCTCCGCACCCTACTCCACCGTATCAATATCCCTGGGGACAATTTTTGTGTAAGGTGACAGAATGAGGCTGGTAAAAAATGTTCATGTAGTTTTCTCAAACGTACTTGGAAATACAGGGGTATTAGAGTTTCACCCACCCTGGTGGTGGTATTTACCAATGTTGAATTCAATCTGAAACTTTTTATGTTTTACTTTGGAAATAGTTAAACTGAGAATGTGGTGGTGTCAAAGTCAAACAAAATTCCCTTCATAAAATGTGAATATGATAAGGTATATCTCAAACATTTGAAACTTATTGGAATCTTGTGAATATTTTTCCTCTGGATCTTAGTATGCCTTAATCTCATTATACTTATGGAGCATCATTTAGACTAACTTACAAGAACAATTTTATGGGCTTGAAAATGCTCAGTTCACAATCTTCTGTTGATAATAATTATTTGGAAGAGATGGATAGTTATTGTTGCCCTTTTGACATGTTAGACTGAGCATATGGTTATTGAGTTCCGGAATCAAGTGCTGACATTATAAGATATGAGCGCATTTATGTATTTATTATTATTGTTGTTGTTGTTGTTGTTATTGTTATTGTACTATTATTTGGGGTGATAGGATCATGGCCTTTCAATAATTATTAAGATGATAAACAATCTAGACTGACCGGGAGGTTTAAAGATTTGTGGTAGACATAATTACAGGAATCTTGAGGATGACTTCTGAACATGTGGAGCTGTAAATAAAACAGTAGGACCAAAAAGCCCAGTTTTGTCTTCGATGTATAACCTAATTTGTCTTCGGGTAAGCCTTTATGCTCTCAATTTGGATCAAGTCACCTTTTTAGTTTAAGGAAGATCCTTCTCTGCTATTGTTAAATCTTTGCATGACATGGAACTGGTGCCAACAGAAAGTGGATTTTCTGTTAGTATAATGACGATCCTTTCTTCCTCTTATTTACCTTCTGGCTGACTTCTTGAACTTCCAAACCTTCTTTCAGTGTCTAAATAAAGTGCAATAAAATTAAAGAGAAGAATAGAAGACAGTAACGCGGATATTTGTGGAATGGTATCGAAAGGACAAAATTGATATCCAAAATTAGCTGAGAGAAGGGAAAAGATATTTATCACGGAATTGTATCAAAATGCTAGAGTTAACAATTGGATTATATTTTAGAATGGTATGAGCATTTCTTCGACCAAAAGAAACTTCGATGGTTACCTCTATTTTCATGTCTAATCCATGGCTTCCTATACCAAATGACACAGTGTGTCTGATTGATTGTTTTCAATTAAAAAATAAGCTCCTATTATATATATATATATAAGATTGGCTACATCTGTTTCACCTTTGACTTGATTCCTTGTGGCTGTCATGTAGCTAGCATGGACTTGTTATAACTTTTATCAGTCAACTCCTACAAAATTGGCTGGGGAGAACTATTTCTTTCATCCTGGACAGGTATGACTCACTTTCCTGATTCTGGAAATAGAAGTGATTAAAATACTACGTGCTTAACAGTGAAGTATCTTAAAAATTGTAGGACATGAACGTAGGTACTTCTTGGAACATTTTGAGGCCTGAGACGGTCGAGTCCCTCTTTTACCTTTGGCGTTTGACTGGGAACAAGACTTACCAAGAATGGGGTTGGAATATTTTCCAAGCATTTGAAAGAAACTCTCGCGTAGAGACGGGTTATGTTGGACTCAAAGATGTAAGTATCTGATTACCCTTGGATTTTGATGTTATGCATTTAGTTCCCCTAGTTGAGCGTGCAATTTGTACTTTGTAAAGTTGATTCAAGAGCCATGCAGATAGCAAAATTTAGTTAAATGTATTTTATTTAAGTATCTTAATACGTTCTCTAAATCTAATGATGGGATGATATTGTGCTTGCTTGTTTTGTTGATTCATCAAATACGTATCCTTTCTCTTCCCCTTCTACTTGTGCGCAAAACGAAATTCATTGCAATCAAATACATTTTGTTTGATGATAGCTTCTGGATTAGATCCTAGCGTTGAACGATTTTGCAGCTAAATACATGTTTGCCTTTTTCGCACAGGTGCATACGGGCGTGAAAGACAACATGATGCAGAGCTTCTTCTTAGCTGAGACACTTAAATATCTATATCTCCTGTTTTCACCTCCATCCGTCATATCTCTAGATGAATGGGTATTTAATACAGAAGCACATCCTTTGAGAATTGTTCCTCGTACTGATGTCATTCAGGTCGATAGGCAACACGATTTGGCTAATCGATTCCGTGGCAGGAAGGAGGGCAGAAAAACTTCGGATTGAAGCATAGGGTTTTGGACCGGATTCAGGATTATACTAGAAAAGTTGAGGAATACATACAAGAGGGATTCATGGCAACTCTTGATGCATGGAAGGTGAATGCTGGGTTTAGTTCAAGCAGATGAGTTTGTAGTTTAGTTTGATACAGTCAATGAGAACACTACAGCCCAATTTTTTTTTCTGTTGTAATTTTTTGTATTTCTAGTTTGTGTGAAATATTACCACTTTATAAGCCATGTAAAATTGAGAGCGGAATGCATATTGTATAATGTCAGTTAGACTCGGGTTTGATACTAAGATATACCACAAGACTGATAAGTTGATTCGAGATCTCACTATCAGTGTCGGGGTAAAATAGAAGGAGCATATCGTACCAGACAATCAAAAATATAAAAGCATAGACTATGATTAAAACAAGAAAACTCGAGCTGAAATAGTGATTACTTAATCAGTCTTATGCTCGCGAGATCTTATTTTGGGACATATTGTACCAGCTAATCTTATTTTGAAAGGGGTAAAATAGAATTTATATCCTAAATATGTTCCACAATAGATACCTTTTAAGGTTTCAGACACAAGAATTAAAAAATAAAATTTATTTTAATTAAAAGATTTTGTTACCTTTGTATTAATTGCATCAACTAATTAATTTTTATCTATTTCTAAAATAAAAAAAATAAAATAAAAAATATCTGGTAAAATGGAGGGAGTATATAGCAAGGGATCAAGGCCTTCACTCACCTAGTAGATTCATGGGTAAGTTACAGAAAAGTCAAGAAAGATTTGATTTATTACAAATTACTCATTCTTAAGAAAATAATACAACTATGTCAAATTTTATTGAACCTATAATATTTTTATCAATGCAAGCCATTGTTAGCATTTTCGCAGTATGATTTTGCACACAAAAAAGTCCAGTATTTACACTTTTTTTTATCAACGAAAGCCATTGTTGGCTTTACTTCCGATGCCAAAACGCTTCTGCCAATGCTTCTCGTTTTTCTCCAGCATCACATATGAAAAAGGGGGGAAGGAAAGAAAATGACGTTTCAGTTTTCTATTTTTTAAACTGTCCCTTTTTTCTAAGGTTAGTTTCTAATGCAGTTAACTATAGTTTGACAAAAATAGAATTAAATACAAGGGAATGATAAAAGACAATTATAGAGGATAGTTAACTGTAATTAAAAATTGAGAGTTGATTTTCTGTGTAAATATGGATATCATAATTCACTACAAAATTACAACTAAATCATATTATCAAATTTAATTTTCAATATGTCATTTTTTATATATATATAATAAATTCCGATTCATAAATCCTAAACTCTAAATAATATATTCTAGATTCTTAATTTATAAATTGTAATCTTTAAAAATAATGATTTTATTAGTTTGATATAAATCAAAATTAAGACTTGACATAATTGTACATAATTTTTCAAAAGTGAATTTCTATGTAAATTTCCCTAGTTAGTTATCATCTACTAAAATTTAATAATTAAATTCAAAGGAAAGTCCACTTATACTCTTAACGTAGACATTCAGGAGCAATTTTTATCTTTAACATCTAAAATGATATAATTTTACCTCCTAACGTTAGCATCAAAGAGCAAATTTACTCTAAGATTGTCAAGTTAAGTTAATTTGAGAAAAAAAAATCAATTTAATCGATAAAATGCAACAATACCTTCAACATTCAGGAGCAATTTTAATTTAACATCTAAAATGATGCAATTTTACTCTTAATATTAGTATTAAAGAGCAAATTTACCTATAACATTGGCAAGTTAGGGCAATTTGAAAAATAATTCAATTTAAGGGATAAGGTGCAACAATACCCTCAAGGTTGATATTCAGGAGCAATTTTACCTTTATGTCTAAAATGGTACAATTTTACTCCTAAGTTAATATTGACATCAAAAAGCAAATTTACCCCTAACATTAGCAAGTTGGGTCAATTTGAAAAATAATTCATCAAACTATTTTCTTAGTTATGAATAGACGTAAAAAATACACTGTATTTTTGTACAAGTTGGACAAAAAATCCAAATATTGCGTCAAATTTAAAAAATATTAATTTTTAATACTATTATTAAATCACTAAAAATGTGAATTTTTTTGAACCAACTTCAGGATTAAAATTGTATCATTTTAAACGTTAAAGCAAAATTAATAAAATTCAACGAATATAATTTTAAATAAAAAACATTTAACAAAAAAAATTAATATAAACACAACTTAGACCGGACTCGGGATTTTGAAATAAAATATGAGTCTAACACATTTTATATGTGGACTTGTGAAGTAGATTTAAGCGGGCCGAATCAAATATTAAATATATGTGTAAGTCTAAAAAGGACAGAGTTAGACGGGTCAACTAGCTAATGAATAGGTCTACTAGCTAGTGCAACCCTTCCTAAGCCATACATGGATCCAATTGAAAGAAAAATAAACTTGTATATTTAAAAAATAGAAGTCTAAGAATTCAATTAAAAAATATAAAACTTATAAACAGTAGTTCTAGAAAATTCAAAGACTTAAAAATGCATTATACATATTAAAATATATACATGTTTATAAATGAATAAATAAAAAAATGAATGAAAAAGTAATTTTTTTTTTGTGTGTACGAATAAAAAGTACTTAATTGGTACAAAACAGTATTAAAATGAAAAATACTTTTGACCAATGATTTTGAATTTGATGTCTTCGTACAAAACATTATCATTTTGCTCCCATCATGAAATCAATACTTCAATTTCACTTTTTCTTAAAGTATTCTCCCCATAATTTTTTTTTGACTGTGTTAGACTTGGAAAATGATAAAATTGAATTAATATTTCTATCACAGAAGTAGAATACCTTAATAATATTGGATTATTTTGTATCTTAATGATAAAATTGATAGGTGTCTTCTATGACTACTTTGTTTTTGACAAAGTACAATTACTTGGTGTGTTTTCACTATTGGATGATGAAGTATAAAATTAATCTAATGATGAAAACACACAAAGTAAGGAGGCTTATTTTGTAAAAAAACAAGGTAAGCATAGCCTTTACCAAAATGGATAACCTTTTGGAGTAAATTTTACTTTTATAAATTAGGGATAAAGTATCCAAATTGCTTCAACATTTTACAAATTTAATCCAACATATAAAATAACACTATTTCAGTCTCAACATTTGTAAAATGGTATAAATTTAACCCAAAGTTCCGTTAACCATGGATAAATTGGTATCATTTCACAAATATTAAGCTACAATGATGCTAAAATGATGCTATTTTGTATGTTGGAAGTTAAATTGATATTTTTCCAACAACATTAACATTATTTTGGTACCTTATCTCTATAAATTATATATCATTGGTTTATATGGAGATTTTTTTTTCCGGTTTAGTTCAATGTTTGGGTTAGGATCGAAAAACAGTTATAGATAGCCATTTTAGATGGAAAATTGGTTAATATCTACCATAACAACTAACAACACACAGGAAAGGAAACATTAATATTCAACCAAACAATAAAGATTTACAAAAATAAATCAACTCATTAAATATGACTAACTCAACTTAATTCATATATTTTTATTCTAATGATTTTATTTTTGATTAAAGATTGGTTAGCGAGGAAGGGTAAGCGGCGAACATCCCAGCTATACTGGCACCCCACCACAGACCCAAAAAAGCCCCGAACCAAATTTATTAAAAGAGTCAATAAATGTCATAATACAAAAAGAATAAAGAATAAAATGAAGCCAAAGAATTAGGAAAAGTGATAAACGCAACGTCCTACACGATCATGAAAAAAGACCGATCCACAAAAATTCGGGACAATATCCCACCAAGTCGAATTCTAATGATTTTATTTATAGGTTGAGTTGAATCCAATCCATATAAAGAAGGATTGCTTGCGTTGAGTTGAGTTTTAATTTAAATATTTACATGTTTTTTTTTTTTTCATCTTCTTTCCTTTTTAATTTAAAAATATTTTGTTACAAAATATTTATATAATTAACATATTACATTAAGATAAATGTAAAAAACTTAGTAATTTAAAGTAGATATGTAAGATCAGCCGAAAAAAGCAAAATTCGGAAATTCGATAAAACGGTAAATATAAAAAAGGGAAAAACAAGAAAAACGAGGAAAAATGGAAAAAAAAAGGGGAAAAGAGAATGAGAAAAAACGAAAATGAGGAAACTAGAAACACGAAACAAACGAAAAAGTAAATAAAATCAAAAAAATGAGATAAACATAAAATATAAGAAAAAATGAGGAAAAAAAGAGAAGAAAACAAGGATAATTAAAAAAAATGAGAAAACAAGAAAAATAAAGATGATACTCTATCCATTTCAAAATAATTGCCACATTTTGAAATTTTTTCTTATTTTATATTATTTGTCAGTTTTAATTTCTAAGACAATTTTTTTCTATTTTCCCCTTAATAATGAGTTTAATATTAATGCGAAAAACGAGGATTATTATTAAAGAGATAAAAAGTATTTTAGTTTATCTTCCATAAATTTAACGTAAAACTATAATTTCTTAAACGAAAAAAATTTGAGAAAAACAACAAAAATGAGAAAACGGATAAAAAAGCAAGAACGAGGAAAAACGAGAAAAAACGGGATAAATGATACAATGAGAAAAAAAAAGACAAAAACGGAAAAGCTGAGAAAAATTGTTTCTTGTTATCTCGATTTCCCGTTTCCTTATATTCTCGTTTTTTCAATTTTCCCTATTTTATTAATTTTCAATTTTCTTGTTATTTGCATTTTTTCGTTTTTGCATACATACTTGGTTTTCTCTTTTTTTCCGCCTTTTCTTATTTTTTTTTTCGTTTTATCATTTTTCTTATAATCTCATTTCTTTTCTTGTGTTTTCACGTTTCCTTTTTTTTTCCTCACTTTTTCTTTTTCTTTTTTTTTTGAAGACCACTTTTTCTTTTTCTATTTAATCATTTTTTCAGGTTTTGTCTATTTCTTTTTTTCGTTTTATCGGTTTTTAGCAGTTTTCTTTTTTTTACTATGTAAATTATAATAATATTTTATAAAATTGAATTAAAAACTAACTCAACCTAATCCAACCCAGCCCATTTCAATTAAATATGTTATGGGTTGGGTTGATTTTAAATAAACTTATATTACCAAAAAAAACACACTATTTTTTATAATGGTAAGTTGATAGGATAAGTAACCTTTTGACTCTTGTAAATAAGATTAGACACACGTGTATATTATATGTATTGTGTGAATAGGTAGTCAACAAGTATCCATTATATTAGAGACGCATTTGTTAGGTTTTAAGTTAAACTTTCACGAATTTGAGTTAAAAACCAACTCCATCAAGAGCATCTCTCTGCTCCTAATCTCATCCTTATTTTATTTTTTATTAATAATATATTATTAAAATTCTCTCTTCTATCATTATTGATATATATAATAACACATAATAATTTTTAAGGATAAATAATTTATTAGTCTTCTCTGTTTTATCTAACACATTATTTAATCAATCTATTTGAAAAACACATTATAAGGTTCTTATCATTTGTCACTATTAATCTTTTGATCATTCTATCTATTTTTTTAATTTTTAATCATTCTATTCGGCATAAACAGACAGACAGAAAATAACATGTAACTAAGTCATTTTATACCGCACTATGATTGTCCTGAAAGTTAAGATATGTATGGTTTAAAGTCTAAAAAATAGACAAAAGGACCAAATGGTGAACATTAATATAAGATAGAGACCGTATAATATGTTTTTCAAAATAGAAGGACTAAATAACGTGTTATGTAAAAAGATGAGGACTAATAAATTATTTAGCCAATTTTTAATGATGAAAAAATAAGAATTTAGTATGAGGAGTATTATTAGAGATGATATGTATTTTGATACTTTTAAATGACTAAAATAAGATTTAATTGTTTATATTATTTTTTATTGAGTGGATTAAGACTCTCTTTAGGATATTTCTAGGGATGCAAGTAGGGTGGGGATTCTCCGTCCCCGACAGGGACATGGAATCACCGATAAGAATCCCCATGAGACGGGGATGTGGATAATGTTATCCCCCGTAGTGGGGATGGGGGCAGGGATGGGGAATGGTATCCCCGTCCCGTGGGGATCCCCGACTCTGCCCCGTTAATCCCCGATGGGAAATCCTCGACGGATCCCCAATTATTCTCCATTATAATTAAAATTATATTTTAAATATTATAATTTATAACATTAAACTTAAATTAAATAGACTTATTTTCAAATAAAAAATCAAATGTGACTAAATGAATATTATTATTAACGAGGACTAAATGAATATTTTTAGAATGATTATTTATACTTGGTATTTCTTAGAAGTTTTAGTATATACTGATTTTTTTTTTTAAATATAAATGGTGATTCCATGTGGGAACGGAGATATGGAATAGGGAAAAAATATTTTTAAACGGAGATGGGGATCCCGCGGGGACGGAGATGAAGGACAAATCTGTCCTCACCTATCTCGCGGGGATGGGGGACAGGGAATCCCCGACTAGTCGGGGACAGAGATGGAAGATGCATTCCTGGCCCCGCCCTGCCCCGTCCCGTCCCGTTTGCATCCCTAGATATTTCTCCTCTATGTCTTCCTTTAGCTTTCTTTTGTAATTCTAAAGTATTTTCATTCATCTTTCACAAGATCGGTTAATTTTAAAGTATTTTCATTCATCTTTCACAAGATCGGTTAATTTTAACAATTAAGTCATGGATTACTTGTTTTAATTTATTAGCTAATAAGAGGTTGGATTATAACCCAAAAACTATAAATTTATTCATTACACATCCTTACCAAATTGACTAAACGTTTAATTATAGTCAGCACCGGTCCTGATAATTTATAGACTCTTGACGAAATAAGAGATAAAGACCTCTTAATAAAAAAAATTATACGTAAAAATTTAAAATATATTCTAATAAATAATAAAAAGTATTTCATTAATAATTGTACGGTACGTATTATTACGTTCGCCAAATATACATTTATTTATCCAAAATCAAAAATATGTTTCACCATTTTCTTAAATTAAACATTTAACTATTTTCAAAAAATCAATTGAGCCTTTTTAAAATCTAAAATGTCAATTATTTGGACCGTTTAGAGCCTAAATGATATTAATATATGTATATAAAAAAATTACTCCATATATCTATAGACCTAAAAAATATTTTTGGACCCTACAGGCGCACTCCTAGCCTAGACCCAGGGCCGGCCCTAATTATAGTATTATACAAAAAAAGAACAAAAGAGTAGAATAGTAGCTAATGCAACAAAGAAACGGTGTATATAAACAAAACGAGTTGTCGTGATTCATGTCATAATCGTACTATATAATTTATATATTTTACATAATTATATACGATATAAAACAACCAAAAATGAATTGTCTCGATAAATTATATCATTATATCAGAAATTAAAAGCTCCAATTAAAAGTTTAATATGGGTTTGTAATATAAAAAGAAGAGGAGTAAGAAAATGTAATTAGATCTCATAATTATAAAGAGGACAAAAATTATTGAAAGGAAAAAGGTTTTGTGAACAAGAAAAGTAAAAAGACATTATGTTTTGTTAATTGTTAATTGTTAGTTACTTTAATTATCAGCAGAAAACATAATCTGTTCATAATATTCAGATGTGTCTATTTTACACCATATATAGTTGAAAAGTGCATGGATAATGTTAGATCACTAGAAAAGCTAGCTTTCTTCTTTCTTTTCTTTTTCTTTCTATTCCAATCCTTCATTCATTTCACACTTTGATTTTTTAGACCTATTTTCGAATTTTATTTCTTAATCTTCACAAAATATTATAATTTTGACCTGTCTTGATAGGAGATTTAAAACATGAGATTGGTTTGCCTAATTTTTGTTCGTAATTAGATCTGATTAATCGGTATTTTTCAGACATTTTAAAGTAATTAAATGATCGCCATTCCAAAGTTGTTATTTTTGTGCTTACAAAAAGTTTAGGGGAGGAGTATCAAAATCATGGAGGGTTTATGAGAAGGCTTACATACTTCTTTATCTACAGAGACTCCAGCAATGATTACGAAAATCGAATCCAGATAAGAGTTGCTTCTTTACCATTGACATATCCTAATAAATAAATATGGCCAATGATGTCGCTACCATCCACAGGGCTGCTACAGCCACATGGGTCGGATCCTCGTATACATAAACCCAAATACCTAAAATTTTAAATCTATTTTCTTTGTTTGTTTTAATTATTTAATTTAGTTTTAGTTACTGTAAGAATTAAAATGGAGACCCATATATTTGGAGCGTGGAGCGAAGGCCCGAGAATGCTTGGATTTATATGTAATTGTCTTTTTATTTCCTTTTTCGAGCCTCGTCTGTTTTAGAGATTTTTAAATTTGTTTCATTTTACTTGTTTTACATATCATATCAACTGCAAAATATGACATGTTAAAGACTTGACTAAATAATGAGTGTTTTATTTTTAAAATGCTAATTGAAACAATAACATGCACAAACTTTCACATAAACTTAAAAGGGTTAAGTAATACACGAAACAATATATCAGAGAGTTAAGTAGAAAGTCGACAAGTTTGTTGGGCGTTTTGGGGGTGCTTATATTTCCTTATGGATGGATATTGACTTCCCTAAACATACATGATTATCTGAATCCATGCAAGTTTTCTACAAGGAATCTCTGTAACATTTGTGTAGCTAGTAAAAGTGGCAAATCCTTTCCTCATAACCAGTGCTGTCGAGTTTATCGAACTCTCCAATTGAGTCCGAGATGAAACAGTACCCTATCATTATGGAAGACCTCTTGAGGGTGAAAACTCGACTGAGGTAGGCTCCTCTGATAGATACCGAGCTCGATTTTGTTCATACCCTCAAATAGAAAATCATGTTTATAAAACATTACATGTCGTGAGATTACACATTTCCAGAAATCAGATAAAAGCATCTAAAGTCCTTGTACAATTTACTATAACCAATAAAAATACACTTATTTGATTATGGGCTAAGCTTAAAGTTCAGAATAGGGATGGAGCCAAGAATAACACAAACAACCAAACACTCGAATTATAGTATAATTTGGCATACATTACACCAAAAACCCATTCAGATGACGGTTAAAAATCACCATCCTGCAAGAAATAAAACTGTCACGATGCTCACTGCCGTCTATTGATGCTTCAGAAGACGGTTTGAATCTGTCATCTGAAATAACGTCACATGACATCGACTAAATTGCTACTTGTCATTCGACCATGAATTATATGACAGTTCATCTAATAATAAATGTCACTGTATTTATGTTCTCATGACACCATGTTTAAATAACATGTCAAAATATCAAGTTAAAATGAAGTTATTATGTTAATGTCATGACAATTTTTATTTTCTTAGGTGTCGTTGTAGCGTAATTCACATGACATAATTTGTATCAAAACCTATTGTTGGAACGTAATTAGTATGATAATTGGTTACCTGTTCTGTATCATTAGATAGAAAGTAAGATGACATTTTCTTATAAGAATTTTGTCACTGTTTTTTTGGTTTTTTTACCTCTTTCATGAACTTGTATAAATAACCAAAGTAGATTGTAAATAATGTGCAAATAACCTTTACATATAACAATAAACTTTTACATATGTGAAGATCACAATCCTAACCAAAGGTTTGTCATTACAAAGCTAACATTTAACTATATAAGTAAGAAGCCTAAAAAACTAAACCTTAAATCTCATGACTTGTTATGCCCATTCTTTGCAGGTTTTCCCATCCATTTGCTCCCTGCAACATAAAATACACAAGTTAATTGAGTGCTGATCGTCAAAGTATAAAGATATAGATGCTTGAAATATGGCCAGCAAACTTTAGCTGTTGAAGTATTCAATGAATTAATCAGCAAAACAGTTGTCCTGTTTCAGGTAATAGTATAGAAACAATAAAGGAAACCAACATGTTCATGTAGTGAACAATTTGATATTCTTGCTAATCAAACAACTTATAAGTTTATGGTTACGATATATAGTTTGACAAGACGACTAAGCGAACAACTCAAAGTGAAATGGATATAAAGAGCAAAGGAGCAGGTTAACAAGTGCAAACACACCAGGTTCTGACTTGATACGAATTTATTCTCCTATAGAGGAGGTTAATAAGTGCAAACACATCAGGTTCTGCTAATGAACTTGTTTTTCTCTTGATCGAAGCTACAATTTCATCAGTGGATCAAATTAAATTAGAGCAAAAAACTAATCAAGCTCCAAAAGTGATAGTTTGTAAGATGACCCACAAGAAAAGAGCATAATTTTCTCATGTAATTGCAACACTAGTAATTCTAGATGCAACTCAAATGCTAGGAAAATCTCTACTGATAAGTCCATGACTGAAAAATGCTTCAAATAGGCAATGCCACAACATATATACTCAAAACTTCCCCATTGCCACTCAGGGTTCAAATTCAATCCTAGTAAATTATGCACAATCTACCAATACACAGTCAAAGTAATATATATATATATAAATCAATATGCAACGTGCTGGGCCATATAAGTGTGAAAAAAGCAGCAGAAAACAAACCTTGCATTTGAGATTGTTTGTACTAGAGTTTTTGTCAGCATCGTCCTCGAATTCTTTATTACAAGCGTGTCAAGTAAGACCAGACATCTCTTCTTCTTCTTTTCTTTGGATTCAATTAGAAGACCGGAGACACTAATAGATAGTATATAAAGGGAACTGAAACAGACGACGGCTCGTAGGCGGTGGAACGACGATCATATTACTGATGAAATATGATGTAATGATTCACCTCTAGCTCGATTGTGCAAGCACCTGAAAAGATGGGTTCGGGAGACCACAATGCCAATGGCTGAAATTGGTAAGGAAGAAAACTCAAGTGTAAGGAAGAAAACAGAAGTGTAAAAATTGGTAAGATACAAAAGAGAAAAGAAGCGACTTTATAAAGCAGAACTTTAAAATTAACAACAGGCATAAGGAACTTAACTTGTTCATGAACGTTAGAGTCAAAGGCTCATATTGCAGCTGTCGTGGCTGCCTCCATTGGGATTGACTGGTGGTACCTTGGTGCCATCCTGAAACACTAAGAGAAAACAATAGATTATGAAACAATAAAAGAGAAATGAGAGAGCGAGAAGAGAGAAAGTGAGGAGTTACCGATAATCAGACCTGAGATCGATAGAGAAGCTGAGAAAAATAATTAGGTTTTTCAGAATGACTTTTATAATCTGTATAAAAATTTGGGCGCATTAAAATTTTGGGTACTTTTTGCTCCGCCCATGAAACCTAAAAATTTTAAGATTTTTTTTTTCTCTCACAACAATGAAAGTGCTATTTAACAACTGTCATTTGATGGTTAAGTAACTTTTGAGTTAAATGCGCGTTTTCATTAGATGACAAAATTGTGTCATCGTAAGGCCACATGTGAATTAAGCGTGTTTCAAGTTAAATTTTCATATGACATAATTTTAATATATTGTCACGAAAAACAATCCGACAATATGATTGTTTAATATCCACAATATTGTATTCGCTACTGGATAAGAGTTTTCCATCTCCGCACTGTGGCTAAGGATTCCTCAGTCACTATTGGGACAGATCCTAACGGAAAATCCTTACCGGCTTTACAACCCTACCGGCCCGGACATATAGTAAAATTTGCAATTAAATTTAGGGTTCTCCACACAATAGAAGCAAATATGCAGTCCCAATGTAAGTGGAGGCACAAATATTGAGAGAAGAAAAAGAAAATATACAATCTCAAGCAAAGGGACATTCCTTCAACCCTACCAAATTAAAGTAATTACAACAAAGGTAGCTCCTCCACCCCCACCACCACCACCACCTCAGGCCACCACCACCACCACATCAGCTGCAATGATGACAATGAGAGTGGGTGGAAATGAAATGAATTAAAAAACAATATTAATATTCCCATGCAAAATAAAAACAAAGATAAGATATATAAATTAAATAGAAAAAAGGGAAAAAGTGGAAAAATAGAATCTAGTACTGATCTCTTGAGAGAAGTGATGGGTTTAAGAGTGGCAAAGAGAATCCATGTTGGGACCTTTAAAAGCTGACCCTTTTTTATTCATTTCTATTATTTCTGTCAGTTTCATTTGGCATGCGTTACTCTTTTTTTTTTTCACACTAAATTTAAATTAAAATTAACTGCTCAGTTTGTTTCAGACATTTTGGAATTTTAGGTTCTCTATTTTTTCCTTTTGGCATTTTCTCAAATTCCTTTTCTATTTCATATTATTAGTTTTACTCAATTCAATAATATTTCAAGACTTGCAAACTTAATAACCCGAAATGAAGTTTCGAGAGTTAATATTAGTACCGTTATAGTTCAAAAGTAATAGATGATTTTTATCCTTGAATTATCTTGTTAAATATGAATTTGATCCAATCATCTAGTTAAATTTGAATTTAAACAAAAAAAGAAGAAGAAAGGATATGAAAAAGGATTTGAACTCTATGGATGTCTTAATAACCTTTCCATATATATAAAGTTGAAACTAACCATTGTTAGTTGAGTTCTACTATTGTCTCTAATCATGGAAAATTATTAGAAGCATTGTATTTTCCATATCAAACGGAAAATATTTCATACATATTTTAATATATATAATATGGATGCACACATATTATAAGAGTCTAAGAGGCCTTACTATTTCATTTATTCAATGAGATCACAATGCATGTGTCCAAATGTGATTTGGAATCTTCCAAGTGATATGAAAGACTGGATGTTTAATATAAGAACTCATCTAATCGATTCACGCTGATTCAGAATTGTTTAGATTGCACCACGACAACATAACTCATGATGTGATGTAATTCGAGCAATACCAAAAACTTAATCTGATAGTTAAAATATAAAAATAGCTTTACAACATATGTTTATCCTATAATATGTTGAAATTCTATGAACAAATGAAATTTGCAGTCATTTGGTTTAAAAAGACCAAATACTATGTCAAAGGAACAATTGGTCTAAAAGGTTAAGATGATAGTTAAAGATTAAAAATCTGTTTGTTTCAGTTGTTTATTGTTGCTGATATGCAGTAAATATTAGTTGTTTTTCTGTAAAAAGCAGCTGTTTCGGAATTTTACGAAACACTTTCCATCTCCTATTTAGTATTGAAAGACAAAAGACAGTTCTGAAAAATAAAAACAAACATGCACTAATAAGTTAGGTTCAAACAACCCTGTTTGGCAAATAGTTGTTAGTTGATAGCTGATTACCTTTTTGGTTAGCTGATTTGACTAACTTATTTGACTATCTGATTGTGTAAACTTGTTTGGTAAAACTTAACTACTGTTTGGATAAATGACAAATAAAGACATGATAAAACATTTATTTGGGGTTAAAGGATAAAAATACAACAACAACAAAGCCTTAGTCCCGAAATGATTCGGGGTCGGCTAACATGAACCATCATATAAAACCGTGAAAATCAAGTCGTGTCAGCGATACAGATTCGCTCCCTCCACTCCGTCCTATCCACTACCATATTTTCCTCAATTCCCAATAAACTCATATCACTCTCGATCACCCTCCTCCAAGTTTGCTTAGGTCTTCCCCTACCCCTCACCACTACATCCCTTTGCCACTCTTCGGTTCTCCTAACCGGCGCATCAAGCGCTCTACGTCTCACATGGCCAAACCACCTTAGTCGGTTTTCTCTCATTTTATTCTCAATAGATGTGACCCCTACTTTTGTCCTAATTATTTCATTACGCACCCGGTCCTTTCTAGTGTGACCACACATCCATCTCAACATACGCATCTCCGCCACCGACATCTTATGGATGTGGCAGTGTTTCACTGCCCAACACTCCGTACCATATAACAATGCTGGTCTAATTGCCGTCCGGTAGAATTTTCCCTTCAATCTATTAGGCATGCCGGGATCACAAAGGAAACCTGTAGCACTCTTCCACTTCGACCAACCAGCTTTAATCCTATGGGCAACATCTCCATCTGCTTCTCCATCCGTTTGGATAATAGATCCTAAATACCGGAAGCAATCCGAGGCCTGAACAACTCTCCCATCTAGGGTGATTGTCCCTGCCTCACTACTCCTACGGCCTCTAAACTTACACTCCAAATATTCTGTCTTACTTCGACTCAACTTAAAGCCTCTAGATTCTAGAGTTTGCCTCCATAGTTCCAACTTCATCTCCACTCCTTCTTTCGTCTCATCAACCAACACAATATCATCTGCAAACAGCATGCACCATGGTATACCATCTTGAAGTGAACTTGTTAGTTCATCCATAACGATGGCAAAAAGAAATGGGCTTAGTGTGGAACCTTGATGCACTCCAATCGTAATAGGAAACTCTTCAGTCTTCCCAACACTAGTACGTACACTCGTGCATACTCCCTCATACATGTCCTTTATGATGTCAATATATTTCCGCGAAATGCCTTTCCTTATCAAGGCCCACCAAAGTACTTCCCTTGGTACCTTATCATATGCTTTCTCCAAGTCAATGAAAACCATATGCAAGTCTTTCTTCTTATTTCGATAGTGCTCCATTAATTGTCTCATTAGATGGATGGCTTCCATAGTTGATCTTCCCGGCATAAAGCCAAACTGGTTTTCCGAGATCTTCACCGTCCTCCTTAGCCTTTGTTCAATCACTCGCTCCCAAATTTTCATAGTGTGACTCATTAATTTGATTCCCTGATAGTTGGCACAATCTTGGACATCGCCTTTGTTCTTATACAAAGGGATTAAGGTACTTTTCCTCCATTCTGATGGCATCTTATTGTTTCTCCAAATTTTGTTGAAGAACGTCGTCAACCATTCGATTCCTCTTTCTCCCAAACATCTCCAAATCTCAATAGGGATGCCATCGGGTCCTACTGCTTTCTTCAACTTCATCTTACTTAATGCCATTTTGACTTCACCCTTTTGAATTCTCCGCAGGCATTCATGATTTATCATATCGTGATGGATACTTATATCTCCAACATCTTGTTGGCGATCTCCATTAAATAAGTCATCAAAATAGGACCTCCATCGTTCCTTGATATCCTTATCTCCAACTAGGACTTTCTGGTCCACATCTTAAAGGATAAAAATAAGGGGTAAAAATGTCATTCAAAAGAGATGAAACAATAAGCTAATTGAAAAAACTCATAAAATGAGCTTTTTCAAAATCAGCATTTTGAATCCAATAAACTCTTTTAAAACCTCTAAAGTGGCTCAGATTTCTAATTTTACTCAAAAAAGTTATGTACAAAACAGGACCTTAGTCTAAGAGACTCCAAAAGTACCTTGTAAAAAAACATATGAACCAAAAATTTAAACCGACGAAATGAGGACTAAATTTTGATGGAATGAGAAATTAAACCTCAAAATTGATAAATAGATATTCAACTCCTATATATATATATATATATATATATGATTACAAAATTGTAAGCAATGTATTTGGAATTCAGACATTGTGGTCTTATTCTTTTGTCATTTTCTAACATTCTTAAAATTCTTCTGTTTTGTTGGGGAAAAGGCTTATAAATACTAATATATGTTGAGGGTATTAACTCTCAAATCAATGAATAAAGAAATGTTATTTGTTGGTTGTCTTCATCTTATGTTGTCAAAATTCCTTGTTGTTTCTTTCTAGACAAAGAGAAGGAATTAACATAACAATATAAAAGGAGAATAAAATGTAAGATACGAAAATATCTTTTATTGATTCGATCCTCAAACCCAATGATTTTTAAAACAAAATAAAATTAATTTCTTTTTACCGGACGGATAAAGTGTCCAAAAAAGTTGTAAAAACTTTTGACTATAATAGTGTTTTTCTATGCTTACAATTAAATAGTGTGACCTCATTGCTTTTACTTTTTGCCTCAAAGTTACTGCCCATCTCACTCTATTCACTTCATTTTCACTTTTTACTTTTTTCTTATATAGGACAACAACTCATATATGTTTCACTTTCATTCATCCTCTCTTAGACTAATCAACAAGATTGAAATTAGCTCACAAGGATCATCCATCCTACCATGCAAGACTTACAAAACACCTATTTTTTTTTAGCTTTCATTAGAATCATAGCGTTAAACATAATCTTTAAAATTTTAGCTTGACTAGTTAATGAATTAGGGATATAACTGGTCGGTTGTCACGTAACTTGAACAAATTGTGTTTTACCGAACGGGCTCAGGTGACATAACGGGTCCATGTGATGTTACACTTGTCTTTACGTGCGAGTTTGGCCCAAAGCCACGACCTTGAGCTGACATTGGCTTGGGGACCGTTTATAGGCGAGTAACCATTCTCATAACCGATCATGAGTGGTTTTTACACAATAAACTGCATGTTTTCCTTCTAACTAATTGATGCGCCTCTGTAAGAAGGGTCACTAAGGGATAAGTGTACCCCGTCGTTATCAAGTAATAAAATCTGGAAAGTCCAGGTATCGAATCCACATGATTTATTTCTGCAAGTATCGAACTACTTGGTCTCAGGTGTTATCTAGGCTTTGGGGGGTTTTGAGTTTGTTTGATTAAGTTAACCTACTCCTAATTAAGTTACTTCTACTCCTATCTAAGTTATTCTACTCCTAAGTGATGTTTTACCAATGTAATTACCCGAAGGAACATGAGGTGATACGATAACAATGAAAATAGATTGTTTAGACAACGGAATTAAAACCTAATCTAAGTCACTTGTGTCCGAGGCGATTAACCCTACCTATCCTCCTGACGTCCCTAGTTCGTGATTCCCTTGTAAGGCCGAAACTAGCTCTAAGGCTCAGCAATTTGGGCTTAATCTTCTATAGGGTTGTCAATCCTATAGGCAATGACTAGGTCAGATTCAGCTCGCAATATGTGCCAACTTAATTTTAGGATTATCGAATGAGTTAAACCAATCAGACAAAGCGTAAGACAAAGATTTAAGCAATAGAACAATTGAATAAACAAAACTATAACATATATTAAAGATGAAAAGTATTGTCATGAAGATACAATGAGCCTAGGATTCATAACATGGATCAGAGGCTAGACAGAATATAAAAGAAGAAAAATCCCTTTCAGGGAACCTGTCTACCAATGCAGGCGTCTTTCTAGGACTTAAGGATGAAACTTGAGCAATCCTCGATGAATGGAGCTTCGGAGGTGTCTTCAATGGAGGTTGAAGGAGATGGAGGAGGTGGAGAGGATTTCTCAAGGTGGAAGCTTAGGTTTTTACAAAGATAAAAGATGTCTAATTTACAATTGGAAATTCCTATTTATAGACGCAGTTCGGGCCCTCTTTCTGACCTAATTCGTATCCTTTTGCAGGTGGGAAGTCGTGGGGTCAATCGTGTCTTCGTGGGACCGGGAATCAGTCTTTTGACTGATTCCCACAAGGCAGCTCACCGAGCTGGCCCCTTAGAGGCCTGCTCGATGGGCTGGCAGTGCCAGCTCGCCGATCCGGCCCCAAAAAGGCCAATTCGACGAGCGGGATTGCCCAGAACGCCTTGCGCGACTGCTGGATGTCCCGAAACGCAACTTTCACCCGAACTCATTCCTGTTTTAGCCTGCACATGCATGAAAACTCCAAATAACATTAGTTCCGAGGCTAAATTGACCCGCCAATCGCTCATTTTGAGTGAACACTCTGTTTGGTGTGACTTTTGGCTGATCAATTAGCTATAAAAGATAATGGAAATTTAACGTACATGCCAATTTGGCCATATTTGCCTAAAATAATCAGAAAATGAGCCTAAACAACGAAAAGTCAATAGAACATATCCAATTTCTAACTAACTCACACAAAAGCATATAAATGCAAGAATTGCTCGCTTATTCATGAAATAACGCTAAAACCCGTCCTAAAACCGTATCCAAAGATAGGGGTTTTTGACCCCTATCAAACCTCCTCGTACTAAAAACTTTACTTGTCCCCAAGTAAACTAAAAAACTAAACATGCAATCACAAGCAAGCTAGAAAACCTCCTGGTTTGACTAGGTGCTTGACACAATTTCAAGCATCTGTAATTACATGCATTCAGAATTACAAAGTAGAGACACGATATCCAAAAGTTGTATTTCAATTAGCACAGGTCATATGTTTAAGAAAAAGGACGCATGTTCAATTAAACGAGCTTAAGGGGATAGCTAAGTAAAACACCTCACCATAGGTAGTTCACTCAATTCACACAATTTTGGTGGCTAAAGTGTTTACTCTCGGCTTATGTTCTTGCTTAGGATTACGTTGATTTTGCACGTTCATCCGAGTTCCTCTACTATGCTATATGACTCCGATGATATCAAAAACTGCCTCGAATTGGGGTTGTAATGTGGTTAGAGGGTTAAAGGTACAACAAGGGTTATGAGTTCTAGCGCTAGAAAAACAAAGTTTAAAAAGGCTTTAGCAAATTGTGAAATGATTGAGCTTTTTATTCACATATTTTTTTCCTGAGACGTTCTAATTTTAAGAACTGGGAGATAAGGTTCTCCTTCTTTTGTTCGTCTCTTTTCTTTTTCTTTTTCTCTTTTTTTTCTTTCTTTTGGATAGTAATGCTCATTCACTTATTAGCCTTTTGGCTTGCTACTATGGTGCCATAGACAAAGATAAAGCGCTAGAAGAAAACAAAGGCTCAATGCGAGCTTTGCAAAAAACTCGGGTCAAGTAACAAATCAAGTGATGGTTTGCAAAAATTGGGTTAGAACGAAAGAAAAATCTACAAGATACAAAAATACAGGCTCAAAAGGGCTTCCTAGAGTAGATGAAAAAGAGAAAATAAGGTAAAGAAAAGGTTAATTCTAATGAGGCTGATTCATCGTTTAACATCTCAAATCATTGCATGTAGGTTCAACTCAGTATTAGGTGCAAAATCTGTAATCTTTCCACAAGTCAAAGCATTCACGCAAAAATGTCAAGAAAAAGAACTTTTTGATGTTCGCTCTTGGGCTCAAATTCAACTCACAGTTCTTGGGTTTCAAATTTGTGCTTACTAGTTCTCCCCAAACTCAAGTTTAATATCACATACCTTCAATTCTTAAGTTATCTACCTAAGTAATGATTTTAGCATTTCTTCAAAAGTAGGGTCTAAATGCAAACTTTAGCTCATGCTTTTACAGATACAAGGATTGTGTCCTACACCTAAACTAGTTGTCATGCAATTTTAGATTCGGTTATCAGCCCTCAAGGACAAATAACGAAGTATAAATTCGAAGGAGGTTCACGGTTTTAGGTCCTAAACATGCAAAAACATAAATAAAGCATAAATAAAACCCGAAAAACGTTAAACTAAACTAGACACGACGCAACAAAAATTTAAAAATTATACAAATTTTTGTAAGTTTTTCTACCCCTCCTCCTCACACTTAAAATATGCAATAAGTTCCAACATTGCATCTAAAACCATAAAACACAAGTGCAAAAAGTTAGGATGGAGAAGACAACTTACTGATCGGCCGGGGGGTATGGTCATGACATGTTATAGCGCTCGTAGTAGTCTGCCGCTACGTACTCGAGACCCGTGAGCCTCCGATCCATGTTCTGCTCAAAATTGGTGAACCGTTGGTCCATTTGCTGAACAGTGTTGAAGGTTCGGAGGTTGAGATCCCGCATTTCTGCCATCATCGTATTCATAGCTTGGAATTGAGCTTGCACCCCCGGCTCGTGGTACTCCGCTTGGTGCCTTTCTGCTGCAGCTGCAGCTCCTTCCTCCTCAGCTCCTACTTGCTCTTCCTCTTTTTGATGTGGTGGTCCCCGTGCTCGTTTCCACGTCTGGCTGCTTGAGCTTGCTCCTGTAGATGGATCCCTATGCAACACTGCATGAAAAGTAGATCTTCCAAGAAAATTGGCGTTAAGCAGTGTAGGATGGAAACCTTCTTCGTTAATGACCAAACTTTTGAACTTGTCCTCAAGGAAGTGGGTCACCAAATAACCAAGCCCAATGGAGCCGCGTCTCTTACTTGTTTGGCTCCGGAAACCCTCAAAGATGGTTTTAACATTATCAACAGGTTTATTATTTACCACACACCACAAAATAAGCACTTCTGTGCTAGAGACCTTGTTACTCTCGTTCTTGCCTAATAAGTTATGTGCTACAAATTTGTGTGCAAGATTTAAGAGTGGGTCTTGAAGAGATATTGGGCTAGCAGTGCCGGAATCATAATCTGACGACCCGGTCAATTCGTACCAGGCGTCGCTCAAAGTCATGGGTTTTTCAAAACCCGAGACTGCATCACTTGGGCTATGAACTCCCATGCAAGCTGCTATTATTGTATCACTGAGGCGATAAGGTCTACTGTTCAGTCGGAAGGAGTATTTATCAGTACCTATGGGTGTCTCCTTTTTCAGGGTACTTAGAAACTCTACAGTGTAGTTGTCATAAGCAGCAGTCCTTTTTGTGGCTAGGTGATACCAGCCTTGGAACTTTAGGATTTCCTTGAAATCCCTGTCCAACCCTATAGATGCTAAGTATTTTTGGTCAATGATGATTCGAGGGGAATGGTCTTGTTTGGAAAAACGTTCATATAATTTCCCCTCGCGCTCATCGATTAACCCAAAAGGAGAACCATACTTATCTTGTAAGGCATCACTGAACGCGATGTCGGAGTCGGCCTCGTTTTCAACAACAACCTTGGCTTTGCCTTTTCTGCCCATAGTTCATGAGAATAAGAAAGGAGACCAAAACGGACTAGTTAGAACATACTCACATAATCATACCTAAATATCCAACCTATAGACATGATTGAAGTTTAGAAACTTAGGGACCAAAATGTAAGGTTTTGGTCCCTAAAATGAAGTAATTAACCCGTGACTCTTAATCCGTGCAAAATCAATGAGGCCCAGCGACCAAAATGTGTTAAGAATGTGAAAAGGGGTCCTATTGATAAGTTTTCAACTATAAACTGCATAGTTGAATTTTGAGCAAAAATGGAGTTTTTACCCAATTTGAGCAATTTCTCCAAAACTCACAAATTAAGAACTCAAATCATACCTAAAGCACATATTGATCATAATAATGGCATAAATTGCAAGGAAATCAAGAAAAACAAGCAAACAAGTGATCTATTTGAAAAGGGGTGAAAATTCCCAAAACCTAGAGTTACCCAATACTCAAAAACCAATGTTCTAAACTAAAATCTAATCCTAGAATCATGTAAGAAATAAAAAATAGATAAGAATCCATATCTTGTTCATTGATTTCGGGTTAGAAACGAAGATTTGGGGGTTTAGGGTTGTGAGAAAGAGAAAAGAGAGAAAAAGGGAAGAAGATGAAGAAGGGGGATGAATGTTCATCCCCTTTAAATACATATATATATATATATATATATATATATATATATATTTTTTTTTTTTAGTTCGGGATTAAAAATCCTGAACCCTTGCCCGTCTCGACCGAGCTGACCAGCTCGGCCGATCAGCTCGGTGAGCTGGGCCTCCCGGGGCGAATTTCCGCGATTTTTTAGGGCTACGGGACGTATATACGAGGGTTCAAAATTTGACAATCTAGATGAGCAAAAATAAAAACGATGAAAACAACCAACAAAATTCATAAATAGAAAGAAAAACTAGAAACTTTAAATGATTGTTCAACTTTTGAATTTAAAATCGGGGAAAATCCGATTTTTCCCCCTTACTCAATCCTTTCTCAGGATCTTTGGGTTTTTCTCCGTTGTGCTTGGGAGAGAACCCTGCGGCCTTTCCTGTCTGTCCCTGTTGATGTGAGCTACCTGATTGCTCAGATCATTGCAGAAGGCTTCATTGTTAGCAAGCCTAGCCGAGATCTTTTTCAAGAGAGACACCACTTCATCAGATTCCTTAGGAGGTTACATTGGCCCTTGGTTCTGCTGTTGATATGGGGGCATGCCAAGCCCCTGCTCTCTGTGCTCCTGAACAAAACCGTTGGGAGGTCTAAGCACATTCTGATTTGAATTCCCGTAGGATAGGTTCGGGTGCTGAGGCCTCCTGTAGTTGTTGTTGTTGTTGTAGGAGTTGTAGTTGTTGTTGGGGTTGTAGTTGTTATAGTTCTGGTTGTACCTCAGTTGTCCCCCAACATAATTGACCATCTCTACCCCATCTCCAGCGAAAGGGCTACCTGCTTGACAATCCTTTCCATGGTGGTCGCTGCCACAATGAACACAGGTGGGAGGTTGGCTAAACCTAGCCAACAGGACATCCATCTTCCTACTCAGATCCGCAACAACCGGGTTTGGTTCCTGATCTTCCACAGCAAACACCCGCTGCCTTGAGGGGCCAGTGAGTTTCTCCTCTTGCCACTGCACACTCTTCCTTGCCAGCTCATTAATCATGTCATACACTTCTGTTGCGGTCTTTCTGAACAAATCTCCGCCCGCGGCGGAGTCCACAGTAGCTCGGTTAGTGGGTGTCAAGCCGTGATAGAAGACACTCACCAATTGATGTTTAGGTATGTCATGATGAGGGCATATGTGCAACATTTTTCTGAATCGGGTCCAAACCGCATGGAGCGCTTCGTGCTCGGGTTAGTGGAATGAAGTAATTTCACCCCTCAGCATCACTACCTACGAGGGAGGAAAGTAGTAGGATAAGAACTCCTTCTCCAATCCTGCCCATGTGGTGATTGACCCGGGTTTTAGTGTTCTCAGCCATTCCAAAGCTTGCCCAGTTAGTGAGAATGGGAATAGCTTCAATCTGACAGGATCTTGGGGAACCCCGTTCGTCCTTGCAGTGTCTGCACACATCAGGAAGCGATCCAGATGATCATTCGGGCTCTCATGCACTTCCCCTCCAAACAATCCTGTCTGCTGAATCAAGTGAATTATGCCTGACTTGATCTCATAAGAGTTAGCCGAAATATTTGGGGCGACAATCCCAGCCAGGTGCTGGTGTCGATGTGGCGCTAAGATCTCGCTCATTGAGCGGGTGTTAGGTCTCGGTCCACCATTCTCATTATTGGGAGTGATGCTCTCATTATTCCTGTTGTTGTTAGGAGGGTTGGTCTCAGCCATCTTGATAGGCTCAGTGATCTCGTCTGGCTTGATAGTCCTGTTTTGCTTGCTCCTGCGAAGAGTACGTTTACGTTCAAGGTTAAGAGGGACACACGGTATTTCCGCTGATCGAGTATGCATATGCTGAAAAGAAAAGATAAAGAAAAATAACAATGTTTTTCCTTAAAGAGGGAAAGTATGAAAACTATCTAGTATACAATTTAGTCATACAGTTTATTATACAAATCTACATAATCTCATATGAATCCGTTTTTGGCGAAACAAATAATATAAATTTTTACACGACAACATGCCACGTTAGTATGGCATATATACAAAGATTAAGAATGTATAACCTAATTTATTCAACATATGAACAAGAAAATATATAAACAAGTATAGACAAGTATAAAATATCGACAAGTATAGATGATATGAACAAAGGTATTCACAAGCGAATGCCTAAACTAACAAATCGACCTTTGGTTCGATATTGCAGAAGAAATAAATCCCCGGCAACGGCGCCAAAAACTTGATGCGCCTCCGTAAGAAGGCTCACTAAGGCATAAGTGTACCCCGTCGTTATCAAGTAATAAAATCTGGAAAGTCCAGGTATCGAATCCATAGGATTTATTTCTGCAAGTATCGAGCTACTTGGTCTCAGGTGTTATCTAGGCTTTGGGGGGTTTTGAGTTTTTTTGATTAAGTTAACCTACTCCTACTTAAGTTACTTCTACTCCTATCTAAGTTATTCTACTCCTAAGTGATGTTTTACCAATGTAATTACCCGAAGGAACATGAGGTGATACGATAACAATGAAAATAGATTGTTTAGACAACGGAATTAAAACCTAATCTAAGTCACTTGTGTCCGAGGCGATTAACCCTACCTATCCTCCTGAGGTCCCTAGTTCGTGATTCCCTTGTAAGGACGAAACTAGCTCTAAGGCTCAACAATTTGAGCTTAATCTTCTATAGGGTCGTCAATCCTATAGGCACTGACTAGGTCAGATTCAGCTCGCAATATGTGCCAACTTAATTTTGGGATTATCAAATGAGTTAAACCAATCAGACAAAGCGTAAGACAAAGATTTAAGCAATAGAACAATTGAATAAACAAAACTATAACATATATTAAAGATGAAAAGTATTGTCACAGAGATACAATGAGCCTAGGATTCATAACATGGATCAGAGGCTAGACAGAATATAAAAGAAGAAAAATCCCTTTCAGGGAACCTGTCTACCAATGCAGGCGTCTTCCTAGGACTTAAGGATGGAACTTGAGCAATCCTCGATGAACGGAGCTTCGGAGGTGTCTGCAATGGAGGCTGAAGGAGATGGAGGAGGTGGAGAGGATTTCTCAAGGTGGAAGCTTAGGTTTTTACAAAGATAAAAGATGTCTAATTTACAATTGGAAATTCCTATTTATAGACGCGGTTCGGGCCCTCTTTCTGACCTAATTCGTATCCTTTTGCAGGTGGGAAGTCGTGGGGTCAATCGTGTCTTCGTGGGACCGAGAATCAGTCTTTTGACTGATTCCCGCAGGACAGCTCGCCGAGCTGGGCGAGCCAGCTCATCGCGAGCTGGCCTATGAAGGCCAGCTCTGTAGGTCCCGTGTAACGTGACAATATTAGTTCCAAGGGGGGGGGGGTTAGGAACTATTTAAAATTTTCACGTATGGCTGACTATTAATTTTTACCTCAGACTTTTTCGAAGTCTTTTAGCACGGTGAAACTGAGTAAGTTTTAGATACAAGCTTAGTCAACAGGTGACTAAGTTTGAATCTGTCCTTGAGTCAGGAGATAGCACTTGAGTCTATTCCTGAACTCAGCTTCTCAGTTCACACAACTCAGCTTATGTTCTTTTTAGCATTTAACTAGGCAATGTTATAGCAAGCAATGATTTAAGGAGATAAAGGTTAGAAAGATATTACTCAGCAGACGTATCCTAGTTCGGCCTCTCCGCCTACGTCCAGTCCCCGGAATTCCTTCCGAGCTTTTTAGAATCCTCTACTGAGCTCTTTAAAGGTAGAGCACAAACCTTTTACAATAGAAAGTTGAGTATACAAGAGTACCTTCCTCTATTCCTCTACTCACTCCTATTTCTACCGCTGAGTACTATGACCGAGTACTCAGCTTCTCCTTTCTATACTTCTAGAAATGATAAGTGTTTGTTTGTCCTAAACAATAATTGCTAAGACACTTTAGATGATTTAGATCACTCTAGACTTTTACACAGAATTGGAATTGGTGTAAGATTTGCTTTACTTTTCTCACAGAACTTCGAATATCAATTTGGTCAGCGTTTCAACTTGATTGAAGATCTGCATCGAATGAAGCGTTTGAGTGGCCTATTTATAGTGACACTTGAAGCACCGGTAATTTCGGATTTCGAAATAATCGTTGGAGGGAAACGACTTCCTGTCGCTTTCACTCAGTACGTGCTCAGCGTCCTTGGCCAATCAAATTCTTGTATTTTTTTTGTCTTCGGCAGTGCTCAACAACTTTCCGTCAAATAAGACAGAATGTCTCCACATTTATGGTAAAGTCTTTCCAGACAGCTTTCTGCATCTTCTGAACTTTACCCAAAGTAGAAATACTTTGTCTTCAAGTTTATTCAGGTCATCCGCTGACCTGACTTTCTTGTCGCTCAACTCAGCAACTTCGTCTTGAAGCTTTTGGTCGAAGGCTTCTCGATCCTTCTCATTGTTGGGCTTGCGTTTTACTCAGTACGAGCTGCGTTTTGATCTTGGGCCGTGAGGCTTTCATTCGTTGACTTGGGCTTGACTTTCTCTTGTGGGCCTTTAGGCCTTACAACTTAATGTTTTATAGATTTAGTGACTCAACATTTAACAAACACATTAGTATGAATAAATCAAAGCATTTAAATTTAATGTGTTAGAATATTTTTATCATGGAGTTTTAATTCTTGTTAAATAATTTTGTCAAATCAAAATCATGTGGAAATGTGTTTCAACAAACTCCTCCATTTTGATGTTGGCAAAAATATTCAATAAGGAACTCAGTGTTGAGCTCCCCCATGATGGTTGACCTTTCCTTAACTTCTTAAGATTCTCCCCCGTAAGGGTTGAACTACTGACTCAGTTTTACTTTAAACATTTCAAGGTTTAATCAAGTAAGTCTAAAGTCAGTTTTTAGAGTAAGGTCAGTACTTGGAACATTTTCAATTTACTCAGTTTTGATATTAGGGTTAGGCGGAAGATTAAGTTCAGATATTAGAGTTAGGCTGAGTGAATTAGTTGGGGCTGAGTAGTTTTACTCAGTGGCCAAGTACTTGATTAATCTTTATGTTCACAAGCTTCAGTTACTTTGTTCAATGATATTTAAATAAGAAGACATATGAGAAAGGACATGAATCTAGATCAACACAGCAGATAAGCATAAAGCGATAAACAGATAACACAGATGTTTAGAAGAAGATACGATAATATATTAACTCGGTCAAGCAAAAAACATGTCAGCAGCAAACACTAAGGTTACACAAGTTAAAACATCTATCGTCTAATGTTGACAGAATCTTGGTTCGATTTGGGCTTAGTTTGCTGACTGGACTTTATTGTATCTTGTTGCTGAGGTTGTGTGCTGGGAGGGACAGAAGAAGTGGAACCAGGATGTTTCTTCTTTTGAGTTTTGTCTGCTGGATGTTTGTTTTTCTCCCCCGTTTTGCCAGCATCAATGGGCTGAGGGACAGTAGCATAAAACTTCCCTTGATCAACAGCACAAGTTAGTAAGGCTGAATACTGTTGGAGTTGACCTGTACTGTGCTTAAGCCCTTCAAACACTTGGATACCACCAGCCATGTTGGACGCCAGAATCTCTATATGAGAGCTGATGATACTGAGTATAAACTCAAGTGACTTTCCCATCCAGGTAATGGAGTCCGTCATTTTGGCGTAGGACTGATGGTACATCCTGAGTAGTGCAGCATCATAGTGATGGCGCTGATTGGATTGATGTGTGACATGCTGATAAGTAGACTTGGCGAGTTGGAAGATTTCACATGACTTCGCCTGATCGGTTTGCATCTCTTCTCTGGATAAGCTGAGCATGCGAATAGCTTCAACGATCTACTCTATAGTGCATTGAGAGGAAGAGGAAACCAAGTCTCTAGTAGCAGTCAGCTCAGTGAAGACTTGAGCTACTTGGACTGACTGAGCTACACCGGAGTTTGTAGCAGATAAAGCATTTATCTTTCCTTCAATGGTATCCATGTGGTGCACCATATGCAGATGAAGGTTGGCCATCTTTGTAGCAAACTCCTGCTTTGGCTGCTGAGCAACCATATTGGTTAGCACACACAAAAGCTCCTTAAGACTTTTGAGTTCAGTCAGAAGTTGCGTTATGGTGCTCAGTTGAGTAGGCTCAGCAATATGACACTCAGCATCAGAGATATGAGTACGTTGTATGCCCGCGATCAGTTCTTGAGCAGCTTGTAGGATTCTTTTCCCAGAATGGGCAGTATTAGGGAAGCTCAAGGGATCAGCTGATGGATGCTCAGGAACTGAATTCAGGTTAGCAGCGGGTGTTTGGATATTTGGTTGCTCGCCAGAAATGGAGGTGCCCTCTTGATTAAGTGATGGTTGAGCGATGGGAGTGGCAGAATCAGTGTTGAGGCCACCAGTAGGTGATGACTGGTTTGCTAACTTCTCAGTCGGAGGATTGAGTTGTGCAGCAGCATTATCTACCTGCTCAGTGTCATTCTGGAGCTGAGTATAGACTTGTGGAGGAGTCAGCTCGAGATTGTCCCGAGCATGAGTTTTCTCAAATACTTGTTCATTCACTTGAACAGCAGGTTCTTCGATCACTTGCTCAAATGAGGCAAGAGCAGCGGTGTCGGCAGACTTCTGACCTTGAAGAGCGTTAGCTTTGGCATGTTCCTGACTGTGAGAAACAGAGGCTTGTTTTTCTTTGACTGGTGAGGGTTTGGCAATTGGTTTGGAGAAGAAGTTGAACTCCAGTGCAGTCAAGTCGACAATAGGATCACGCAAAGGAGAGTCGTCTAGCACATCAAACACTGGTGGTTTGCGTGACTTCCTTTTGAATCGTTTATCACTACCTTCTTTGGATAGTTTTGGAGAAGGGGTTTGGTCAGCAGAGATTGTATTTGTTGACTTAGGAGAGGTATCAAGTTGGACATCCTCATCCTCAACAGTCGTGGTGTCAACGGGGGACTCAGTGTCTGGCTCAGTAGCCGGTTCTTTAGCAGTTGAGTTGCTCGGTGCATTCTTCTTTGTCTTCTCAGTAGAGACATACTTATTCTGCTGACTACTAGGAGTTTGTGCACTCTTATCAGGTTACTAAGCTCGCAAGAAGAAGGAGTCGTCTGGAACAACAAAATCCAGAGGAGTTGCGTTCAATGGTGTAACTCCAGAAGCCTTCTTCCTCTTTAGGGGTGGCTCCGTGTCCTTCGGTTCATCCTCAATCTCTTGGACAGCGGCAGGTCATTTTTGGGCAGCCTTAGTAGGCTCAGCTTTCTTCTTAGCTGACTCAGCTGGAGAAGGTTTGGTCAGCACAACTTTAATTCTCTTGGCAGTCTGGATTGCCGGCTTATCTTTCTGTGCAGCTGACGTGTCTGCTTTTCTCTTTTTCCCTTTACTGGGCAGCTCAATTTCCTCTTCATCTTCTATCACAGTTTCCTTTCCTTTCTTCGATTTGGATTTGAAAGGAAGGCTGTGTACTAGTCCAGCTAGGATCTCAACGGTGATTTCCGTCCCCACTACACTTTCTTCACCTTTGAAACTGATCTTATGATCTTTGAGGATCTCGGTGATGAGTGATCCCATTTGAAGAGCTCTAGTGCTTCGTTGAATTGCCCCGATAAAAAACACAGGCATATTCAGGGGTTTGTAGTTCAGCATGTGCCAGAGGAAGCACTGCTCGAAGATGGATGCGGAGGATGTGGCGTTGACCTTTGGGAACAAATAGTTGGTCAGGAGATAGTGGGCGTGTCTTTGATGCTGACAAAGTGAGGTGCACGATACTTCACCTACATGTCCTTCTGGCTTACAAAACTTAGCTTTGTACTTGACTCGTTTATAGTCATTGGTTTTCCTTAATTCAGCTCCTTCCGCCTTTAGGTCTAAGAGTATGGACAGGTATGAGGGGTCGATGATGATTTGTTTGTTATTGACGTATGTGACCATGAAATCGGCATCGTCTTTTGCAACCAATAAGTTTGTGTAGAACTCAGTCACTAGCCTTGGGTAAGTTAGGCCGCTGAGAGAAAAAAGTTTGGTCCATCCATTCTTGGATATCCATTCATAGTAGGGTTTCTCAGCTTCAACGAAACTCTTGGAGAACCATCGTGAGGGGAAGACATCGAGGTCCGCAACATCTGCGAATACAGATAGGAAGGTTATTGCCTTAGGCTTCTTACCCTTGTCCTTCTTCTTCTTTGAAGGAGTTGAATGTTCAGTGTTGGGGTCAATGCCAAGGATGCTGACTTCATCCATGGGTTTGTCGTGCCGACCATGACCCGTTTGAGCCTCATCTTCTGAGGTTTCTTCATACTCCTGCTCAGGTGGAGAAACATGATTGATATCTGATCGGTTGTCTTCGTATTGGTCATCGGAGAGATTCTGGGAATCGGACATGGTGTTGTTAGAAGAGTTCTCTAGAAATGCTTAGAGATATGGGATTTGAGAGAGAGAGATCGAGTGCGAAAATCAAGCGTAGAAAGTAAATAGTGAGAAATCTTTCACTATTTATAGCCGGTAAGTGTTGATTTGATAGGTCAGGGAGAACGGTGGGAATTTGAACCATCGATAGTCAGTTATTACTGACATTAATTTCGAGAAACGGCGCGTGGTTTTACTAATGATGACGCTTACATCATCCTAGAGGCTACTTAAATACGCGTGCAAACCCTAATTGTGCAAGTTGCTTTACTCAGTAACGTAGTTACTCAGCAGTTCAAGTGCTGAGTGTATAGGTCAGTTTTATAACTTTGCATAGTAAAAGCACTCAGCATGCATAGCCACTCAGCATGTAATCAAATCACTCAGCATGAATTATACTTAGAATTTATTGAAGAGGATTAAACATACCGATAGCTTCTCTAAGTATGTTGAATTGCTCACAAGCCAGCGGCTTGGTGAAGATATCTGCAAGCTGCTCATCCGTTGGGACATAGGTCAGCTTGATCTCACCTTTGAGTACATGGTCTCTGATGAAGTGATGCCTTATACTGACATGCTTCATCCTGCTATGCTGGATTGGGTACTTTGATAAGTCAATGGCACTTTTGTTGTCGCATTTGACTTCAATCATTTTGGTCTGAACACCATAATCTTCTAGCTGTTGCTTGATCCAAAGGACTTGGGCAACACAACTTCCAACAGCAATATACTCAGCTTCAGTGGTTGACAAGGCTACTAACGACTGCTTCTTACTGAACTAAGACACAAGACAACTTCTAAGGAAGTGACATCCTCCTGAAGTGCTTTTTCGCTCCAGCTTATCTCGTCCATAGTCAGCGTCAGTGTATCCGAGAAGTGTAAAGTCATGAGTGTTGGGATAGCATAAACCTGCATTCACTGAGCCTTGCAAATATCTAAGGATTCTTTTTAGAGCTATGTAGTGAGATTCCTCAGGGTTAGATTGATATCTAGCGCAATAACATACTGAGAACTGAATGTCCGGTCTACTAGCTGTTAAGTAAAGTAAAGAGCCAATCATACCTCGATATAATTTGTTATCTACTGACTTACCACTTTCATCAGCACAGAGGACAGTGTCAGTGCCCACTGGAGGTAGATATTGGCTTACAATTTTCGAGTTCATATTTCTTCAATATTTCCTTAGCATACTTTGTTTGACTGATGAAGTTGCCATTCTTTCCTTGTTTGATTTGAAGTCCAAGGAAGAAGTTGAGTTCTCCCATCATTGACATTTCAAACTCAGTCTGCATCTGCTTACTAAACTCCTTGCACATAGCCTCATTAGTAGCACCAAAAATGATGTCATCAACATATATTTGAGCCAGCAGGGTATCTTTACCCTTTCTCTTAATGAATAAGGTTGTATCAGCTTTGCCTCTGACATAATTTCTAGTCAGCAGGAAACTGGTCAGCCTCTCATACCAAGCACGTGGTGCTTGCTTGAGACCGTACAGAGCCTTTTTGAGTTTATAAACATGGTTTGGGAATTTAGGATCCTCAAACCCTGGAGGCTGATTAACATAGACTTCCTCATTTATAACTCCATTAAGAAATGCACTCTTGACATCCATTTGAAACAAAATTTAAAATTCATGAAACTAGCATATGCGCACAATATTCTAATTGCTTCAAGCCTTGCCACTGGGGCGAAGGTCTCACCGTAGTCAATACCTTCCTGCTGACTGTAGCCCTGGGCTACAAGTCTTGCTTTGTTTCTGACCACATTCCCTTGTTCATCTAGCTTGTTGCGGAAGACCCATCTTGTTCCTATGGTCTTCTGGCTTCTTGGATTTGGCACCAAGTCCCAAACTTCATTTCTTTTGAACTGATCAAGCTCTTCTTGCATTGCTCCCATCCAGAACTCGTCGTTCTCAGCTTCTGAAAAATTCTTTGGTTCTAGAACTGAGACGAATGCTACATTGCTGAGGTATCTCCTGAGTTGATTTCTTGTCATCAGGGTATTCTCAGCAGCATCGAGAATGGCGCTTTCAGAGTGTCCTCTTGGGATTCTGATTTCTTTCGATAGTGTAATGTCTTGGGCTAGTTGTGTTTCAACAATCTCTGTAGGTATAGATTGGTCAGTGAAAATAATTTGAGTGTCGTTTTTAGCTTTGGTCAGCCCTTGAAGTGGTAACTCAGCGGCTCCACTTTGGTCATCATCTGTTGAGTATGGATCATCCTCAGGCGGTTGACTGACCTTCCCTGCAGGGTTAGTTTCATCGAACTCAATGTGTACTGACTCTTCTAAGACCTGAGTTCGTTTATTGAAAACTCTATATGCTTTACTGTTTGTTGAGTAGCCTAAAAATATAGCTTCATCAGCTTTTGAATCAAACTTAGCAAGGTTGTCTTTAGTATTTAAAATAAAACATTTGCAACCAAAGGCACGAAAGTATCCAATGTTGGGTTTTCGTCCTTTCCAAAGTTCGTAGGGGGTCTTCTTCAATGTGGGTCTGACTAGAGCCCTATTGAGTATATAACAGGCTGTGTTGACAGCTTCACCCCAAAAGTACTTTGGAAGCCTATTCTCACTCAGCATTGTCCTGGCTATTTCAACCAAGGTTCTGTTCTTCCTTTCAACTATCCCATTCTGTTGAGGAGTTCTACGAGCAGAGAAGTTATGCTCAATGCTGCTGGCTTCACAGAACTCAACAAACTATTGGTTTTTTAATTCTCTACCATTATCACTTCGGATGTGAGCTAGTTTTAGGTCTTTATCATTTTCAAGTTTTCTAACTAATGTTGAAAATGTCTTAAAGGTTTCATCCTTGCTACTCAGCAAGATGATCCAAGTGTACCGAGAAAAGTCATCTACAATGACCAAGGAAAATCTCCTACCACCCAAGCTCAGCGGCTGGACTGGTCCGAAGAGATCCAAGTGTAGCAACTCTAATGGACGCTTAGTTGAGACGATGTTTTTACTGTGAAAAGATTTTTTGGTTTGTTTTCCTTGCTGACAAGCATTGCATAATTGATCCTTTTCGAACTTAAGTTCGGGCAGTCCCTCAACTAATTGCTTTCTTGCTAATTTGGCCAGGAGGTCCATGCTTACATGACCAAGTCTCATGTGCCATAGCCAGGAATTTTCTTCCTTTGACACTAAACATATATTTTTTAAAAATTTCTTTTCTAAACTCAGCATAAAGACATTGTCAACACGAGGGGCGGTTAAAATCAATTCATTCGTTTTCCCCTCGAGTATTTTACATCCAGTGGCATCGAATATAACCTTTCTACCACTATCACACAGCTGAGCTACGTTTAGTAGGTTATATTCAAGTCCTCTGACTAGGGAGACTGAATCAATAGTAGGATTGCCGCCAATAGTTCCTGACCCTACTATCTTACCCTTTTTGTTGTCTCCAAAACTTACGCTTCCTCCTCGTTTAAGCTCAAGTGTGATGAATTGAGTTTCATCACCCGTCATATGCCTCGAGCATGCGCTGTCAATGTACCACAAATTTGACTTCTCCGCACACCTCAGGCCGACCTGCAATATAACTAGTTATCTTTAGGTACCCAAGTCTTTTTGGGTCCTTGTTTGTTAAGCACAACAGGTGATACATCATATTTCATTTTATAACGACACACGTTGGTGGTGTGGCCGGTCTTACCACAGAAGTCACAATGGACCTTCCTTTGTGGACGCCTTATTGGCGGGTCAGCACCATTGTGCTGAGCATGCCAACACACCTTGGTAGTGTGGCCTTTCTTCCCACAAAAGTCACATTGGACATTTCGTTGGGGAGTCCATTTCCGCTGACTAGTACCTGAGTACTCAGCGTAATGATGGACATTTTTCTTATTCAGAACCTTTAGCTGGTTCTGAATAGATGTGATGTCTTTCCTCAGCTTCTTAGAGTCTGATTTGACCTCAGTGACATAACTATGCATGATCTCAAGATTTTCATCTTGCCTAATATTGTCCTGGAGAAGATGACGAAGGTCACTGAGTTTGACCTCCTCAATCTCATCACATCGCCTGCTGAGTGCTCGCACTTTCTTGTTACACTTTTTGACAAGTGAGTAAAGATCACTCAGGGCATTAATCATTTCATTTTTGAGCAAAGGTAGAGTTGTTACCTCAGTTGGTTGTTCCTCATTGTTAGATGCACATAATGAGTCAACTTGCTCAGAAGGATAGGGGTCAGCAGACTCATCTGCCATGAAACAGATGTTTGTTGACTCAGTGGCTTCAGCTCCTGATGAGGATGATTCATCGCTATCGCTCCATGTGGCCACCATTGCTTTTCTCCCACTTTTCTTGTCCTTCTTCAGGGTAGGATAGCTTGACTTGATATGGCCAGTTTGATGACATTCAAAGCATGTGATAGGCTTTGAGCTTTCCTTCTTGTATTTTCTGTCGCTTGACTCAGCTTTGTATTTGTCATATTTCTTGAATGGCTTTCTGCTGTACTTGTCATTTTTGCGGAACAACTTCTTCATATTTCTTGTGAACATGGCCATTTCTTCATCATCAGATGAGTCACCATCAGTGGAGTCAGCTTTCATGACAAGAGACTTTTGCTTCTTGTCCTCAGCTTTTTCTTTCACCTCAAAGTTCTTCATCGATATCTCACGGGTCAGCAGAGATCCGATGAGCTCATCATACTTGTAGGTGGTTAGGTCTTGGGCTTCCTCAACGACTGTCTTCTTTGCTTGCCAGCTTTGGGGAAGACTCCTCAATATTTTCTTCACTTGCTCTTCCTCAGTGAAGTTCTTGCCAAGCCTCTTGAGTTCGTTAATAATGTTGGTGAACCTTGAGTTCATGTCAGAAATTCCTTCACCATCATTCATCTCGAACAACTCGTACAGCCTCATGTGTTGGTTCACCTTGGATTTCTTAACTTTACTGGTTCCTTCATAGGTGACCTCCAGCTTCTTTCATATCTCCTGTGCTGATTCGCAACCTGAGATTTTATTGTACTCTCATCTAATGCACAGTGAAGCATGTTTATAGCAGCGGCAGGATTTTGCAATTTCTTGAGGTCATCCTCTAACCACTTAGCCTCAGCTTTGACAGACGTTTGTCCGTCAACAGTTTCAACAGGAACAAACGGGCATTGGACTATAGAAAGCCATGCACTCATGTTTGTTGCCTGAATGAAGTTTTTCATTCTGTTCTTCCAAAAGGTATAGTTAGACCCGAAGAACAGAGGAGGCCTAGTAATGGATAGTCCCTCAGGGAGAATCTGAGTTGTCTGATTTTCTGGGAGGAAACGAGTGCTGTTCTCAGCCATTGTGGGGATCAGCTCAAGATAGTTATATCTTGTTCAGTGAGCTGTTAAGCTCTGATACCACTTGTAGGTTCCGTGTAACATGACAATATTAGTTCCAAGGGGGGGGGGGGGGGGTTAGGAACTATTTAAAATTTTCACGTATGGCTGACTATTAATTTTCACCTCAGACTTTTTCGAAGTCTTTTAGCACGGTGAAACTGAGTAAGTTTTAGATACAAGCTTAGTCAACAGGTGACTAAGTCTGAACTCAGCTTCTCAGTTCACACAACTCAGCTTATGTTCTTTTTAGCGTTTAACTAGGCAATGTTATAGCAAGCAATGATTTAAGGAGATAAGGGTTAGAAAGATATTACTCAGCAGACGTATCCTGTTTCGGCCTCTCCGCCTACGTTCAGTCCCCGGAATTCCTTCCGAGCTTTTCAGAATCCTCTACTGAGCTCTTTAAAGGTAGAGCACAAACCTTTTACAATAGAAAGCTTAGTATACAAGAGTACCTTCCTCTATTCCTCTACTCACTCCTATTTCTACCGCTGAGTACTATGACCGAGTACTCAGCTTCTCCTTTTTATACTTCTAGAAATGATAAGTGTTTGTTTGTCCTAAACAACAATTGCTAAGACACTTTAGATGATTTAGATCACTCTAGACTTTTATACAGAATTGGAATTGGTGTAAGATTTGCTTTGCTTTTCTCACAGAACTTCGAATATCAATTTGGTCAGCGTTTCAACTTGATTGAAGATCTGCATCGAATGAAGTGTTTGAGTGGCCTATTTATAGTGACACTTGAAGCACCAGTAATTTCGAATTTCGAAATAACCATTGGAGGGAAACGACTTCCTATCGCTTTCACTCAGTACGTGCTCAGCGTCCTTAGCCAATCAAATTCTTGTATCTTCTGTCTTCGACAGTGCTCAGCAGCTTTCCTTCAGACAAGACAGAATGTCTCCACATTTATGGTAAAGTCTTTCTAGACAGCTTTCTGCATCTTCTGAACTTTACCCAAAGTAGAAATACTTTGTCTTCAAGTTTATTCAGGTCATCCGCTGGCCTGACTTTCTTATCGCTCAACTCAGCAACTTCGTCTTGAAGCTTTTGGTTGAAGGCTTCTCGATCCTTCTCATTGCTGGGCTTGCGTTTTGATCTTGGGCCGTGAGGCTTTCATCCGTTGACTTGGGCTTGACTTTCTCTTGTGGGCCTTTAGGCCTTACAACTTAATGTCTTATAAATTTAGTGACTCAACATTGAACAAACACATTAGTATGAATAAATCAAAGCATTTAACTTTAATGTGTTAGAATATTTTTATCATGGAGTTTTAATTCTTGTTAAGTAATTTTGTCAAATCAAAATCATGTGGAAAGGTGTTTCAATAAGCTCGACGCGAGCTGGCCATGCCAGTCATCTAGCTGGCCCCTTAGAGGCCTGCTCGATGGGCTGGCAGTGCCAGCTCGCTGATCCGGCCCTAAAAAGGCCAATTCGACAAGCGGGATTGCCCAGAACGCCTTGTGCGACTGCTGGATGTCCCGAAACGCAACTTTCACCCGAACGCGTTCCTGTTTTAGCCTGCACATGCACGAAAACTCCAAATAACATTAGTTCCGAGGCTAAATTGACCCGCCAATCGCTCATTTTGAGTGAACACTCCGTTTGGTACGACTTTTGGCGGATCAATTAGTTATAAAAGATAATGGAAATTTAACGTACATGCGAATTTGGCCATATTTGCCTAAAATAACCAGAAAACGAGCCTAAACAATGAAAAGTCAATAGAACATATCCAATTTCTAACTAACTCACACAAAAGCATATAAATGCGATAATTGCTCGCTTATTCATGAAATAACGCTAAAACCTGTTCTAAAACCGTACCCAAAGATAGGGGTTTTTGACCCCTATCACTAATTCAAACTCTTTCACATTCATTTTGACATTTGTATCTGTTTTCCATGCAAATAGAAAGAGATAAAATTAAGCAAGATTCACCAATTTTGCAAGCCTCATTTTTCATCGAAAACATCTAACACTTGAAGCACAAGATTGAAGCTCTCCTTCGGACTTCTTAACTTTGAGTAACATGTTTATCTCAAGTTGCAATATGTTTATGTGAGATTCTGAGCCTTGAGTCTGGTTCCATCATTCTCTCTCCTCAAGATGATTCATCCTCGAATCAGAATATGCATCATAAAAAGATAAATAAAAAATGTTAAAAGTAGCCAACACATTATAACTGGCCACACAAATCTTGATATGCTGGTGGACCACACATCCTTTGTAATTTCTTCATATAACTGGTCAAAGGTCACATTGGCCTCCCTCAACACAGAACTACCGAAAAACTCCTTAGTATATCGGTCTATTATGGAAAAATGTGTATGATGATACCATGAGTTCGTTAAACTCCTTGTCAGAACCGTTGACACCTCCAAACTCTCTATAGGGATTGCCCATTCTCCTAAATGGTAGAACGGCTAAGTTCGAAGCTGACCTAGACATCTCACACCAATTTACAACCCAAAAGCTTTTGCATGCATTTTCTAGAAGTGCATAAAAAGGAAATAAGAACATAAGTAGTAAGAAAGAAGAAGGAAAAAAGACCTAACCTTGCTTGAAAGAAAATTGTGAGGAAGATGAAAGAAGTAAAGGCCTCCAAAAGGCGATTCAATCCTAACTTATAAGGAGATGAAATGGTTTCACGGTAAATGAATGGCCTATAAACTCTTCACCATTGTGTAACCTCCAACAAGATCAAAAGGCAACGTCTATTAACTCCCTCATATTCAACCCTAACTTATAAGGAGATGAATTGGTTTCACGGTAAATGAATGGCCTATAAACCCTTCACCATTGTGTAACCTCCAACAAGATCAAAAGGCAACGTCTATTAACTCCCTCATATTCAAGTGGACATCAAGCATGCCTGCCATCGAACGACATATATTTGCCTCACATGCAATGATTCGAAATACACATATAGGGGATATCTGTTATGGATCCCCTAAAATAAAGACCCAAACCCATATGGGTCTGAAGTTCTCAAGATGGCCCATCCCTCTAATGGATCCAGAAAGCCCTCTCTTCCTACACCGACTTACAACCACTGTCTCACCCAGATATAACAAGGTAATTTAGTGGCCCTATAAAAAAAGGACACTTTTCTCTATTTTTAGGACAGATTCTACTTTTCACTTTTAGTATTTTTCCTTGACAATTTTACTAACTTTAGTATCAGAGTGTGTCCAGGATCCACTCCATCGCAGGTCAACCTTAAAAAACAGAGTTAGTGAACGAGCTATTGAGCACGTACTTTTAAAAATTTAAAATGTTAATTATTAGAAGAAAATTTGACAAAATAAAATCTCTAGTTATCAAAGTAAAACAACAATTTCTAGAAAAAAAATATTAAGGTAGGAATGTGTTGAAAAGAAAAAGAGAACCATTTAACGTAATTAGTAAGGATAAAATATGTATGTTATATACTTTTAACAGTTAATAACTTTCAAAACTAATGAAAATAAGTAATAGAACATCCATAATGGTTGGTAACAACCATTGTGATTTTAGTTGGAGATAGTAACAAGGTTAACTAACATTCTACTATAAGAAAGTAGTTTTTCAAAAATTTGTAGGATAAATTTTTTATTAATCAATAATAAGTACCAAAATTGTAATTTACTAGGATTAAAAGAGTAAATTAGTACATTACTTTTAGAACCCCGACAACCACATCACTTGCCAGATCTGGCGCATGTTGGAACTGTGGCTGTCAAGTGCTTAGAATTTGGATTTTAGGGAGAAACAAAAAGCTTGTTACTATATCATTGTAACAAACTAAAATATGTTATAACCACTCTAGTGGTTTGTCTTTTCGGTAATGAATCTTGACATATACACTTCACATGTGCGTCACTATATCACTAATTAGTAACAAATCACAAACATATGATTAGACGTGAATAATAATAATAATAATAATAATAATAATAATAATAATAATAAAATATATTTTATTTTGTATAAGTTGGAAAAAAATTCAAATATTTCACTGGATTTAAAAATATTAATCTCAAATTCTATTATTAAATTACAAAAAAATGAAATCTTTTTTTTAGAACCAACTGATATGAAATTGGTGCAGAATAAGAAACACAATATAAGTATTTTATAATTATGTCCGAAATCGACCTAATTTGTTAACGCTAGGGGTAAAATTACACAATTCTAGACGTTATGGGTGAAATTGTTTCTGACTGTAAACGTTGAGAGTATCTTTATACTTTATCCTTAAAATAAATAAAAGGGATAAGTAGGGGTGTTAATATGGGTTCGCGGGTCATAAATGGGTTGTGTCGACCAAAATAGGCATATGGTTTTTGAGAAAGTATCAATTTAGGCTCCACATATAAAATAACACTAATATATAGTTAACATTTAAAACAGGGTACCAATTTAGGTTTCGATAACGGAACGTAGAGAGAAATCATAACGGAACGTAGAGAGAAATCAGAACTTAACGGAATAATATGAATGGTATGTTACATTCCGTTATCAAGGTCTAAATTGGTATCCATTTTTAAACGTTTTGTACGTGAAGCTTAAATATATATATATATATAAACCCCTATTTTGGTACCTTATTCTTGAATAAAAACATGGGATGATATATATATATAAACTCCTATTTTGAATCCAAACATAGCCTAAGTAAATATTAGTTGATTTACTCTTACAAAATTTTAACAAAAGTAAAAAGAATAGTTTCCAAAATGCAACCAAACATAGCTACCTGAATGCTAGGTATAAGTATGCAATAGTGATTAGTTATTAGTTAGGTTTTGTTTGAATTTTAACATAAGAAAAGATAAAAAGGAGTTGGATTGGATTCTATACTTGTCTCAGTTGTTTTGTAGGAAACCCTTTTGTCTCTCATTCATTCCCTACTTTTACCTCTTTTGTCCTTTTTCTAATTTTTATTATTAGACATAAAGTTGAGCGCCTAAACTATGACTCAAAATCAATTGAATCCCCAAATTACTGAAATCTCCAATCAAACCCTCATTCTATTCGGTAATCAACAATTTACTCTCTATCACCATTTCTTATCTAACGGGCGTTAAAAATAGACTTGATTGATGATTGTTAAAACATGATTCTCTTGTCCTACAACTACTGAAGTTCATGATAGAGTCTCTGAACCTTGCTGTCACAGTTAAAAAATTGTGCAAAAACCTTCCACATATAAGAAGGCGCAAATTGAGAAGAGTTACATTGGGATGAATTGTTGACTTTTGAATAAATTAAGGACTTGATTGATGATTTTAATAGTTTAGGGATCTAATTGGTTTTGGATCTATAGTTTAGGGGCTTAATTGGGCTTAATGCCTTATTATTGTTACCATTTCCTTATTTCTATGTTTCAATTTTTCTCTTTGTTTAATATAGAAAAAGCATCATTAGGCTCGTGATATTTCAACTTTTAATTTACTAAACTTTTAATCTTTATAGGTTTAAAATTAGTATTTTTACTGTTTGAAATCCATTATTGATATATGTGATGTGACTATAGAAAAATTATAAAAACCTTACTTCAAACTGTAAAATATATAATTTTAAAACACATATAAAATGAATAACATCTTGTTAGCCGAATTAAATGCTCACGACTAGCTAATTTGGTAAACAATGACTTAATGCAAGTAAAAATAAATGTCCAAGAGTAAAAGATCAACAACTTAATGAAGAGAAAAAAAGGTGAAAGATCAAGGACCTCAAGATACATTTTCCCGTTAATATATGTGATAAATTAAATACGTGATTTACAACCTTTATCACATTTCACACTTTAGCCTATAATCTTAATTTTGTCACATAAAAGGTTGGAAAAAAAAAACCCCGAATGAAAGCCTAGGATCTGTGTATGATAATGAATGAATGGTAAATAAAACGAGTAACATACTATTCTTCTTCGGATTCAAAAGTCAATGAAGTTATGAACAAAAAATACAAACGAACAAGGAGCTGCGACTACTACTACCCCTCTACAGTTTTACACACGAAAAGCTTGACGGTGGGTTCATGTGCTAGCATTTGGATTAATCAAAGGAATGAAGAGTTTGTTCGTATGTATTTCTCAAGAGTCTAGAGAAACTTAGAGAGAAAATAAAAAACTATTTTCTGTATCATTCTCTTTAAAAACACAAATACACACATTAGTGTTAGTTAAAAAATATTTCCAACACCAACACTAAAGGTGTGGGGGAAGGGGGGGCATGACACATTGCTAGAGTCTATGTTACATGGATTCGGATACGAGTGTCCGACACGGGTGCGGATCCGAGTATCCGGTACATCAAGTTAATTTTTTTTTGGATACGGGGACTCTGTCCTAAATTTGGACACAGGTACATGGATACATGAATAATTTTTTTTATATATTTATATATATATATATATATAAATTTCAAAAAAAACCCCAAAATTTAAAACATCCATCAACTGTATTAATGAAAAATTAAAAGTTCAATCAACAATCAACAAAAGCAAGCAAGCCTAAAGCAAATAGATAAAAAAAAACTTAATTCCTTGCAACATCATCCCAAGTAAATAGTAAAAAACAGTCAACATGTAGTAACAGGATGAACTAATTAAAAAACTGGGCCTAGTTAGATTAAACGAGTCTGGGCCCAATTATTTTTTTAAATGGTACCTAGCCCATTAGGGTTGGGCACCTTCTTCTTCTTCGTTGAAATGATCTCAACGAAGAAGAAGATACAGTTGACGGTGGGGTGGCAGACCTTCACCTTCTTCCTCAGCTTTCGTCGGAGACGGAGGGCTGTTCAGAGCTTGTTGTATCTGAGTGTTCACTCACGAATCCGACACAGATTTCGTACCCGAATCCGTGTCATGTCGTGTTGATACTGGTACTTTGGCATTTTTGCCGAGTCCATGTATCATAGGTTAGAGTGGAGTTAGGATTTTCTTTTCCTTTAAACAACTATTTGATTAATTCAAAATCATATTAAATTAGGATAAAACTTAATCTTATTAATTTGAATTTAAATCCTAATTAAATAGAATTTTAATTATTTTAAATATATTTATTATAAACCAAAGAAGAAAGTAATTTAGATTGGAAATGTTGTGTTACATCTTATTCAGAAAAGGAACTGCAGATACCTATTTATACTAGTTACAAGATTGACTAACACCTCACCCTCAATACCTAAAAACATAAAAGACACGTCATCTTCTATATAAGCTGGACTCATTTCAACTTGACTTTCACAACACTTAAATTCTTAGTAAAAACATCTGCGAGCTGTTTTGATGACTGGCATATGGAGTTGCTATGAACCCTTCTTCAACCAAATCCCTCACAATATGACAATCAATCTCAACATGCTTCATTTTCTCATGAAAAACTGGATTCTTTGCCATTGCTATAGCTGTTTGACTATCCCAATTTAATTGAATTGGCAAAATCAACCCCAAACCAAAATCCTTCAACAGATATGTAATCCATTTTAATTCACAACATGTTGCAGCCATACTTCTGTACTCTGCTTCGGCAGAAGACTTACCACATGTTCCTTGCTTCTTACTTTTCTATGAGATCAAAGACAACCCTAAGAAAATACAAAACCCAGTCAAAGATCTTCTTGTTGTAACACAGCCACCCCAATTGGGATCGCAATACCCCTTTAACTTCAAATCATTTGCTGCATGATAAAACAAACCATAGGAAAGTGTTCCTTTCAAATAGCATAATACATGTTTAGCAGCATCCAAAATAATGAACACATGGAGCTTGCATATACTGACTAAGCTGTTGTGTCGCGTATGTGATATCTGGTCTGTAAAACCGAGGTATAGCAACCACCCTACCAGCCTTCTATAAACACCTGGATCTGAAATGACTTCCCCACCGATTGTCAAATCAATACTAGAAACAAGTGGACTTATAGCTATTTTAGCATGTTCAAGACCAGCGTCAGTTAGAATATCTGTAATGTATTTAGTCCGGGACAACAAAATAACATTATATGATCTTGCTACTTCAACTCTAAGGAAGTATTTGACACTTCCTAAATCCTTGATTGTAAACAAGGAATTCAAGTAATGTTTAACTTCTTCTATATGCTTGTCATTTTCCCTTGCAATTAAGATATCGTACACATAAATCAACAAGACCAGGAAAACTTCCTCTGTTTTCTTCACCTAAAGACAATAGTCATTCTTCGATCTGACAAACCCAAAATTAAGGAGTTTGTTGGATAATTCAATATGCCACTGACGGCCAACTTGTTTCAATCCGTATAAGGACTTCACAAGCTTGCACACTTGTCCTGGTCCTGCCCTGTCATAGCCCTATGGAGGTACCAAGTAGATATCTTCATCAAGCACCCCATGTAAATAGGCGTTATTTACATCAATTTGATGTATAAACCAACCTAAAGACACACCAGTTGCTAGAAACATTCGATCGAACAGTAACTACTTTTGCTACGGGGCTAAAGGTTTCATGAAAATCCGCCCCATATGTTTGATTGTAGCCTTTGGCTACAAGCGTAGCTTTACACCTTTCAATCTCACCTGTAGGTTTATATTTAATTTTGAAAACCCAAAGAGACACAAAGGGCTTTTTGTGTTTAGGAAGAGGGACTATTTCCTAGGTGTTATTAGCCTCTAAGGCGTTTAACTCTGCCTGCATAGCTTTAACCCACTTTGGTATTTTGCTCGCTTCCTCATAATTTTTGGGTTCTGAAACCTGCAAAAGATTAGTCATAAAGGTTGAATGCTCAGCACTGAAACTTTCAACAAATGGTAAAAACATTATTGATTGTATCTGTTGTGAATTCAGAACAAAGTCCTGCATCCATATGGGTGATTTAGTAGACCGAGCAGACTTGCGAAAAGGTTGAACTTCAACAGTATTTGTTGAAGAGGGAACTGCAACTAGTTTGTTTAAAGAAGATCCAAATGGTGCATTAGTGTCTTCTTGTGCATTTGAAAACTCAACTTCATTTGCACCCTGTATATCTGAAAAACTCAACTGCTCTTGATCAGTGAATGTAACTGCAGAAGTAATTGACTTATAAGGAAATACAGTCTCTTGGAAAACCACCTCCCGAGACACTATAATTTTGTGACTCAATATATCATAGACCTTAAAGCCTTTCTGCCCTGTAGGATTGCCCAAATAAATGCCTTTGTGAGCCCTGCTATCAAACTTCTGCCCAACTGGCAACACCTTATCAAAACATTGACACCCAAAAGTCTACATTCTAGCATAATCAGGAAGTTTACCATGAAATTTCTCAAACAATGACTTCCAATCCAAAATTTTACTAGGTAAAACATTAATAACTGAGGCATCATGTAAAACTACTTCCCCCCAGAACTGAGTGGGTAAAAGCCTGAAAAATGGAAGCCCTGGCAACTTCTAGCAGATGACGATGTTTCCTCTCCACCACCCCATTTTGTTGAGGGGTGTGGACACAAGTGCGTTGATGCAGTATGCCATGTTTTTGAAACAATTGAAAACATTGTTGATTCAAAAAATCACTTCCATTATATGTTCGAACAATCTGGATAACTGCATCACACTGCTTAATAACCATAGCAAGAAAAACAGTGATAGCTTCACAAACTTGTCATTTATACTTTTAATCGAATAATCCAAGTAACGCGTGTAAAATCATCCACAATCATAAGGAAAAATCTACCACCAGTAAGAGAAGACACTGAATACGGTCCCCAAACATCCATATGAAGTAGATTAAAACGAGCAGTAGAAGAAATAGCACTTTTATGAAACACTAATCTGTGTTGTTTCGCATATTGAAAACTTCACAACAAGAATGATGTTGTTTAACATCTATAACAGATATATGACTTAAGGCATCTAATGAGGCATATCCTAGCCTCTTATGCCAAGGATCTATAGATTCTGAAACTCAACACGCAAAATTCTCTACAGCCTTATACTGTTTTATTTTAGCTATAACATCCAAAGAAAAAGAAGCTTTATCTAACAAATATAAACCATTTGTCTTTTAAGCAACTACAACTATCTCATGCGTCTTCAAGTCCTGTAAGCAACAATGTGTAGCACAGAAAACTACTTCAATAATAGATTGTTCCATCAGCTGACCAATGGATACGAGATTAAATTAAAAGTTTGGAACATAGAGAACGTTCAACAAAAACAAGCTACTTGATAGCTTCACAGTCCCTGTATGACTCATAACTTGTGTAGAACCATCAGGCATCACAATTGTCTATTTCCTAAATACTGGTTTACATCTAGTAAACCGACGTTTCTGTGAACACATATGCGATGTAGCAGCGCTATCTATAATCCAGCATACATTCTCAGGAATATAACAATCAAACTGACCTGTAAAACCAGCAAAAGCAGTAAAATCGTGATGTTGAAGCGGTGATTCAGACGTCTCCAACTTCTTTTGTTTTATAATCATATAAACTTCCTTAATCATGTGAGCCATATCTTCACCTTCATAGCCAGAATACTCTTCGATATGTTGAACCTGTCCAAAATCATTCTTCACAGATAAATTAGCAGAGTGAGAAGATATGGCTAGAGTTGAAGGTTTCTTACCACTATTATTAGCACCAGACCCTGGAACTTTACCCTTCCACCACTCCGGATAACCAATCAATTTGAAACAACCAAATTTAAGATGTCCTGGTGATTTGCAATTATCACAAAATTTGTCACTCCGATCTTTCCTTTTGCCTTTGTAACCTGAATCTGCCTTGGAGACCTGAGAATAACTAGCAATCTCAATCGATTGTTCCATAGCAATCTCTGTTTGTTTCTCAATACGCAACACCATAAAATATCCTTTGTTAACATCAGGCAGGGGATCTAATATAAGGATCTGGTTTTTCATATGATCGTGATGTGGATTGAGTCCCATAAGGAATTGAATAAGTTTATCTTCCTCATCACTCTCTATAATACGCCTAAAGGCGTTGCAAGCATAATTTCGTGCGATTCTACACTTATAGTTTGGTAGAGGCCTCAATTGCAGTAATTCATCCCAATAACGATTGAGTTTGTTAAAATATTGCATCAAAGTGGAATTACCTTGAGTGCACAAGCTCAAATCGCGTTTGATTTTGTATAACAGAGGTCCGTTGTTATCTCCGAAGCGATGCTCCAGCTTTGTCCATAACTCTTGCGCAGTTAAGATGTATTCGAATCCTTCAGCTACTTCCTTCAAAATCGTGTTGAGAATCCATGAAAAAACTAAACAATCATGTTTCCTCCATCGTCGGTGTTCACCCGTTCCTTCTGCTAGAATTTCTTCAGATCCGAGAATGAAATGAAGTTTTTCTTTGACAGTTAGAACACGAATCATAGAGTTTCGCCAGGACAAGTAATTATTCCCAGTGAGATGATTGGAGAACACTATGAGACCTGGATTGTCAAATCCAGATGTAGGAGATCCATGCGATCTTTTACCTTCCTCTAGAGACGCAAATAGATTCGTCATGTGTCTTTCTTCTTCATCCGAGAATAATTCATCTCTGCGAACTTCCTTTCCTTTCTGTTTTTTCACCATAGCTCTGATACCATATAAACCAGAGAAGAAAGTAATTTGGATTGAAAATGTTTTGTTACATCTTATTCAGAAAAGGAACTGCAGATACCCATTTATACTAGTTACAAGACTGACTAACACCTCACCCTTAATACCTAAAAACATAAAAGACACGTCAGCTTCTATATAAGCTGGACTTATTTCAACTTGACTTTCACATTTATATTCAATAATTATCTTTTAGTTATAATTGCATAATTATAGTTATAATTATAATTATATCTAATATAACTATAATTCACGTACCGAATTTTATTTTAAAAATTAAAATAGATTTCCTACATGTTCAACATTTACTAGCCGTAATCCCTCAGTAATTGGCTCGAATTTAATTCCATGAAATTCATTCAGTTAGCTGAGCTATAATACACACAAACTTCGTTTGCTTCAAAGTTTATATATATATATATATATATATATTTCAAGCTTTTAAAAAAAATTAAATTTGAATTAATCCAATCAAACTCTCTTGTGTGCGATCATGTATGTTCACCTAATGTTGGTAATAGGCTCAAAACTGTCTCTAGGTCCATCGGTCGTAAGTAGCCACTATGGCTATCCAAATGAAATGAATGTCAAGTATAAGTTAACACATGCCTATTGTAATCTTACACGATCCTTTGTTTCGTGCTCGAACGTTCCTTGATGTCTAAGTAAATTGATTAGTTCAAATGAGTAATAACTCTTATTACCTCATTTGGATGTGGCCACACACTTCTTAGTCTCACTAATCAAGTGATCAGTGATATCTGTTCTCCCTAAAGAAGAGTAGCAATTCTCTCACCTCATAATCCTCAGCACGATTCAGAGGATACCCAACTGTACCCATACTTGGCACCTTTTTACGGTCACGTTCGGCCTACGTCAAAGCATACCGTATCTCATTTAGGAACCACAGTCATTTCGGATCTTAGGATTGGCATATAAGCATTACATGAGATATACTCATGACCATGTACTGTTTCCATTAGCGAATCGATCCAGTACTCCATAATCTTTGTAAGTAAGATATATCCTTGATTGACATCTCATGTCCATGAGCGATAAAACACCATCATCTTCTAAAGTATATACTAATCTTTAGTTTATCATTGTTTCCTTTATAATAACAGATTAGGGATATTTGGAATAGTCTTCTTATATGCTTAATGTTATGCATCCAACAAGAGCAAACTTATTAATGATAAAGCCATTACTTATATATACTTTTAATTTACATAATGTGTATGTGACTTAATTAATCCAATAAAAAAAGAAAAGGAATGGCTTTAGATGGAACCAAATTAACTCCAACGGATCCTTTAAATTAAAAATAAGAAAAAAAGAGAGAGAATGATAGTGTTTGGATTCATAGGGATTAGTGCAAAAAACAGAGATAAATAAAAGGAAGAGTAATGATGGGTTTGGTTATGGCTTTATATATATTACATATAAAGATGGGATTACCCGCTTCCTTTTCCTTTTTATGTTTTCTTTCACTTTGATTTCAGTATCAAAAGCCTTTCTTTCTTCCCTTTTTCTTTATTCATTTTCACTATATATTCTTTTGATTTGATCTACATTCATTCATTCATTTTTCATTTTATTCAATTTATCTCATCTCTTATATAAGTAATTATAAGTTTTCCTATTTTCGTGAATTTAAATCAAAAGTGTCTGTTAAAGTGAATCTAATACTGTTGCAGTAACATTATCTATTTCTGTTCAAAGTAAAACGAATGTAACACCTCATATTTTTCCTTATTAATGCTATTTTCTTTTGTTACAAAAAGAGTGCTAAACACACAAAACACAAACAGAAAAAGCAAAAGACATAAAGAAGCTAAGAACCGAGAACCCGACTCAGGATTGAGCCATTACAGTGGTCGAGAAGAATATCCTGGATGTCTATAGGAGGCATATTATACTTGTGATGATTTGTAAGAAGATTCCCTATAAAACTTGTCATCCAATAAGCAGCCCTGTTGCCCTGTCAGTAAGAGTGTCAGAATCCGAATATCCCAATCCCTAAGTTTCATAGACATACACTGGCCGGTGACCCATGAATGGGGATGGTTAAAAGAATATCCCAATCCCTTCCTTATGAATGTTATTATTTAAATGCAAAGAATATCCAATTATGGAATATGCAGGTGTAACAAGCTGGTTTGGAGTGGGTGGGTTGAGGTAGAAAGTATGAGCAAGAAGCGCCTTTAAAGAATGATGATGGAGACATGAAAGAACTCAATCCCACATTGGAAATGGAGAGAGAGTGACTAGGTCTTATTAGTAAAATTATAATTCAATACATGCAGATGTGTTTTAAAGCGGTGAGACATAAGGGGGTTGGATTTAGACCAAAGCGGATATGCAGACACGTTTTGGTCTAAAATGTTAGATTTGGGTCAAAACGGGTAATATACATCTTATATCAATTTATTTTTGTAAAGTTCTTGCTAAATATATGGATTTAAACAAAGCAATGTGTTCAGATATTTCTACATTAAAAAAGCCAAATTATATATATATCAATGTTTCTCAACAATTTTGGCTAATGAATTATTTAAAAAGTGGGGGCTTTATTCATGATTTTATCCAAAACAAAATAAATGGCAATGATTTTGGAGATCATTTAATGAAGAGATAGCAATCATAGTTTTGCATGCATGACAGTTTATAATGACAACATTTTTCATGTCACTAAAATACGAAAAGTTGATAAGTATATTTGGAGCAGAGAAAAGGAAAAGTTGAAGTTGTTATAAAATCCCACCCTAAATTTCCAATATATTAAGCTAGGATAGAATAGGACCACTCCATAAAAAAAAAAAAAAAAACTGAACCAAATATATGTGTTTTCGTGATAGGGAAACTGAATCAATATATATGTTAGGGTAAATAATTTATTAGTCCCCTAACTTTTACCTAACACACTGTTTAGTCCCCCTATTTTGAAAAACACATTTTAAGGTCTCTATCTTTTACCAATATTAACTATGTGGTCCTTTTATCTATTTTTTTAGATTTTTAACCGAACATATCTTAGCTTTTAGGACAACCACTGTACAATACAAGTTGACCATGTTACTTTGTTATTTTATATATGTCTATTTATGCTAAAATAAAACGGTTACAAGTCTAAAAAAACTAGACAAAAGGACCAAAGAGTTAATATTGGCAAAAGTTAGGGATCTTATAATGTGTTTTTCAAAATAGGGGGACTAAACAGTGTGTTAGGTAAAAAGTAGGGGACTAATAAATTATTTACCCTATATGTTATAATATATAACTTGTAGATAGAATTCGTTTTGACTCAAGTCTCATTTTTTTTGGGGATAAAACCATTTGTAAATTGGAGTATGATATTGTAGTCAGAAAACGGGTGAATAAGATAAATAAAAAGAATAAAATAATAAGAGAAACACCGTCATTAGGAATTAAGAAAAAAATAACAAAAAACAATAAAATTGAAGTCGGGTTTGAAAAATAAAGGGGACTATTGGACTGGAGCGGAGACCAACTGTGAATCTTGAGGGGGTCAAAATCCTTCACCAATCACATTAAGATGGATTTTTGGACTGATTGGGGAGGCCAATGCCCTTTATGGACATATATATTTGAAATATATCTTACTAATTTATAACTTAGTTACTCTTTTCCCGTATCCTAGATGAGATTGATCAATTTATTCCTACCATAGTCTTCGTCCTTTAAAGTTGCTTTGTTAGAGATAATAATAAAAGTTATTCTTGGGGAATCACTATTAGTATAAGCTTTTGGTTCAAATAATTTCATAGCATGGCACCAGACCTCTTAGACCAAGTGGTCGAAGATTCGAGTCTAGGCAACCCTTGTAGATGCTTCAAATTCAAACTCAAAGGAACGAGTATGTCAAATATAATAATAGAACTTAATTTTTGTCCTTAACTATCAATTAAAATCTCTAGCAAATTAATATATATATATATAAAATTGAAGAATTAAAGTTACTTAAAATATCATTTAACTCTTGAAACTTTTCATTTCGGGATCGTTATCGGTCAAAATCTGATAAAGTGAACCCAAATGTAAAATTTCACAAATCAAAGGATTTTTTTGTAAAAAAAAACCCACAAAAATCCATATACAAATCTGTGAAACCACACGACATCTTTACGTAATTAATCTTTTTTTGAAGTGTGATTTTAGGGGTTGACCGTTATAAAAAGTATCATTTTGCTTGGTACAAATATACTTTTTTCAAGTAGTGAAATTAAAAAATTGTTCATATTCTCTGAATAAGTGTCAGAATACATATCATGTTTTGAGAGAATGAGAAACATACGTGTTAAGTCCAAAATATACCTAAAATATCATTAATATTCACGTCAATTTTGTCATGAAATCGTGCTATTTATATCTATTTAGAGTACTTTTACGTCCGAATATGTTTCTTTGATGCAAGGTACCTAAATATTTGGTAAAATCCAAATAGGAGCGAAAACGGATCAAAAACGAAGGAAAAACCCAAAGATACGAGCCGAAAGTACGAGAAAATCAGCACACCGATACGAGGAGATGGGAACGGAGTCTGAATCTCGGATTCTGGAATCTTGGCAGGGATTCTGATGTCGCGACCGAGATTCCCAAATCTCGGTCGCGAAACGCCTTTTTTAGGCACTTGACATGTTCGTTCTGAAGAATAAAAATTGCTCCCCTTGTCTCGGCAGAGATTCTGAAATCTCGGTAGGATCAACAACTTTTTCAGCACCAAATGCACATGTTTTAATTCCAAGAATCACGTCTGTTCGGGTGGATAGAAACGACTCTTCACAACGGACACGACCCTTCAAACACGACTCTTCAACATCTATAAATAAAGAGTTTATTTCAGAGTTCAGAGTTGGTTGATTAATTATATTTTAGAGAGCAGAATTTATGTAGAAACTCTGACTCAGAAATGAGCCAGAGATTAGTTTTCAATTCTGTAAAGCAAACTTGCCGTACACAAGATTGTTCTTAGATTATTACAAACACAGTAGCAATTAAGTTTAGATTAAGAATCATTCGAAGACGAGTTTTCATTCTGGTAGAAGATAAACCATCTCTATTCCGAAGATTCAACGAGAAGAACAAACAGCGGAAGCGACCCTAGAGTCTGACAAACTCCAACGAGGTTTGAGGAAAGGATTGACAATCCGGAACTCAAAATTAGTTAGAATGCTCTCATGTTTACTTTTCTCTGTTAACTTGTTATGATTCATAAATTCAATAATAAAAAGTTTACACAATTCAATATACATTTCTGTAGTTACTTTGATAATATCTTCGAAGTAAGATTCTGGTGTTTCCATTAAAATGTATTTAATTTCACATAGTTATAAGGAAACTTAGTTGAACACTTGAAAGAATTAGTGTTTACGGAAGATATGATCGTTAGGTCGGCTTATCGGAAATAAATACCAATTTGATTAAGGTAGAAATCTACTCCGAACCAGAGAGATTTCTACGGTTCAAAGCCTATTAATTGAAGGAATTTACCTTTTATTACATGCTTATAATCTTTACAAAGTTTAAGTTGTTATCTTTGCTTAATGTAAATAAGTTTAACGCTTTTCTTACTTTAAACGCTAAAAGTTTCTGTCTTGTAATCCAATCTCAAGACAGAATTGTTTTCTAAATTTCTAACATAAAGTTCTCATTTGATTCTTATTAATTCAATTCAATACAATCCAATTCAATTAAACGATTTTCTATATTATAAACCTAAAACGTGAATCAAACTGAATTAAAATAAGTTTTCGTTAAAAAGCGTTCTCTATGGGTTCGATATCTTTTTATTACTGCAAGCGAAATCGTGCACTTGCGAAAATCGATCAACAATACGTGATTATAGTAGTTCTTCTCGAGAATTCTAAACGACCAAACTTATAAGAGGGCGTCTAGTAACAATCAGAAATATTAGGATCCAACACAAGAAACGTTTGGTTGGATCTTCTCCGTTAGACCGGATATCTGGAAAGTGCTTTTAACACCACGTCTCTCTTGATTAGGGTAATTGAATTTTATTCTAATTAGGATTGTTATGCGAGCACATATAGCTAATATTTTAGAGAAAGCGGACTTATTTGAGATAGAAATGATGATCAGTCTAGCCTTAATAGGAGTTGTATATTCATGTTTTGTTTTAAAAAAAAAAACAATAGTCTCCTATTTAGACTAGAAAGTTTTGTTAAACAGTATAGAAATATGTTGAATTCTATTGGAATAGGGTTCATATATATAATGTACATTATATTCTCTTCACTAGAGAATATTATTATTATTTTTTATTGATTAATGGTTCTCTAAAAAAATTTAAACTGACTTAAGCGTCGTAAAATTCCTTTTTGAAATCGAGCCCTCTCTATTTTGCAGGAACGCATAATTCGATCATCGTAAGTAGATCCATTGAGTAAAAAGTTTCAGCAACTTTATCACATATAAATTAATGATATTGTTTTTTTTTAAAAGAAGCTCATAATTATAAGTAATTTTTCAGTTATTTATTGTGTTAAATTGAAAAAGGATTAAGTTAATGGACAAAAATGGAAAAGATTAGGAAGCTCCATAATGCTCCCAAATATTAAAAAGTGGGACCTTTTATCATGAATGAAATGAGAATGTGTAAAGAAAAGAGGGATTAGAATGAAAACAAAAGAAATGCAGATCCCCATATCAAAAGTTAATATTAAATGTGTGGACCAAACTTAATTCCGCATGACATGATTTTTCTTTTAGGTTCAACTTTGCATATTTGCTTTTATTTCTTCTTTACATCTTCCAATCTTTTAATTCTTCCTTTCACCCACATTTTAATTTTTAAACTCACTTGTACTTAAAATTGTAAATTTCAAATAAAATCATTATAACATAGGTAACCATGGATAATATTATATCCCTACTTTTTTATATTTTGAACTATTCGTTCTGTGTCATTATTTTAACTTGTACATAATTTTATTTCGTTTTTATAACACATAATTTATGGATATCTACATATACATTTACTCTTTTAAATATATATAAATTAAATAATAAATAAATCACTAATTTAACAAAATATACCTAAACTTATTATTCTAAAAATTTAATAAAATCATTTATGAATTTAATAAGACTATACAATTTTTTTAATAAAGTTTGAAATACAAGTTCTAAATAACGTAATATAAAATTATTCAACAAATATAAATTATCAAATATTTAGTATTGATTTTCTTCATTTCTTCCCTTTATTTTTTTTAGTATGTATTCACTAACCTTAAAAAAAAGTAAAAACATTAATACAAATTAACTAATACATGGCGGATAACGCGTAGCGTCTGATATCCTGAGGGGTCTCATTCCCATAATGAGGGTTTTTTTTAAAAAAAAAAATTGTATTCCTATTCCAAACCCTTTTATATAGGTAAAAATAGTCACATTAGGATCAAATATTATCGGATAGCCACGAAATCTATACCCGTTACTTTCCCTAGAATGATTCGGAGTAAAGAGTTACGATATCTCTAATCCATTATTATAAAATGGTATAAGTTACAAAAATACTACTAACATGGCAATCTAAAATCAATTAACGTATTATAATGTTATAAATGGTATAATTGATGATTTAATATTTTAGAAATAAAAATGGTGTTATGCATTTACCTATCAGCTCGTTAAGAAATAAAAATGTTTTACATTTTTTGTGAATTTAGAATAGATTTGGAGATGAAATATCGTTTAACTTAACAAAATAATCAGATTCTAACTATATTTTTTTCTCCAACATATGCAGAATATGGTTTTACTTTTCTTCTAAATGTATACGTATATATTTGATTTGATACTGATTAGTGATAATATCACGTATACATAGTCAAACAGACGTGCAGTTAAAATAACATGAGCTGTGATTGAGAAGATGAGTCCATTAATGTTATCTGAAATTAGCCTAATTTATCAACATTAGACCCTTTATTATACTATTTATAAAATAAAAATAAATTTACAAATTGATCCATTCAATTAATAACAAACAAATTTGAGGTACTCTTTGGGACATATTAAATTTCTTGAAAGGTATATGACTTTTATACTAAAAGAAAGAGGAGTGCTTACGTACATAAGTCATGTTGAGTTGTGTTCAACTAAATTAGGAAAATTTTCAAACTTGGTACTTATATTTCATACTATACTATTTGTTATTTTTGCTTCGGGATTTGAATTAGCAGTAGCGAAATACATATACACGTGTCATGGATTGAGTGGTAGGGAGTATTACTCCAGGAGTACCCTAAAATTTTCCGTCGGATCAAACTAAATAGAAATAAAATCTCTCTTGAAACACGTGGACCAATGAGATGCTATCTGAATCAGCCTCGAATCATGACACTTCAATCTCTGTTAGGGTTAGGGAATCTTAAATCATATATAATGTAACTACTTGAAATACGTCCATCACTTAGTTGTCTTTCGAGGAATCTAATGAGAATGAAGAGGTACTAATTTGCGGCTTTACCTCTAGTTTCCCTATAAATAGAAAGAAACTTCATACTCAAGGTATATATACACATATATTGAAATTTAATCTCAATTGCTTAGTATTATGTCCTATATTCTTCTAACTTAAGCATCAAAGTGAGATCGACAGTCAACGACCTCGCGTTGATCATCTTTTTGTCTTACTTCAGGCACCAGAGTAATCTCCTTAGGCGATGGAGTACTGTCACACAAATCCTATCATATCAAATGGGTGCAGTGAGCGTGGACCTAACCATCTAAGCGACCATGGTTTATAAAGAAAATATGACTTACCCATCACCTTCACGGCATGCCAATGAATACGAATTTCCACTTGATGCCAGCGGTAACCAGTTGGGTTCCCTCCAAATAAACTCAATCTCAACCGGCATATAAGAGAATGCTTGGGGTCCCTTGATCCTCCTCGTAGGGAATTCATAGATCGCATCACCAAAAAACCCCTTTTACAACATGAGCATCATGCAACAAGCTACAAACGACTAGGCAACAACACTGGCCGAGCTGCATAAAAAGTTAAATGAGACAGAAGAAGCTATTAGGATGGAAAAAGGTAGGACTCCATCACCTGCTCCACCAAACAACATACTGTCCAGAGTTGTTCTCAGAGGAAGAATGCATCTCAAGAGTACCATCGATGGGGTGGACAAGGAAGGGTTCAACACAACCAGCAAACCCTTCTAGGAACCTAAATGATCGCTTCTAGTCACTTTCCTCCTCATATAATGAGAGTAGCTGGAAGGATTACTATAGGAAAGATTATCCACTCCCCTCCTACCATGGAAAGATGCAGCGAGGTTTGATTCCCAACACGTAAAGGAAGGCATGAAAAATGTTTGAGCCCCTCAAAACACTAGTGCACAAGCACAAAACTCGAGGGTCCCTAATTGAATATAAGTCACCACGTGGTGGAATAAAGCAACAAAAGGCACCGATAAGTCTGACTCTAGAGAAAGAAGTCATTAAACCAAGAAAACAATTGTACCGATGGAAAAAATACAAAACACATCATGTGACAACAATGACTACAATGAGTCTAAGGGGAAAGAATCAATGGCGGAGCTTATTCGAAGGGAACTGAGAAACGCGCTAGGAGGCTAAAGTCTAGATGCCCGAATGTCGGAGGTCACTGATACTAGCTCCCCCTCTATGCACGTACCCTCAGGGAACTAATGCCTTGAGGGTTCAAACACCTCTCCTTAGAGAAACATGATAGGAAGGGAGATCCCATGATCTATGTCAAAAAATTCAAAAGGGCACTAGAGACTAGTATAGCCACCAACGTCGTTATGAAATACCTCTCCCCAACTACTCTAAAAGGTGTAGTATCTTATTGGTATGAACAACTACCTCCTGGATCCATTGGATCTTACCAGATGGCTAATTCGTTCTCTCATCACTTTATGACCTCAATTCCCGAAAGTAAAAGTATCCAGGAACTCAACTACCTAGTTCAGGAACTAGAAGAATATCTTTGGAAATGGGTGGAGAGGTTCTAGAAAGTTTCCATCCAGATCCATAACCTCAGTGCAGATCTTATTGTCTATGCTACGAAAATGAACTGTCAAAGCAAAGCCTTGTCACAAGATTTAACCGCACGATAGCCCAAGACATTTCCAGACTTAATGCAATGGGCTAGAGATTTTGTTAAATTGGACAACCTCAAACTCAGTCTGTTACTAAAAAGCTCTAGCGCCAAAGATCACATGGGCTTTGAAAAACACTTTTAAGCTGCACCGGAAAATGAGAAGAGATATGGGCATATGAGAAAGAAGGAGCAACCAGAGTGGAACTTCATACCCCTCAATGCCGCAAAAAAAGAAGTGTTTTACTAGGGTATATAAGAACAAACAACGCATTGACTACCCTGTAAAGCTGAAAAATCTGGGCACTGAAGCAATAAGACCTACTATGATTTTCACAAGAGAGAGGGTCATGATATTGAATATTGCATGCAACTAGCAATTGAACTTGATAAAATAGAGGAAAGAGAAGAATTCTCTGGCGAAAGAGTGTGCTTCTAGAGAGGTTATTAATGTGATTATCATAGGACCACCTAGAGATCACACAATGAAGAGATAGGCAGCGGCTATAAGGAGTCAACCTCCGAGTTTTCATTCGACAAATTAAAAAAAATACCCTGAAGCAATCTTATGAAGATGCTCTAGTAATTGATATAATCATTAAAATTTCACATTTTGTAGGGTATTCATTTAGCATGCAGTTATGCCAATATGATCACTTGAAAAGCCTACGAAGCTCTTAAGACAGACGAGTCCTAACTCTATCTCCTCTAGTTGACATAAGTGGACACACAGTTCCTTTTCTAGGCATCATCATATTAAGAGTGGAAATTAGTGATGGACACCCAAAGTGGAAGGCCAATGAAGAATTCCTCGTGGTTAATATTGTATTTCCATATAACATCATCATAGGGAGACCCTTACTTTCGGAGTCAGTTGGGGCCCTCTCTATCTACCACATAGTATGGTAGATACCTACGGAGTGATAGCCCATGAAAACTAGATAATCGACAAGGAAATATGCATGACCTCACTCCAAAAGAAGCTTGCTAACATGAAAATCTGGGAAGAATGGATAGTGTGGCTATCCGAAGGAGTCAACAAAAGTTGTGGTAGCACTCCCAGCAGTTATGAAGGAAACTATACATCTTTACCTTTGAAATATTAGGGGTAAATTTATATTATTTCGTACATTAGAATTAAATCTACATTTCTTTGAAAAATGTAAGGATCAAATTTGACTCTTATCCGATGTTTCACCTATTCTTTCTCCTTATATATATATATATATATATATATATATATATATATATATAGTAGCATTTACTTGGATCCTGAATTATCTAATGAATTTAATCATTTATCGTTAGATCTAAACTTATTAAATTCAAGTCTTAGGCTTCTTCGAATCTCACCATAAAATTTGCTACAATTGGATCCTCAACTGTATATTAATGGGACAGTACATAATTAAACATTTGGAATTAAAATTAGTTTAGGAGTGCACAAGTAATTAAAGATTGATTTAGGAATTAAAATGGAATAATAATGATTTGGGAATGGGCGTGGTAAATGATGTGTTTACATGAAATTACACATACAAATGGTGGGGCTAGATGTTCCCTTTTAACGTAGTTTGAGAATTATTCCTTTTATTGCTTTGTTGAAATATTGTATGGAGATATGCAAACCAAATCATTGAAACTCCAAAGAAAATAAAGAATTGAAAGACATTTATCATATTTTCACAAAGACTAATCTCAATTAATCCCATGAATGAATGAAAAGTGATACTTTTCTTGTGATGAGAGAAAACTCATAAATTCACTTTGGAAAAATATATTATGTTCTAATGATTTGATCACTTCATCCCTTTTTAGGTGAAAGTGTAATTCATTACTCAACAATCAATTCTATCATTATGCAAAACCATAAAGTAAAAGACCTACTCCATAATCCATTCCTTTCAAAATTAGTAATTAAGTAATTATTCAAGGGTGCCTCTACATCATATTTGAAATGAATTACACTTAGGAGAAATTTCATGATACTCTGAAAGTAATACATCTGATAAATAAAAATCGTTTTGCATACTACTATATAAAGAAAAAATGTTACATGTGACCAGTAGTTAGAAATTTTATATTTGAGGGGCTAATTTTAACCTTGCGGCTAGTGTCAGAGTTAGATTTATGGAGTTGGGAAAAAAATTCCGACGTCAAGCCCACCAGGGCTGGGCAACTTTTTTTTCCTCGAGCACCTTAAAATTTCATAGTTTTTGTATGTTAAATGCTAAAAAATTAAAATTCAAATAGATAAATAGAAGCTTAAAAAAAGAGTTTTCTCTTGTATTAAAAAAAATATAGGGTAAATTCTAAAAAAAACCCCTGTGGTTTGGCCGATTTCCAAAAAAACCCTTATGGTTTGTTAATACAAAAAAAAGGACTGTGATTTGTGCCGTTATAACAATTATGGGAAATCAGAAAACGCCGTTTAACTTAGTGACGTGGCAAATGGTAGATTTGTCCGAAATTGTTGGGGGACCTATATAAACTGCCTTTCGTTCATTAACTGTGTTTAGCTTAGTGACTTCTCATATTTCTGTTGGGGTTCAACGTTTCCAAAATCGGAATTCGAAGTGGCAAGACAAAGAACTCGTCTCAAGAACACTTCGATCATCAGTTATACTACTGAAATTTAGTGTTTTCTGGAGCGACGAAGGTAGATAGAAGTAGGAAGTGCCTGTTCGAAGTGGTAGCGCAACAACAGTAGAAGGTTTTCGAAGGGGTTACGTGTCAGCCAAGGTAAGTGAACCATATCCATGGAAATTTCGATTTTTTCATCTGTAACATGCGTTTTTGGTTTCGGGTTTTGTTTGACTAAGTTAGGGTTTACCGTTTTTGCGATTAAGAATCGGGATTTTTGAGTTTTTGTTTGGGTATATGAATCGACAGTAGTTATATTGCATGTAATAGTGTTTTCGTTCAATATAACTTGCTTTCTTGGTTTTGGTTTTTGTTTGAAAAGTTATTGTATTTTATCGATTGATCATATTATGCATTTCTCTGTTTTTAGTTATCAATTAATGTTGTTTTGTTGGTTTTGCTGGTTTCATATACAATTTGAGTTATTTGATAGATATTTATTGGTGTTTGTTTGTTTGTGCTGGTATGTTGGATATGGGTGCAGATGGCTGGATATGTCACCCTGGTATTTCATCATGGAGGCAAATGGTCTTCATTTGATGACTCTATGAAGTATTTAGGGGGAGATGAAGCTGAGATTACATTAGATAAAGATTACTTAGGTTATTATAGATTGTTGAACTATTATAGGCAGCTAAAGTATACGGGTGGGTGTAGGATGTGGATGCATGTGATAGGACTTACAGGTGAGTGGAGTTATTGGGAGATATCAGATGATAAATCATGTTTTAGTGTGGCAGATGTTAATAGTAAATGGGATACTTGGGATGTTTATTTTGAATCTCTACCTAAACCTGTGTTAATGATCAGGGGGGATGTTTTTGTCAATCTGGTTGATGAACATTCACCTGCTGAGTCAAATGCATCCAACTCAGATAATAACTTGTGCTCAAGTGTTGGTGGTCTTGAGTTGGTGATGGTAGGGGAGATAGAGGATTTAACTGTAATGTCTGATAGGGTTGGAGTACAAATAGCCGAGGAAGTATGTGTGGATGGAGATGAACCAGTTGTGGATGGAGATGTAGGTGTGGATGGAGATGAACCAGTTGTTGATGGAGATGTAGGTGTGGATGTAGGTGTAGACCCATTTGAGGGTGTAACTGTGTCTGAAGGAGTTGTGAATATAAAAGAACCATTTATGGAGGGGGTAGAACCAATTGTGGAGGGGGTAGAACCAGTTGTGGATGTGGTAGAACCATTTGTGGAGGGGGTAGAACCATTTGTGGATAGGGTAGAAACAGTTGGGGAAGTAGTTGATGATGCAATAGGGGTGGATATAGAGATGGATTGGGATGAACTAGAAGTTGAAGACTGTTTTGTTAACAATTATATGGGTAATTTTAGTGGTGAAGGTAGAGGTGAAGATAGAAGTGAATATAGGGGAGAAGATAGGGTTGAAGAGGATATGGGTGAAGAAAATAGGGGTGAGGATAGGGGTGAAGAAAATATGGGTGAGGATAGGGGTGAGGAGAATGATGAGGAAAGTGGGGAGGAAAGTGATGACAATGATGATGAAAGTGATGAGGAAAGTGGTGACAATGAGGAGGACAATGACGGTGAGGAAAGTGGTGAAGACAGTGAAGACAGTGAGTTTGAAGTTATTTCAGGCTTTGAGAACTCAGACAGTGAGGATGTGTCTTTAGACAGTGAGGGAAATTTGTTTAATGAAGTTCCAAATGAAGGTACAGGTAATGTCCATAATAGAGAAATGGACAATGAGGCTGTAGAATTTGCTTTCAATGAGGCTGCTCCTGACTTAGATGATGAGTTAAGGAGCTTGCAAGGTTCAGATAATGAGGGAGCAACACCTAATGTAGAATACAATGCAATGACTAAAAACTTGGCATTAGGTATGACATTTAGGAATGTTAAGGAGTTTAGAAAAGCATTGAGGGCTTGGGCCATAGAGGGAGGGCACACTTTTGAATTTAAAAAGAATGGACCATTACTGGTGCATGTTAGATGTGATGCAGAGGGTTGTGAGTTCAAGATTAGAGGATCAATGGTTAGAGACACTCAAACTTTCAAAATAAAAACATATAATCTGAATCATACATGTCCTAGGCAATACAATGAGAAATTTTGCAAGGTTTCATACCTTTGTGAAAAATATTTGGAAGACATGAGGGATGATAAGGATTTGAAAGTTGCTTACTTGAAGAATAAGATTAAGAGGGATTTGGGGTATGATGTGTCTACTCGAAAGTGCTATAGGACTAAGAGTGAGGGGAGGAAAATAATATCTGGTCAGATTAGGGATCAATATAGGAGGCTATATGATTATGCAGAGACTCTCAAGGTCACTAATCCAAGAACTGTTGTCAAAATCAAAACTGAGTTGAAGCTAGACCATGGGTCAGGAGTTCCTAGGGAGATTGTATTGTTTCAACACATGTATGTTAGAATGGCAGCTCAAAAACAAGGTTTTTTCTCTGGCTTACGGCCCATTGTATGCCTTGATGGTTGTCATTTGAAAGGAATGATGGGGGGGGGACAGTTGTTGGCTGCAATTGGAAGGGATGGCAATGAGAACCTTTTTCCAATTGCTATTGCTGTTGTTGATTCTGAGTGCAAAGAATCATGGGCATGGTTTCTATAAGTGCTGCAAGATGATTTTGGCACGGTTAGAGAAACAGGATGGGTATTCATGTCGGATCAACAAAAGGTTAGTCATCCTTAGTGCTTATTTGTTAGTGTTAATTCATAATTACATATTGATGGTTTGTTCTTATTTTATAGGGGCTGGTGCAAGCTATGAAGGAACTAATGCCAGATGTTGAACATCGTTTCTGTGTCAAGCACATGTACGAGAACATGAAAATGAGGTTCAAAGGGGTTGAATACAAAGACCATTTGTGGAAGGCTGCATCAGCGGGTACTAAGAAGTTATGGGAGCATCATATGGAGAAACTAAAAGCTTTTGACCCTGCGGCTCATCAATGGGTGATGGACCATGATCCTCACACGTGGGCAATGAGTCACTTCAACACCAGGACCAAGTGTGATGCAGTTCAAAACAACATCTGTGAGTCATTTAACAGGATGATATTACCGAGTAGAGACTGGCCTATACTTAGTATGCTGGAATGGATGAGGAAAGCCTTCATGGCGAGACAGTATACCAAGTTCATAGGTATGAAGAACTACAATGGCAATGTGTGCCCAAATTACCAGACAATGCTTGAGAAGTTAAAAGTGGAGAGTAGAAACTGTTTCTGCACTCGAGCAGGTGATCAATTGTATGAAGTTGATAACTATGGAAGAAGTGTTGCTGTTGATCTTAAGGAGAAGACCTGCACATGTAGGATGTGGGATATTTCTGGTATCCCTTGTAAGCATGCAGTGGCTGCCATCATTTATCAGAGAGAGCAACCAGAGCGATATGTGCATGAATATTTTTTGAAGACAACGTTTTTGGCAGTATATCAACATGTGTTCAAGCCTGTGCCATCACAAGAGGAGTGGGAACGGACAACACTACCTGACATTCATGCTGGCATTGTACTTAAACCACCTGGAAGACCAAAGAAGCGAAGGAATAGGAGGGCTGATGAGCCAAGGGACCCTCATAAGGCTTCGAGAATAGGTGGTGGTGTTAAGTGTGGCCTGTGTCAATGGCTTGGACATAATGCTAGGGGTTGCAAGGCTGGAATTACAGGTGAGACCCCATGGCAAAGAAGGCAGCGCAAATTAGCCAACAAAAGGAGTGGTAAACAAGTTCAAGTAAGTTCATAATGTTTGTATAATCAACATTAGAGAGCGATTCGAGATGTTTGTGGCAAATTCTTATTTCCTTTTGTTTTGCAGGGTAGTCCACCTAGAAAGGTAGGCAGACCTAAAAAAGTCACTAATGCAACCAATGCCAATCCTGCACAACCTAGTGTAAGTTGGAAAATCTGTGGATTTTGTTGTTTGTGTTATGAGTTTGGAAAAACAGTTTAACTTAGTTATATGATTTTTTGATGTCATATGATGCAGCAAGGACATGTAGTTGGAAGTGCCTCACAGCCACCCCCATCACAGCCAACAACAAATGTTACTAGAGGAAGTGCCTCACAGCCACCCCCAACACAGCCAACAGCAGTAGGACAAAGGCAACCAATGGTGACAGGCAGGGGCAGAGGTAGGGGTAGGGGCAGAAATTTCATGGCACCAACAATTTCTACATCCAAGAAAAGAGCCAACCCAAATGTAGCAGAGACACGTGTCCCAAAAAGACCAAGAAGAGCTGCAAACCTTGCTGAGTTAGCCAAAAGGCATGGCCATTTCACTGGAAATGTTGAAGATTACTAAGAAGCTTGATTGGAATTTTGGCACAATACTTTTTGTTACCCATTTTGTGTATATTTTGTTCATTGTGACCTTTATGGGTATACCACTTTGTGTATAGGGTAATCACAACCTATGACCTTTATGGATACATTACTTTTTGTTTGGCTTCATGGGTATATTTCCATGACTTATATGTAAAACTTTTGTGACAATTAAGGATGTGAATGCAATCAATAGTTTTTGCAATTTATAGATACTGTGACATGAACTTGTTAACATTTGTAGGTATATTGTGGACAAGTAACATTACTAAGGATAAGTTACACAAAATTGCACTAAATTACAATAGTGTATGTTGCACTCAATTACAAGCCAATAAGTTGCACAAAATTGCACTAAATTACAAGCCAATTACTTGCACAAAATGACATGCCAATATGTTGCACAAGATTAAAAGCCAATTAGTTTCACACAATTACAAATCACAATTAACACAAGCCAATGTTAGTAATTTCATTCCATATTCATCTTTCACACAAGCATTTAAACAAACATGTAACTGGCAGTACAATAAGAACTACACAGTGTAGTTCACCATCTACCATCTATCCTACTAAGGCAACCCAAATCTGCCATCTATCCTACTATCATTATCTATACCGGAAATCGTCATTAAAAGCAACCACATTAACACTACAATCACAATAACAATTAATTTCTTCCTTAAACACCCATTTTCCGATTTCAATCTTCTATTTTCTTCATTCTCTTGCAACAGTTCAATTCTCAGTCTTCCATTTACTTCCTTCTCCTGCAACAGTTCCATCTCTAGCTTTTGCTTACACTCAGAAGTGGTCCATAACTTCATTTCGAGTTCATCCACACGAGCACGACAAACTTCTAAATCATCAGTATCAATCCACTCAAAATAACGACAAGCAGCTCGATCGGGATATTTCGCACAACCAACGAACCTCTTTCCATTGTTCAACTTTGTTGATGCTCGGCGGATTGGAGCTCTAATCCCACAGTAGCAGTTAGATTCATGCCACTGCCCGAATGAAATTTGAGAATTTGATGAATTCGATGAACTCATACCTTCACGCTTTTAGGGTTCTATAAATTCCACACGATTTTGGCGAAATTGGAACTCCAAATCTTGGGGTTTACATTCGAAACTTCAATAGAATCACGAACAAGTTAATTAATCAACATGATTTGAAGGAATTTCGATTTTAGGTTTTTGATTGAAAGAAGAAATGGGGAAGAAGAGAACGAAAGGCAGTTTATATAGGTCCCCCAACAATTTCGGAAAAATCTACCCTTTGCCACGTCACTAAGTTAAACGGCGTTTTCTGATTTCCCGTAATTGTTGTAACGGCGCAAATCACAGTCATTTTTTTTTGTATTAACAAACCACAAGGGTTTTTTTGGAAATCGGCCAAACCACATGGGTTTTTTTTGGAATTTACCCAAAAATATATCTTAACAAACTCAACTATTTTAAGCTATTGTAATAATATTACAGATAAACCAATATGAACTAAAATTATGAGGGTTATTAACTATCAAAACACTATTACTCAAGGGTGTAGTCGGCGGCGAGAGCCCCCCCCCCCCCCCCCCCAAAAAACCCTAGGCTGGATCGTAGCCGATCGGCGATGATAGACGATTTCTAGCAGTTTTTAATTTGAATTTCGGTAGAAAACTGCCAGGTGAGGGAGAGATTTTTTTGACATCACAAACATAATTTTTTACATTAGAAAGCCAACTTTTTACACTACAAACATTTTTCAAAGAGAGAAAAGGAAGAAGAAAGCCTTTTGATCCTACAATTTGTTGTTTTCGAGTGTTAAATATGTTTCTAAACACAAAAACATATGATTGATATTGAAGAATCAAACTCAGTACAGTTCATTCTCGATTTTCACACTTTCTGAAGTCCTTGTTACTTCCAGAAATCAACATTTTCGGACTAAAATCATCTTATTTTAACTTCAATTCGAATCTAAAGGTATTTAGAATGATCTCTTTTATATTTCAGAGGTATTATGTCTGTTTGGTTCAGGTTCGGGTTGTTGTTCAAAGTTCCTGGAGTCTTCGTGTTCGTAGGTCTACCACGCTCTAAATTGGGAAAACGCTCTAAAGGTAACTTCTGAAGGATTTTCAAAGCTTTTTTCTTTAATTAGAATGCATACACTAGAAGGGACACGCTAAACATCATCCTTAAAAATATTGAGTGATGATGTCATGTAAAAACATAACATCTTTTGCCGAAAAAAAAGGGTAATCGGGTTTTGCTGCCGCTCACAAACGGTTTGGTAAACAAATCTACAATTTGTTATGTTGTAGAGATGAATGAGATTGAAATAAAACCATTTTCAATATTTTCACGAATGATATGATAATCAATGTCAACGTTCTTGATTTTTTCATTAAAGATAACTTCTTTAGCAATTGCAATTGCTGATTGACTGTCACTGTACATGGGAATTGACATTTTTTGGTTGAGCACAAAAATCCTTTAATAGATAAGCAATCCATTTTATTTCACATGAAGTCATTGCCATACTCATATACTCAGCTTCAGTAGATGACTTGCTTATTGTTGGTTGCTTCTTTGTCTTCCAAGAGATTAAGAAGTTACCTATCATAATACAAAATCCAGTTAAAGATCTCCCTATGTGAGTCCTATCTTTCTAAATATCTATTATATTTCAGTTATTGTAATCCATACGCAGCTAAGGAGATGAGAGTCAAACAAATAGAAGAATATATATTGTGGATGTATGTTTTCCTACTATTGATGTCCATTCATTTTCTGGCTCAAACGGAATGGATGTAGATTTGTCCATAGTTGTGATTTAACTGTTATATGTCTATGCATATGATTTTATGTCCAAAGCATTAGCAACTAAACAAAAGCAAGACTAAAATGAGATTATGAGACCTTAAAGAATTAATTGAAAACCCCTTGATTTAAAAATTAAGTCAAGACCAGTTGTCTCACATTATTATAATTCAACTCAACTTATCTGGACTGTTCGGGTTAGAAAGTCACTCAAACTTGGGCCTTTGGATAACATGTTAATTTCTGAAAATTGTTTTCATGAATAATGGCTTAAAGACTTAAGTTATGATTAAATAATTGGATGAATCACTCATGTTATCTAATCACTGATAGGAAAAAGTTAGGATTAATACAAATTTGTATTAGTTATTAATATGGTTATTAATACTTGGTATTTACCATGTCCTTACTATTGATGATCTAGTTCACTTGCTAAAGTGTGAGTCTTAAACACATACACATCAATTGTTCATTTGGAAGTGCATCACAAGCCATTTATACAAACCAACCTGAGGTTTGAAAGTGTTCTTCAACTCATCTCCCGCTCTTATACGGATTTGGTGATATCCATTCCCCAAGACAAAATTAGAACCACTCAATTGATCTGGCATATCTGTAAAGTGTGGAATGGGGATGATGATTTTGTTAATGGCCCTACTATCCACACACATCCTCCAAGAGCCGCCTGTCTTTGAAGTAATCAAGGTCGACCGCACAAGGGCTCATGCTTTCTCAAACACACCCCATCTCAAGAAGCTCTTCTACATTCTCCTTCATAATCTCACTCTCATTGGGGTTCATCCGGTAGTGCGGAAGATTAGGTAAGCTAGTCCCTGGTACCAAGTCAATATGGTGTTGTATATCCCTCAAGGGTGGTAATACATGTGGAAGTTCTTTAGGGAAAATATTTTGGTACTCCTCGAGCATAAAGCTCACTTGAACGGGTAATTCTCGCTCATCATCATCCTTCCGGCTACTAGCCTTTTCCATAACAATATACACTAATTGACTCTCTTTAAACTCCTCCATTAAGGCCTTATGGGTTGGACACACAATAAAGGTAGTTTTCTTCTTCTTGCTAGGTTCTCACAATATAGGAGTGAATATGTATTTCACCCCATCTTTCAAAAACTTGTAAGTATTCCGCCTTCCCACATTTGTAACATGCATATCATATTGCCACGCCATGGTCAATAACATATGACACGCATCCATATATACCACATCACAAGAAACTTCTTCTTCATTGTCCCCAATCATAATCGACACCTTACTTGGTTGACTCTAAGCCCCCCCTACATTCTTAATCCACCTCCACTATATGATCTATAATGTACCTCAATGGTCAAATTTAATTTCTTCATGGTGACTTGGGTAATAATATTCTCTTAGCTCCGACTATCAATGACGATGTTACACCTCCTACCTTATACTAGGCACCTTGCTCGAAACACTTAGTGCTTTTGATCATCTTCAACTCAATTGGACACTAGTAACCTTCTCACACATGCACAAGATGGGTATCCTCTAACTCCATATCCCCCATCATCTTCAAGAGGTTCATAATAGACACCATCGTCATCATTATAATCATTATCATACCTTTCCACCATATTCGTGTTCCTTTTTTCTAGCACTCATTTAAACGATGGTCTGACTCCTTACAATAGAAACACTTGAATGGGGTCGGCTTAACATATGGATTATTGTTGTTTCTAGGTGGTGGTGGGTCTCTCATCACTTTCCTTCTATCACCGAGAGGTGCCTTTACAACACTAGGACTTCTAACCCCACTTGTGCCTACCACTTGCTTCCTGATACAGTACTAAATCATTTAGGCTTTTGGAAGCTAGGCCCCAATATGATCTGAAGTCTTTGAATGGGCCCAATTCCACCAAGGCCCATTATAGCGTCATTCTTTATCGAAGCTTGTCCAAAGCCATGGTTATGGGCACCTTACAATTGAAGGTTGTCTTCGGAAGCTGTATTTGGAAACACGTGGACTAATGAGCATGTTGGATTCCAAATACACGCTTCCCACATTCTGAAATGTTGTGGCTTGGAAAGATAGGGTCCAAAGACATATTAGGTGCTGCCACGTGGCCATGTACATTTTATTTTATCTATAAATAGTCGAGACATTTCACAAGCTCAGGTATCTTACTTTAACTATTCAATACTTCACTCTTTGTTACTTATTTGCTAGATATTATATCTAATACCTTCTAACTTTAGCATCAAAGAGGATTTGCCGGAACTTTTGCCCCATTTTCTAACATCTTTTGTGGTCCCAAGTCATCGAAGATGAAGTTTAAAGGAAGTGTGATATCACTTCCCTTTATCCAAAGGCTTCAGTTGCTCTCTAATCATAGAAAAGCCTTTCCCCCCTCCCCATCTGCCTATAACTTTCCCTACTTCTTTTGCTCAATTGTGACTCCACCTTTAGTGACAAATTTCTTGCATCTTGCACCCTAATCACCATTTGAGTATCGATTTTATCTTGAATATTGTATCTCAACCCTTCTAAATACCTAGATGCCTTTTGACTCTCTAATTCCATCAGTTGAGCTCTAGCTAACAACCTCAAAAATTCTGAGATACACTCGTGGACACTCCTACTCCCTTGTGTACACTTTTGATGGGAACAATAGATGTATTCCTCATAGTTCAGTGGTAAGAACCTCTTTCTCAACATTGCCCTCATCCGCGACCAAGACTGAGTTAGTTCCATTTCCCCTCGCCTTCGTTCTTCCCCAATTTGATCACACCAAAATGAAGCCCCTCCTTTCAAACGACAGACAACTAACTTTACTCTCTTATGGTCGAGTATGCCCGTATATTGAAAAAACCTCTCCACTTCCGATAGACAATCAAGAAACCCCTCAATGTCTAAATCTCCCCCAAATCTAGGTAAATCCACTTTCAATTAAAAAGCATAATCCCTATCAAAATTTTCCCTAAGTGGATTTCTCTCATTCTCATTCCCACCATAGGGGTTCCTCCTCACAAAACCCAACTCGTTATCTCCTCTACGTTCATTACGCCCACACACATCATCATACTCAACTTCCTCATCCTCACTGTAAAATTCATCAAATTGATTGAAATTATGTCCATTACCTCATGATTTCTTGGTACTTTAGGGTTTGGAGGTGGTTGAAATGGATTACTTGGCTCCCTTTTTGGAGGATTTGATGGTGGTGGAGGTGGTAGACGATCTTCCTCTTCTCCTCTTTAATTCCGCTCCAAGGCTATTAAAGCATGCCTTGAAATTCCACCCTCATTCACTCATTTGAAGCCCTTATCTCTTGCCTCAAATCTGTGAGCTTATTGTCATATGCCTCCATTTGTTCTTGAGAAATTCTAGGTTGAACCATACCTTAAGAAGTTTCATATTAAGAAATAATTGAATCTTATACTAACTGATACGTATAGGTATTGAGAGAAGAAAATGTGAAGGTTTTAACCCAAAAACCAATAAAGATGTGATTCTCAAGCTAGACTTTAAAGAGTCTACAAACCCCCTCAAATGATAAAAGGTGTGAACTTTAGCCTCCATTGGAGAAGTAATTATTTTTGCTTGATGAAAATTTCTCTTACAATTTAAAATGGGCCATGTATACCCAATAAACCCATAGGATGAAAAGTACATAAAAGTTTCAAAAACAAACTAACTAAACATAAATTAAAGGGTTAAAATGGAAAAAGAATAAATGGATGGCGAACTTGCAAATTTGAAGGGTGTCAGATTAGTAAATAAGGAGGCAGCTCAAATGAAATGGGTCCCGCAACATTGGTAATTGGCTCTCAAATAGCAAAAAAGAAAAAAACAAAGTTGGGCGTGTGAAAGGTCCAGCACAAATACGGGTCGCCGATCCTAAGCTTGAGGCTAGCGACATGTAGACATTCTGTTCCGGAATTATGAGGATAGATCATCAACCCTAGTCCCTAGTCGACGATTTGGCCCCATCCCGATGATGACTCTCGAATTGCTCCGCATACATGGAACACCCAATTTGTCATTTCTTATGGACTTGATAACCTCATCACATTGTAACAAATTGATTAGACTTTCTTTAAGGAGACAAATTGATTAGACTTAGGACAATTGTATTTTCTACATATAATTTGTACATTAGCACTTTTGATGTATCACAATAATAAAGGAGAGATTTATTAATATTATTACAATATAAAACATATATATTTGAAAGACTTTGTTTTCATTTTTTACTTTGACTAATAGTAAAATATATGACCCTATTTAAATATTATTTACCATTTTTCTTCTTCTAGCATTATAAAAAGTTGAATTAATGTATGTGAATGCAATCTTGAGTGATATGAAACTAACACATTAAGCATGAATTAATAATCAATTATTTATACATATTGAATTTGCTTTTGAAATGCTTTAAACAAAGTGTACCTTTGGTAGTGGGCTTTACTGAAAAAATCTTTTGGCTCCTTTTAATGCAATAAAACAGCTTGGGAAAATAACCCTTGATCTAACCAATTATTCAAGATGGAATATTGAGAATTTAATTTTAGATAGAATTTTTTTTTACACATGATGGAATCACTATATTTTAAATTTTGCAGTTAAAATTTGTAAAAAGTAATTTTGTATGTCTACTACACTAAAGAGCGGTATATAATGTCTTCTCGTCATCATATCAGATAGAAGTAGATCGTCATATCAGACTGGCGCAGGTGCAGTTCTCCGGGATTGTAATGGACAGTTCACCCTGGGAAGAAAGGTAATGTTTTGGTTAAGGAAAGCTAGGTCCTATCCGTACTACGAGCTATGGAATAGGTGGCAAACTGAGGCTTTGATCGAGTCTCATTCAGAACAGATGCCAAAATAGTAGCCGACGGCATCAACAATGGGACGGATGACAGCACGGAATTTGAAGACATTTTAATGCAATGCAGATCCATTCTACATCAACACGACTTTTACTCAGTCAAGTTCGTATTGGGACTTGTCCACAAATTTGTAATAGTATTCCGAATTTTGCTACTTTTAATTATCTGTCCAATTGAGACTTATCAATGCATTTCTCTTTCAAAAAAAATATAACGATTGTTGAATAAAGATGTATTACATATTGATCGGTAAAGTGTATTACTCCAAGAATATGGATAATTGGAGGTGGAAATACTCGTCTAACATGAGATTGGAAGTTTGATAGAAATTTTTTATTTTTTTATTATAATGGATCAAATTCCTATTAAAACGAAAATTTAATTATTAAGGTAATTTTATTCTAATATAGTTAGCAATTATTCTATAAATTAATTAAAAGAATCCACTAATTTCTGTGGTGAAGCTCTTAGCCTAGTAGTTGAGAGCTTACCTATACCTTGGGAGGTCATGGGTTTGAATTACATCTGGGCCTAGTGCAATTTTTTTTTTTTAAAAAAAAAAATCCACTAATTTCTAAAAATTGACAGTCCACAACCAACTTTCATTTTTTTATTTTAATTTAGTTGAAATTTTATGAGATAAATGTTTTGGGTCAAACGCACAACACAAGAAGAAGATGAAAAAAGAAAAAAAGAAAATTGTTGACCAATAAAGGTAATGTTTATCCCTCAGCAAGTTTCAGTATATATAGTGATAAGTAATCTTTTCATGAATTTGAGTAAAATAATACAAACTACAAGAAGAAAGGAATAAAAATGGAAAGAAAAGGTAAGCAATTAAGTGAAAGTAAATTCAAAAAGAAATTACTCAAAGCTTAAAGAATGTATGCATCACCTTTCATACATATAGTTTAACAATAAAAGAAAAAATCTTACTAGTTACTCTTTCCACAATTGAAACATTATAAAAAAAAAAAATTTGGACAAATCTTTAATGGAGAATACAGTATGTAAGAACTAGGAATTGTCATCAAATCAGTGTGGACTATCAGCCCGTCTAGATTTAATTGTCATCGGTTTGGATTTAGTAGTCCATATTGAACTAGCCGGGTCTTGGACTAATAGTGAGTTACACGAGTTAGACAAGGATTTGTCTCCTTGAGGGTTCAGTCACTTCATGTATATACATAGGGATTCATTAATGTTAATATACAATGCGTGAATATTAGATATATTATACTTAGAAGATAACTGTGGTTACCGGACAATTCTTATTAGAGTGAAACTGAGGATACACTAAGTCTAAGGGTCTGTTTGGTTCAGCTGTTAGCTAATAGCTGTTACGGTTGCTGTTAGTTGTTTGCAGTTGCAGTAAGTTGTTAGATGCTGTAGCTGTTTAATTACTAATGTTTGGTAAAATTATATTGAACTGTTGCTGTTCGGATTTAAAATGTCTAAAATTGACATGTTTTAAATTAATCAACGATGAAATTATAAAGGGAAAATGTGAAAAAATGCTCATAACGTTTACAACTAGGAATAATTTTACTCTTAACGTCTAAAATGGTGCAATTTTACCCATAACGCTAGCAGCTAAAAGCAATTTTACCTCTAACATTGGCAAGTTAGGTCGATTTCAGATATTATTAGAAAACATAGATATTTTATTTCTTATTCTACACCAATTGTACATATCAGTAGTTCTAAAAAAGAGATTTCGTATTTTTGTGATTTAATAATAAAATTGAAAATTAATATTTATAAATTCAGCAAAATATTTGAAATTTTTTTGTACACCTCATAGAAAAGACAATATATATTTTTTTATTTTCTTAAAAAAAAATTCACGTCTAATCATATGTTTGTGATCTGTTACTAACGATGATAGAATGATGCACATGTGAAGTGCAGATGACAATATTTATGATAAAAAAAGACAGTTTGATAAATTATTTCTCAAATTGACCCAACTTGTCAATGTTAGGGGTAAAATTGATTTTGGCTGCCAATATTAGGGGTATAATTGCATCATTTTAGACGTTAAGGGTAAAATTACTCCTAACTGTAAATGTTAGGGGTATTTCTGCACCGTATCCAATTATAAAATAAAAAATGTGTTTCACAAATTAATAAAAATAATCTATATAAAAAATAAAAAATTTATTGAATGCAACAAAACCTTGTTGTTCCAGTAATTATATTGTAGAAATATAAATAATGTTAAAGAATATGGAAATAAGAATGATAATTTTGTCAATAACATATAACTACAAACAACTGTTTATGAAAAAGCTTCAAATAGGAGTGTGAAACGCTTGAGAATGCTGCAATTTCCAGAGAAAATGTTAAACGCTGCTATTATATAAACCTAAACAAATGGTATATTTCCTGCAGTTTGGAGTGAAACGCTAAATGTTCATCTGAAAAGCTGAAACAAACATTCTCTAAGTCTAATCAAGAAGGAATACATTTCTAGAAAAACGGACTAAATATCCAATCTCAAATAGAAGGATCCGGTTAATGATTGTCTAAACCAGAACTTGAATATTCAAGTTTGTGATCAGAAATTAATTGGATATGTGAATACAAAAAGATGTATTAAGACAGTAGAGAAGAGTTTGATAAGAGAGAGAGAATGAAGACAAAAGGTGAATGCAGGATGGAAAAAAGAAGCAATAATGCAATGCAATGAAATGTAGTAATAGCAGACATACTCTTGCTTTTTGGCTCCTTTGGGAATAAAATGCTGTCTCTCTACCAGGATTGGCGTGAACCACTTACACTCCCCTTTTTCTTTCTCTCTCTCTTCTTTATTTACCCATAACAAAAAAACAACGTAATCTTAAATCTAACGTTTATACAATTTAAATCTAACCGAAAAAAATAGTATAATTTCATGTTTAACTCACCCTCCAAAGTTGTTGTTAATTAGTCTTGAAATTGCGTCTATCAGTAAACATTAAATTTAAAATTGCATTGTTTTCTACTTAAAGACTTAGCCCCTGTTTGGTAAAAAATAATTTGGAGCAAAATTAGAGATTTAACCACTTTAAAGGTTTTGAGTAGTCAAATCTCTAATAGTGGTGTTTGGTGGAGATATGTTTGAAAGAGTTTATTGGATACAAAAAGCTCATTTTAGGAGATTTTTCAATTAGCTTATTGTTACATCTCTTTTGAATGACATTTTTACCCCTATTTATTACCATCTAACCCCAATTAAAGACTTTACCGTGTCTTTATTTATCATTTTACACTTAAGTTTTACCAAACAAATTTACACAATCAACAGCTAACCAAAAAGGTTATCGGCGCGGAGACAGCGGGCTGCGGAAATGACTTGTATGAACTATAGGGCTAAATTTTATAAATTTTGGGAATTTCTTTTAATCTCTGATAACATAAAACAACACAGTCTGTCTTTCTTTTTGCCCTTTTTCACTTTACTACTTTTTCTTCTTGAATTTGTGCTGGCTTTGTCTGTCTATTCAAACAGAGACTGACGTGGAAAATAAAGCAGCAAGCAGCTGCTCTCAGTCTTTCTTTGCTCATATTTTGAACTGTGGACCCTTTTCATATATTCTTATAAAAGAATAAAATTTAATTTATATTTTCATCATATCTTATTAATTGATTCTATACAGAAGAAGTTGGTAAATTAAGGTAGATTGAAATCTCATTCTGCAGCTTTTAATTATCTTATTTGATAAGTGAATCATGCTCTTCTATTTTTCTATTTTATTTTTATTTTGAATTTTTGGCAGTTCCAACAAAAAGAGGAATTAATGATTATTATTATTAAAAACAATCATTTTTATTTTATTTTATTTTTTGTTAATTAATAAGACTAATTATTATAGCAAAAACAAAAATCAAGGGACATAGATAGAGAGTACATTACTACTTTATAGGTGCATTGAGAGATATAAAAAGATAGTGCAGTCTAACTGTTTAAACTCATCAGGAAAAGAGAATTTAATTAAAGTTAAATCCAAAAGGTAATAAGTATTATTATGTTGTACTAATATACTAATATAATATTCTTTTTCTTTTTCTTTCATTTATGAACTAAAGTTTTGTTCTTTGTCCCAATTAAGGTTTGATTCAAAGTTGTTTAGTGTCTCAAGTTACTTGAGTTAAAAATCTTGCATTAAACTTTAATCGAGAGAAAATTCACTTAAAAAAGTATCTGATTGGCTTTAAATGAGTAATTCAATTCACTTAAAGAGAGGTCACGTGCGAGATGTTCTATACCTCGAAGGAAGTTTTAAAGGGGATATAAGGTGGCTAAGAAGAGGTCCACGTCACATACTACAAAGATTTGAGCCATATAGTTTAGAAGAGGAATTCGGAGACTCGCATGAGTAAAGGCATGATATGGGAATGATGAAGTCGAACCGAGCAACCAGAAACACACATTAGTCACATGCAAAAAGAGTGTTAGAGTGAACTCGGATACCAAGAAGCCTTTACATGCGGAGAGCTTTCACTGGGACAACAATATGCGGTAATAAGAATGAAACTCATGTAAAACCCTAATAGGGATCACAATAACTTATAATTAGATGGTTTAAGGAATTTTTCAAGTATATCGAAAACTCTGCCTCTTTTATGTTATAATTTTTAAGATTGATGCTAACTTAAATATCAGAGTACTTATATCGAACAACTCGTAGCTCCAATATTAAAATTTCCACAATACATCACATTTGTTGTTGTCAATAACCGTTAATTTTTCTTTCGAAATAGCTATAGATAGTCATTTTTTGATACTACCCTAACTAAAGCCCCTTAAAAATATCTAACTAGCTAATCTTAAATTGATTAATAAAAATGAATCAATTTAAAAGTTATATATTAATCTACACTTTTAATTAATAAAGAGCCTAGTTCAAAAATGTAGTTATTCTAAGTTCCTTTAAAGAAAAAAAAAAATTAAAATTTTTACCTTTTTCTTTTCTTTTCTTTAAAAAAAGAAAAGGGAAAAATAACAAGAACATAGAGCAAGTATAAAAATGGTGACATGCTCTAGTTAGCTTCTTCTAAACCTCTATCACCATCTACTTTTCTCTCTCTAAAAAAATTCAAAAAATTCTCAGTTGGGTAGTTCTAAAGCTTGAATCTTTATAGAAATTAAAGTGATCATTCATCAGGGTGGGGGTGTTTGGGAGGAGAGAAAACCAGTAAGAAAATCATATTCCCGGAAAGAAACAACAGGGTTCAATTGGTTTCACCAAAGTGGTGAGTTGGTGTGGGGGGGTGGGGTTTTAGCCAAGTAATGCGCTCAGGGACTTGTACGGTTCAGCAGACCCTCACGGCGGAGGCTGCTTCAGTTTTGAAGCATTCTCTAACCTTAGCACGGCGGAGAGGCCATGCTCAGGTCACTCCTCTTCATGTTGCTGCTACTTTACTCACTTCAAGAACCAGTCTTTTAAGAAGGGCTTGTCTTAAATCTCAACCTTCTTCTCATCAATCTTCCCATCATCTTCATCACCATCATCATCCTCTTCAATGTAGAGCTTTAGAGCTGTGTTTCAATGTTGCACTAAATAGACTTCCAACAACTCCTGGCCCTTTAATTCACACTCAACAACCCTCTCTTTCTAATGCTTTAATTGCCGCTCTTAAAAGAGCTCAAGCTCATCAGAGAAGGGGTTGCATAGAACAGCAGCAGCAACAGCCTCTTTTGACAATTAAAGTTGAGTTAGAACAGCTTATTATCTCAATTCTAGATGATCCTAGTGTTAGTAGAGTCATGAGAGAAGCTGGGTTTTCTAGTACTTGTGTCAAGAACAATATTGAAGACTCCTCTTCCTCTTCTTCTTCTTCAATTTTTCAGTGTTACTCTTCATCTTCTGCTGCTGTTGCTTCTGGGGTTGGGGTTTTTTCCTCCCCTTGTTCTCCTAACAACTACAATGAAAATCAAAATCCATGGAACACCCATTTCTTGTCCTACTCTCCTGAGAAAAACCCTCTTTTTTTCTCCCCACAAAGGAAGGTTGTTGCTCCTGATTTTAAGGAAGATGTGAAGTTAGTCCTTGAGGTGTTCATGAGCAAGAAAAGGAAGAACACGGTTATAGTTGGTGATTCTGTGTCTGTGACTGAATCTGTTGTGAGTGAGATTATGGGAAGGGTTGAGAGAGGGGAAGTTCCAGTAGAGTTGAAGAAAGTTCAGTTTGTGAAATTTCAATTTGCACCAGTTTCATTGAGGTTTATGAAGAAAGAAGATGTGGAGATGAATGTTTCACAGCTGAAGAACAAAGTGGAAGCAATATGTATGAATGGAGATGGTGGTGGTGGTGGTGGTGTGATTATATACACAGGAGATTTGAAATGGACAGTTGAGGAAATAGGTGGAGAATATAATCCAGTTGATGATTTAGTCAGAGAAATTGGGAAGATAGTGTGTGATTTGAGTAGTTTAAATGGGAATTATAAGGTTTGGTTAATGGGTAGTGCAAGTTATCAGACTTATATGAGATGTCAAATGAGACAACCTCCTCTTGAGATTCAATGGGGACTTCAAGCTGTTTCTGTTCCTTCTGGTGGTCTTGGCTTGACTCTCCATGCTCCCAGGTGATTTTAATTATCCGAAAAAACGTTCTATTTATCTTCTGAACTTGTTTAAAATGACCTATTATCGTCTTACAATCTACTTTAAGTAAGTTTAAGAGCGTTTAGAGCCTAAATAGGATGTTTTAGAAGAATAGGGTCACTTTTGTTTTTTACATATTCCTAGAGTATAGTATTATAATGATGTGTGGGAGATTGAGAGACACATGGATTCTCCATTAATGGTGAAATGTTGAAACTTTAAGTAGCTTTTATGTACTTTATGTAGGAGAGTGTGTCTGTCTTTATGGTCTGAATGAGTCCAAAACAACCCCTCAAAACACAAAAACAAAACTATGGTTTGGTTAGACAGAATGAATCACTGTCCTTCCTTACTTTCTTTTCTTTTGTCACCAACTGCATGCATTTTCAAAAAAAAAAAAAAAATTGAAAAAAATAAAAGGTTTAAGGACTATTTTTTATATTTCACTTAATTTGAAGAATATGACACAAGTTACAATTCAACTTTTGCAAATCCCTTTACTTTTCTTTTCTTATTCTTTTTTACTAACTATATTCTTCTTCTGTCCTTTTTTGGCATGTTATTTGTCCTTTTTAGAATATTTTATTTGCATGTGATACCCAATTGAATTACATTTATTCTAAATGGGGCCTCTCTATAATATTAATTATTTACTAATTAATGAATTCATATTTGTTTGCAGTATTCAAGTGATGGAAACAAAACCCTTGATTGGGAAGGAAAAAGATGAGCAAGATAAGCTAAATTGCTGCCAAGAATGCACTTCTAGCTATGAAAAAGAAGCTCAACTCTTCAAATCTACTCACCATAAAAACTTGCCCCTTTGGCTTCACCCTCAAAAGGTAAACTTGAAACTTATCTTCATATAAAATGTTTTGATTAATTCAACAATTACCCTTTTAACATATTTAGTGTCCGTTCGGTTCTCCTTTTCCGTATCTATTTTTAGTTTTTTACTCCAAACAGTAGAATAAAAATGTGAACCAAACAGACTCTTAATATGCTTGTTCATGCAATGTTATTCACATTGTTTTTATCATAGCTGAATTTGATTACAAAATTACTAAGTAAACCTAAATTCATCCTTGAAAAAGGATGAAATTGAGTGAAAATAATTGCAATTATGAGTCCAAAGTTTAGAAATTTTGAAACTTGCATCTTAATTAGATATTGATTGGATTGAATTTTGCAGGATGAATTAGTTGAGATGAGAAGAAAATGGAATGGATTATGTCAAGGGCTAAACCATCAAGGAAAGAACACTCATTTCTACAACAACAATGGTCAAGGTCTAATTGGAAGGAACAATGCATATCCATGGTGGTCAACAACTCAAAGCAACAACAACAACAAGTTCATCTCAGATTCTTCAAATTCAATCTCTTTTACAGAATCTGGTTTGAATCCTGTTAGTTTGGTCCCCAAATTTCGACGTCAACAATCCTGCAGCACCATTGATTTCAACTTTGGGAATGGAATCATACACAAGCAGCAGACAGGAGACTTACCAAACTTGGATTCTCTCAAGAACACTACTCAAGATAAGGAGCTTAAAATCACACTTGCTCTTGGCAATTCAATCTTGTCTGATATTGAAAAAAGGGAGAAATGGAGGAGTGATTTGTGTAAGTTATTGCAAGAGAATGTTCCTTGGCAATCTGATTCCATTGATTCTATAGTAGATGTTCTTGCTGAATCGAAATCGAATCAAAAAGGGACTTGGTTAATGATTCAAGGGAATGACACATTGGGGAAAAGAAGATTAGCACTTGCAATTGCAGAATCTGTGTTGGGATCACCTGATTCACTTGTTCACTTCAGTTTGAGAAAAAGAGAGAACATCAAAGCTTGTTCTGATACTATCATAAGATCGTTAAGAAATGAAGAAAAGATTGTTGCTTTGATTGAAGATGTAGATTTTGCTGACACCAAGTTGTTAAATTACCTTGCTGATGCATTTCTAACCAGGAAATTCGATACAATGGAGCCAGTATTTATCTTGACAAGAGGATCAGGAGATTCCTTGGATCATCATGAACATTCTGTAATCCATATGAAGCTTGAAGTCAAGGAAACGGATCGAAAGAGAAAATCCGAAGAACAACAAGAACAAGAACAAGAACAAGACATGGACATTGCAAAGAAGAAGAAACATTGCTTCTCTAGACAATCAAGCTTCACTAGTACTATGAGTACACTTGATTTGAACATGATGGCAGAGGAAAACGAAGAGAAAAAAGGCGAAAACAGCCCCATTTCGAGCAATTTAAGTAGCGAAGGAGTGACACCAAATGGGATTCTTGAACTTTTGATGAAAAACAAGTATGTTTTTGAAGGAAAGCAAGATGATTTGGGGAGGAAGATAGGGGAGGAAATAAGTTGGAAAATGAGGAAATGTATGGAGGAAGAATATGGGGAGGAAAATGTGAATAGGGTGGGGTTTAGGATTGAAGAAAAGGTAGTAGAAGAGATAATAAAAGGGTATGGATCATATACTAACAGTAAGATAGAAAGGTGGGTAAAGGAGGTATTTAAAACAAGCTTGAAAACAGTTGAAAATGGGGGGAAAGGGAAATTATTGAATAGTATTATGGAGATTAGGCTTTGTTTTGGAGGGGGAAATGGAAATGGAAATGGTATAGTTTTGGAGAATGGGTATATGGGTACATGTCTCCCTAAGAAAATCCAAGTTTCTTTCAGGGATTGACTTTTTTTTCTTTTGGGGTTTTTTTTATTTCTGTAAAATCCAATTACCATCAAAATGTACTTTTGTGTAACGGCTAATTTTCATAAATAGGGTGTGTTTTGTTTTCTCTTTTGTAGCAATTTTCAGAATCCATATGCTAAACTTGGAGCATAATCTTAGTAAACTAACTTGAAGAAGAAGAACACATTGAATACTCATAAAAACGCCTAATTAACTAACTAATCCTAACAACCTAACTTTACATAATACATACTACTATGTCAATGATTGTAGTTAATGATATTAACTAACTTATATGATTAAGACCTCTCGAGTTGGGAAGTTGAACATTTAATATTTCTAACCATTGTCAAAAGAGGATGCAACGGTTTTGTGAAACAGTTTGCTAGTTGATCTACAAAAGTAACAAGTAAAAGAGAACCTTGCTAGATTGAATCTTCTAGCGAATGAAATGACAATCGATTTTCATATGTTTTGTTCTCTCATAGAATACTTCATTTTTAGCAATCTAAATAGCCGACAAGTTGTCACAGAAGCACAATGTTGCTTGTGGATGTTCAATATGAAGATCAGCAATAAATATAGGTATTATTGCAATTCATATGATGTTGATGCCATGGCTCTATACTCAACCTTTGAAGATGATCAAACGATTGTACTCTACTTCTTGGACTTCAATGGAATTGGAGACTCTCCAAGAAAAACACAAACTCATGCAATATGCCTAATCATAGTGTTAGAAGTTCTTTTGACTTAGCTCAGAATTTAGAATAGAGAATAGAGGGGAAGAGAATAATTTAACGAAAAAGAGAATGTAGAGAGACTATAAGATTCTCCATTCATTATTTGATGATAATAGCCTTAAGGTGTGACCTTTGTAATTGTACCTGATGAGGGCATCTCTTCGGTAAGTCCTAAATCAAGGTTGGGGAAGTAATAACGCGGTGGATCTTGTTAGACATGGGAAGAGGAATGAATAAGAAGGGAAGGAAGAGTCATATAAAGCTTTGGTGTATCTCGATCTGGGTGTATTCCTTCATTTCTAGGCTGATGGTGTACCACCCCCAACTTATCCAATGGGATTATTATTCACCAAGGAGACAAGTCTGGCGCCAACCTGCCCACTAGATTTTACTATTTTCACGCTTGTTAATTGTTGTTTTGTCATTAGCTCTTATTTACTAGCTTGCCACTTATTTCTTTTTACCCCAATAGTACCCTTATTTTGTGAGTAGGAAGTGAAACCTTAGTAAGGGCTTTGAGGTCTTTGTTTTCACTCAATATGGGTATTTAACACCCCAAAGCTGTAAAGATGAGGGAATTTTTTATCAATCAAACATTATTTCTCTTAGAGAGCAAGGTTTTTATACCTACATCTTGGTATTAACTCCTACTAATTTAGCTAGTGAAGAAACTCTTTGTTGATTTATGATCAAAATCAACATGTTCATCTTTAAATCTGTATCAATTGGTATCAGAGCAAATTGTTTCCTGACCCGAAACTTCTTTTGGCAATGGTTCAACAAAGACTACCTCAAGACTTCATTGAAGCTATAGACAAGAAGTTTGAATAAATGAGCTCATAATGGAGCAAAACCTAACCCAAGTCGAGCGATAACAGCAAACAAAATACAACTAAGGGAGATGAGAACCTCCATGGAAAGCTTCAAGCTGGAAGTACTGACTGTCATACGACCACCCACAGGAGGTCCTAATCAAGGGGATGAAGAGATTCCAGTGATCCAACCGCAAAGGCAACCCACACCACCATATTCGCCTCCACCACGGTGGAATGTAGCGCCTCAGCCACCAAATCAAATGGGCTCAAGGGCTTATGAGGTAAGAGGACCTAACTATGTGATTGTTCATAAAGCTGGTAGTGATAGTGGTGGTTTTGATGTTATTAGGGGTGGTAGAATCACTAGAAATATTGGTTTTATAGGTAACACGACATTGCTGGGGGAAACCCATATCTTGATAATAATCAGATTATGGAAGGGTACGTCGAGAACTTCGACAGGGATGATGCTTTTAAGCTTAAAATTGATTTACCCTCGCTCGGGGAGTTGGATATAGAAGGATTCTTAGACTGACTGTTTGAAGTATAGAGGTTCTTTGAGTATGCTGGAATTCTGGATGAGTGGAAAGTAAGGTTCGTGGTGTATTGGTTGAAGGGAGGAGCGTCAGTTTGGTGGGATCAGTTAAGAAGAATAGGGGGAAAATGATCCAATTAGATCTTGGTTACAGATGAAGGTGATAATAAAAGAGCAGTTCCTGCCGCCAAATTACGAACATTATATCTATAACTCTTATTGGGGATTCTCAAGGGACTCAGAGCGCCCACGAGTATACCTCAGAGTTCTTCAGACTTTCGACAAGGGCTAACTTATCGCAAATCGAAAGTCAAAAGACTTCTAGGTATCTTGAGGAATTAAGATACAACATCCAGGACTGTATTGGTACCCAGATGGTGATTCGAGTGCAAGACGTTTGGAATCCTGCCCTCAAGGTGGAATCACAGATGCTCATTCGGGGGAAACGAAGGCTCGAAGCCAGTTGATAAGGGCAAGCAAATAGCAAGCACTAGTGGGGCGAAAGCTCCAACTACGGGAAAGATACCAGGGGAATATGAGGTCCTATAGGGGAGAACCACCACCTCCTAGAGGCAACGACCCATACACCAAACCAACCTCCTTCAAATGTTTTCGATGTAACAAATCGGGCCATAGTTCCAATGAGTGTCCTAAGAGGAAGAGTGCCAATATTGTCGAAAGGTAAGGGGGTGATTAAGAGGATGACGATGAGGTGTTTTGAGAACTCGTAGATGATGATGAAGATGGGGCGTATAAAGATGGTCACACCATTCATGTAGTGAGACACATGTTAAAAATTCAATACAATCCTACTAGTATCTATCTTTTTCAGGCTAAGTAAGTCAATGATATTCGATATCGTGTTAAAATGATTAATTGTAAAACCTTGCCTCACTCATATGGCTAAACCCTAAATTTGTCCAAAGGAAACTTGTGTGTGTCTCTCCTCTGATGATGAGTACCACAATATCATTGGGGCCCTACAATATCTTACCTTAACACGTCCACACATTGCATTCATGGTGAATAAAATTTGTTAGTTCCTTCATTGTCTGATGGACGAACATTGGAAGTGGGTCAAACGTGTTATGTGATACATTCATGGTACTATTGATCATGGTCTTGTTTTCTCGCATTCCCCAATTCAGTTTGCTTAGTAATTTTCGGATAATGATTAGGGTGGTTGCTCGAATGATTCACGCTCTACTTAGGCTTATTGTGTCTACTTAGGTAAAATCTTGATTTCTTAGAATACAATAAAAACAACCTACCATAGCCAATTCTTCAAAAGAGTGCGAGTGCAAGGCGGTTTTCAATGTATAGTTGAACTTCTCTAACTTCAGTCTCTTCTGTATGAGCCTCAGTATCCCTTGCCATGTCTTGTTTAGCTTTGGTGCAACAATGTTAGTGTTATCTATCTTACAATGATCTAGTGTTTCATGCGCGGACCAAATATGTAGAACTCGATTATCATTTTCTTCGTGAATAGATTTATATTGTTTCTTCATTGTCTTATTTATAACTATTGAGGGGTAGGTGGCGGGCATTTTAACCAAGCCTCTCTCGTTTTTATATGCTTTGTGATTGTCTCGCAGTTCAATCTCAGCATCGGCTTGAAGGAGAGTGTTAACGATAATTATTGTGTAATTATATTAATGATAACTACATTATATTCATCCTTTATCCCTTTAACACATTCTATTTCAACTTTCTTGCTTTTGCTTTTTGTATAGTTAGATTATGAATCTACTTCATATACACTATTTATATTATATCTTCCTAAACCCTAATAAAGGAAATTAATCAATGCAGTTTACTTTCTCACTTACAATACAAACAAGTACTCCTTATAAACAACTTGGGATAGAAATTCAACTTCACTCTTAAATTTGGCTTGCAAAAAGAATTTGATTAATAATCAACTCTAAATGTCAATTTAATGTACAACTTAATATTCTTTTATCAAATTAGTTCAGAAATGATGTGTCAGCTTATTTATTTTATATATATATATATATATATATATATATATATATATATATATATATATATATTTCGGATACTATCGTATGTTATTTTAGATTAATTCGATCTAAAATTAATAATAAGTCAAAAACATATTAAATTGATCGTACCAAAAATTTATTTTTATTTTTTTGAATCACCAAAAATTTATTTTTGAAAATTTGCTATCTAATAGAATTTAAAGCTTGAAAACAAGGGGAAAAAAAATTAAAGTGCAAGAGAATTTTCAAGTGGAAACATTTTTTATAGTGAAAAAATTGATGTGCATGTTAGGTTTAAAAGATTGGTTATCCTTAATTTATGGAAGTTTATATCTTTAAAATAATATTTTTACATCAAAACAACTTGTGTTATGGAGAGAGAAGAGAAATTTATATGTGCAAGAAAAGAAAAGGAAGAAAAAATAATATATTTAGGATTCTCATTTTTTAAACTTAATAATTTCTGAAAGTTATGACCTTCCATAAATTAGGAAATTGTTAATGTAAGGTATTTTGAAGGCACATGTAAACACCAAATATATTTTTATTTAAAAAAATCATGTATGTAGATACATGTATCTTTAATCTTTTATCGATTAGTGATAATATAACGCATATTTAAAATGAGAATAACGAGATTCAAAACTGTGTATAATATAAAATAAAATTAGTCTCACTTGTAAATATTATGGATATAATTATATTATTTATGAGTGATGCTATATTTTTTTTTATCTTTCCCGCTTTGTTTTGTTTCTACCTCGGGCTTAGCCCTTCTTCTGTTATAAAAAAAAATCAAATACATAAATATAATTAAGTACAAAATTACAACTAACTCATATAACTAAATCTGTCATTATTTTCTATATATTATGATTTTACACCATAATTTAAAAAATTTAAACCCCAATTCATAAATCATAAACCTTAGAGAATATATTCTAGACTTTTAATTAATAAATTTCAATCCTTAAAATATATTAAAAGTAATGATTTTATTAGTTTGACATAAATCAAAATTAGGACTTGACATAATTGTAGATAGTTTTTCAAATGTGAACTTCTACGTAAATTTCCCTAAAAAAAGGCTTAATACATCATTTCCTTCTTGAACTTGTTCAAAAAAAATTGATTGGTCCTCTGAACTTTTTTTTTTGATCTTAATCCTCTGAACTTTTAAAATGTCTTGATCCCTCAACTTGCATAAAACGTTCAATTAACCTCCTGACTTGCATAAAATATAATCAATTGATCACTCGGTTGCAAAAAAAAAAGTAAGTAAAATACAGAAGATGTATATTCCTTACATTTTATGCAAGTTGTTACATAATTAAAAAAAAATAGATTAAGAATGAAGTTATTACTTGTTCAACTATAAAGATTGTCTTCTCTAATATTAGAACTGTATACCTCGATCTTGGTCGTTTTACTTTTTTTAAGACGTGTGCAATACATCTTCCACATTTAACTTATTTTTTTGCAACCAGTTGATCAATTGATTACATTTTGTGCAAGTTCATGGTGCTAAATGAACATTTTAGGCAAGTTGAGGGGTCTATCAGGACACTTTAAAAATTCAGGAGGCCAATCAACTTTTTTTTTAGATAAGTTCAAGACAAATAATTTATTAACTCAAAAAGAAATTAACATTGATATTAATAATATTCATCAAAAATTCAAATATCTTTTTGCTAAAACGATTAAATTAGTAAATGAAAATGAAGTACAATTATTAAGAACCATAGTAATATATGTATATATGTGCCCAATATCCATTAAACCTTATAATATACAATCACATTTGTCACGACAAATTAATTAATGATGATTAGTCAATAATGAAGCAATGGAAAAGGTAAAATGAGATTTAAAAAAAAAAAAAAAAAAAAAAAAAAGAAAGAAAGAAAGGGAGTGGGCATGTTGCCTAAGTAATGATGATTATTTTGACATATGAAGACCGATTGAAGAAACTACATAGGCACTCCAAATGAATGAAATAAAATAATAGCTATCAATTTATGTCACTAAAATATAATTTACAAAAAAAATGACTTCCTTTGATGTATTTGATTTGATATAGTTGTTGTTTTTATATAGTTGTTGTAAAATACTTATAAAATACTTAGTATTCTTATTTCTCAAAATCTACTGTTGGATGATTGGTTCTGGTGGCTCGAGTATGATGGGAAGTACTATGTCTATGGTGTGTATAAGAAGCTATGGTCATTTAGGGGGGACAGAGAGAAACAATTATATTTGGAATAATGTTAAGATGATGCCGAGAGTGGTCTTCCAAATGGCTTGTCTGGATTTAAAGGAATGGTAAGAGATACAAACTCTACATCACGTCAGTAATGCTTCGGAGACCAGCTCATCGACATATAAATGGAACAGAACGCCACCCTAGGTCTGTAAATTAAATGTGGACGTTTCTCTGATTCCAAGTTTTGGTTTGTTAGGGATTGGTGTTGTGCTTCTTAATAATGATGCCCAGTTTTGTAGTGCGTTCAAAGCTAATTCCAGGAAATTATCAGATCAGAGATGGGGAAGCAATGGGTATAAGGGAAGCGCTGAGTTCGTTAAAAAATAAAGGTTTTGGAAAATGTAAAATTGAATCGGATGTTGTTATAGTAATTAATCATCTTAGGGAAAGATCTTTTAGGCCTGTTTATGGTTTTATTTTAGAATAGTGCAAATCTCTGTTAAGTTCTTTAAATGACGTTGGTGTTAATTTCGTTAGTCGTTCTTCAGACGAACCCTTTCAACAGTTGCAGCCTTCGCCGAAAAAAAATAGTCGTACATGAGCCATTAGGAACAAATATGGCCAAATGAGTGGGAATCTTAGACACTTCCTCAGAAAAAAGAAGGGGCATCTTGATCTGTCCAAGCCTATTAAAGCACCTCTTCTTCATGGTCCAAATAGGGTTGGATGAAGACGAAGAAGATGAAAGCTCAATTAGGCAAAAGGAATTACTAGTAGCAGGATCCTCAACTCTCTTAGAAGAAACTCCCAAAGAGCTCGAAATCGAAGGAGTGGAGCCAACACCTGGTGAAAATGAATAAATTAATCCTTCTGGGAGGTAGGAAGAAGTAGATAAATTCCCCCACTCTTAAGAGATGCAACCGCCCGCTTCCCTTTGGCAACAATCCTTTTGGCAGCTTGACGAGCTAGCATTTTTTAGCGAACAGAAGGCATGTTAAAGCCTCAATGACACTAGGTTTCTTTCAACCCATGATAAGAAATAAAAAAGAAATAACAGAAATGGGCCGAAAATAAACTTACTGAAAAAGATGAACTAGCGGAGGAAGAAGACGCAAAGAAGAGAAAGCGGGAAATTATGACATACTAAAATGCAAGAAGGAAGAGTGAAGAACAAACTCAAGAGCTCAGGGGGAAGAAGATCAAATGATGGAAAAACGATTGATAAAGCCCATTTAATGCTCGCAATGATGAACAATCATCATTCCAACCTTCACACCAATCAAAACAAACGAAAGAAATGATTGGCAAGCCAACTAGACAGGCGTGCAGGATAGAAACGATCCAAGTTCCAAGAAACCATTTACTTCACGCACAAAAGTTCACACACGCACTAAAAACCCGAAAGAAAAATTATCAAAGCAAAGACATGTTAGCACCAAACTCTCACTTTGTCCAGACAGATTGAACCCTAAAGAGTCTAGAAAATGGGGACATATGGTACCATAGAAAATGAACATTGACACGTGGAGCATTGAGAGCCTTCGGATCCATATGCCATGTGGAAAACTAAGAGCATTCGGATCCAGCAGACTTCCAGAAACTATTTTCCATCAAGAAAAATCCTCTTACCAACTAGTTGAGGATGTCTAGAAAACGTCTCCTAGAAGAAAACTTCTCCTAATGGAAAACTTCTCCAAATGGAAGACTTTTCCTAACAGAATAAGGATTCCTAATAAAGGAATGATTCCTAGAAGCAAAGGGATTCGATGGATCACTATAAATAGATAGGTACGGAAAACCGTAAAGGTACGTTAACATGACTACTTTGCAAGTATTTCATCTCCTTCAACCTTCGAATCTTTGCTTACTTAGGCATCAGAGCAGGTTTGTCGGACTCGGACCCCTCTGTAACTATTTATTCTTTCTTGTAGGTACTTCGGAGAAAGACACGAAGGACGCTTCATAAATAGAGATAACAGTAGATAACAAATAGAGGAAAAATGAAGAGTATGACATGAACTACTTATTTTTAATATGTTTTAATTCTTGTTGATTCGAGTCATTTAGAATGCTTGAATGTTTGTTAAATTGTAAATGATTTATTAAATTTGTAGAATATTTATTTATTTTATTTATGTTTCGTTAAATTTGTAATCCATATGCTTTTTTTTTGTTGTTTATTTTTTTAACAGTAAGGACATCCGTGAATTAAATAGGACATCAATTACATTCAAAAAGTATACATGTTAGGAAAATGAGATAGAACAGATAGTTCCAAAAAGGCTTAAAGTGTTATTTAGTTCCAGACATATTCAAAATTTTATCATTTGGCTTCTGACCTATTATTCGATCGAATTTGGCTTTAAACCATCGTAATTGATGAAATTTCATCCAATTTGGATGGAGACATGACAAAACTGTTATCTCCCTGATATGTAGTGATATTTTGACACATAGATTTAATGCATCGCACGTCTTAAAGTTTATTTTCCTCATAAATTTTCTTATGGGAAAATAATTAATTAGATTTAAAAAAATAAATAAAAACAAATACATATACGAAAATTTATCACATCTAAGTGTCAAAATAGTGTCATGTGTCAATAGAATAACAATTCTGTTAAGTCTCCATCTAAATTGGATGAAAATTCACCAATTGTGTAAATACCTGTAAATACTATACAATTTTAATTAAACCCTGTAAATACTATACAATTTTAATTAAAACCTATAATTACTATACAATTTTAATTAAAATCTGTAACAATAATATAAGTTCATGAATAAATATTATAAATTAAAACACATAAATTCATATACATCAATGTAATCTCGTCCAAGCCGCTTTCCTGTCAGTATAAATATTGTCCAATATATGACCAAATAATAGATCACGAACCAAAGGATAAAATTTTGAGCAGTTCAATGGCCAAATAGTGGTTTATGCCTTCGAAAAATAAAAGGTACGCGAATGGGAATAAGAATGACATTATCCATGTATACTCATCCCGTTGTCATCCCTAAAGATATTGTATCAGCTTAATCATTCAACAAGTGTTCGAATACTTGAGATGAGAATGTAACTGTGATTAAAAATACATAGTAGAAAAGTTTTACATTCCAAAAAAGACCTACTCGATTCGAATCTAGATTAGACTAAGTTGTCGACCTAGAATACCGGAAAGTTTAGACCAAAAATTATAGATTACGTACTGATACGGTATTAGTTGAATGAACCAAAACGCTTGAGTTGTATAGCCCAAACGCTTGGACTTCGGTCAAGGACCGAATCTAAAAGTTGGACTCAAGCCCATGGAAGAATACATTCGGTTATAAAACGAAGGAACAAAGCTTCGGTTGGGAGCTATCTCAAAGAACACGTGGACTAAAGTCACTTTGGATCTCAAAGGCATGCTCCCCAACTTATATTTAACATGGAACGGAAAGATAGGGTCTGAGGACCAATCAAATATTGCCACATGTTCAGGTACATACTTTGTTGCCTATAAATAGCTTGAGAATCGTAGCTAAAGGTATGTAATAACACTCTTTCTCTTTTAGTTGCTTTCAAGTTACTTCTTCAAATATTTCACTTAAGTATTGGAGATGGTTCGCCGGACCTCCAATCCTTTTTTTTTTTACAATTAGAAACAGTTAAGTGGCGGATTACAGAAAGAAGATATCACTTACTACACGATTATGATACAATAATCCATTCTGACACCTTTACATTAAAAAAAACAACCAAATTGCATATTTATGAGCACAAGATATGGAATCACTAACTACAAAGGTATTTTAAGAATCCTTTTTTTTTCTCAAAAGAAAACATTATCCCAACCCAACCCCTCCCATATTACTTACTATTTATTAAATAGGCACCCATTTGGCCTTTTGACTTCAATGAGTGATCTAGTCTTATCTATTATTGCAATCAAGAAATTAAAATTAAAAATTGAAATGTAAATAATTATTTAATTCCACTACCACAAGGCAGTGTTTGTTTGTGTTAAATTCTTAGAGCATCATTAATTTGACCAAAAGGCCTCTTAAAGTCATAATAATCAAAGCCATGATTGCATCAGACGGCGGAAGTGGGGACTGTCTTTCTATCATACAACATGTAATTATGTCATCTTCATTTTATTTTAATTAACGAATAAAGTTAAATACATTAATGTAATTATTTCCAAAAGTTGTTTTATTATATTTATAGAAATTGTACATGGAATTCAATATTAATTACTATTTCTGTTCATGGTGCCCTATTTAATTTAATGCAACATTATGCTAAATCAAATCTATCTTCAATTGTAATGATTCTCTTGTTTAATGGGATTTTAATATTGATGTTTTGAAAAAAGTTATTATTGTCTTAATCATGTACAAAAGCATTTTTTTGATTAGGTATGGAATGATGATAATTTTTTCTTTTACTTTTCAATATATACTTATTTATTTATCTATTTTTTCTTTTCAAATTTCAATTAGCATACTAGGCATTTACTTGGTTCTCTTATTATGAATGTAATGAAAATCGGACATGACCGGCTGATACTGGTTTTCAGTAGGCTCAACAAACTGGACTGAACCGTTTGAATATAGGATTCGAATTTGGACCATTAGATATAACTATATACATTTTACCACTGAGCTAGCGTTTAACTTGTGATTAATAACAACATTTATATACTTATATATTATATCAGTACTTAAAATTTAAAATATCATTTAGTATTAATTTTTTATATATTTTGATAATATTATCAAAAACATAATTGATCTTTGCAAACTCTTAGTATTTAAATTTTAAATATACATAAAATAAAAATTTAAAACTCTTAGTTAATTTTATAATTTAAATTAAATTAATATATATATATATTATTATTTATGAGGTCATTCAGTTCAACCAATCTGAATCAACCGGTTGAACCAATTGACCCCTAATCCAGTTGTCAATCTGGTTCGACTTCCGATTTGATTTTTAAAACATTACTTATTATAAATCCTTTTAATGTTTTATTCCAAATGATAGACATAACTAGACAGACAATGGAGGAACCAATCCATGGTTTAAATGGACTCTGGCCACCAGCTCCACACTTGGTTTATATTACGGCTTTATAGTATAATTTTTATATTTCACAGTGTGCTTCTCATGAGTTCTAATCCTATGAAAGCTTTTATTTGCTTGAATTTTATTTTCTAAATAACTATGTTATCATTATTATTTACTTTCAAATCATTATCTTCATAACACTTTTAACTCATTTTTTCCTAAAACAAATTTGTAATTTTTTAGATCCAAAAAGTAAATTAGTGTTAGGCTTATAAAAAAAAAATTTAAAGATGTCTATCATTGTTAGGTTGGATAATTGTAATTTTTTAGCATCCAACACATAAAAATGACCAAGTGTGGATTACTGGTTGTCACTGGACACAAACTATTAATGTAATTGGTGATATATAGGCTCAAAACACTATTAGTATGTCCTCTAACATATCCAAAATATTGGTGTATGCCCCTTAACCTACTATTTGGTAATATTTGCCACGTATCATAATAAAAAAATTACCAAATAAGGAAATGTGAATATTAATAAGGAAATCCCAGAGGATGAAGACTTTCTAGAGAAATTTTCTTCAGCGGAATCTGAAGACGAATAAGAATAAGAAAGTTGAAACAAAAGAAGAATAGATATGGTGAGGATGAGATATCTTGACTGCACTAGATTGCTTCCTATTTATAAGATTTGGGGGCATTTTGGCTTTCTTGCCTTATTTGATAGTCTGGACACCTGTAAAGGTGAGATTGGAGATGCTTTGTCAGGTGAGACCATATAGATTTGGCGTGTGATGTCCTTGTTTGTGAGTAAAGTGGGATTATCACTTTTAGATGAGAGTGTGCTCGTTCCATTGGTCCACATAGCATAGTTGGTTTCTTCTCCATCATTACTCCTGATTGCAGTGTGCTACCGGTACACATGGCATATTTGATTATTTTTCTATTATCAGATGTCCCCCTATCTTTGACATATAGAATTCTTTTAGGAATTCTTTTGAGTTTTCTTTTGTTAGGAGCCGAAGGTCCAGAGGTTCGTCTTATAGGTTCCATTTCTAGGGGACCGAAGGGTCATAAACTTGTGTTGTTGTGCGAGCTTTTCATTATTGTCCGAAGGATGAAACGACTAAATGCTATTGGTTTATTATGGGGTCTTCTTCTTAGAGTACCAAATATGTTTATTTGCTAAAGAAACTTTTGGCTCTGAGATGGATGTGATAGGATTATGTGTGGGTCATGTTATCTTAGAGTATGCATTTGAGTGAAGGAAGTTTTGAGAAAAGTCTAAGGATGGTTAGGCCTTGTAGGTGCTGGGTTGATGGATGACTTAAATCAACATGAGGTTCTTGTGAATGGTCACCATGTGCCCTTCGTTTTGCTGGTAATTAAGTTTGAGGAAAGTGAAAGGATTGCCTTTTAAATTTACTTAGTGTCGTGTGCCCTAGCCAAATTCTCCTAATTTGTAGTTGGAGCTTATGGCATGTGTCAAGATCTATGAGGACATGGACTTGTGGCTATCAAGAGCGTTATTTTGGTCCTTATAGTACCTCACAAAAAGGTGTAGCGATGATTTCTACTACTGAGCTATCAGACTTCACAAAAGGAAAAACTTCTTAAATAACAAAAATGAGTCAGTGTAGGTCTTCAAGCTTCGATGGGTCTAGGTAGGGGTGAACAAGGATATCCCCAATTGCTCTTAACCCGAAGGTTTTCCTTTTACTACTGATGATCGAAGGTTTTTCCAACCTTTATTAAGCTCTAAGATCAAAAGTTTACTTGATATGATCAAAGTTTTATCTTAAACTTTACTGAGATAAAAAGAGAGGCTCGGAATGCATATATAATATTGATGGTAATCAAGATCCTTTTTAGCATGCATAAGATCAATTTTAAAAGGGTCAACTACTTAAGAGTAGTATTTGGGGAAGAGAAAAGAGGAAAACTTTTATTGGTAGTACTTTCGTAATGCAGCTATGTACAATGTTCTCTGAACGAGCTTACCTATAAACTCTTTCAGTCGATATATGTGGCAGTAGACACACTCATGGATCTTAAAAGGTTCTTTTTAGTTTCAGTCGAACTTACCTCATCCTTGAGTGGATCAGGAGGCTTCAGTGCTTCGGAGGACGAAATCCCCAGTACATAATTGGCGTGGATGTACCCTTTTGTCATGTGTAATTTTCATTCGCTATTGTAGGCACCCATTATTATTGTTGCATGATTCCCTTTTTCTCTTCCAACAAATACAAGTTTTCTACATATTTCCATCATTGATGGCCTTCAAGTAATACAAATATATACATATTTAATTTACAAGTCTAATTTTTTTATTTAATAAAATATCGATATATTTTAAGTTTTTTTTTTTTTTTTTTGAAGTAAATCTATTGAGAAAATATAGTATTTTTTTATTTGTTGTTTTTATTTTTTAACACAATTCAGTTTGTTCGAATTCAAAACCGAACTGAAGGGTTAGGCTATGGTTACTTTGTTTTTAACAAAGTAAGCCTTACTTTGTGTGTTTTCACCATTAGATGAGTTTTACACTCCATCATCCAATGGTGAAAAACACAAAGTAAATCTTACTTTGTCAAAAACAAAGTAACCATAGAAAGTACGCGAACTGAATATTTTATTTCAATTTTACATATTATTCGATTCAACATCGGAGTCAATTAATTTAGTAATTTCAATATTCTAGCTCGATTTTAAATCAATGCACACCTCATTTTATAAGGGTGATAGAGCGAGAATTCAGAAGATATAAGAATGGAACTTTAATTGAGCCAGAGTGCCTTCTATTTGTAAGATTTGGAAAGGATAAGCTTCCTTACCTTAATTGATATTGAAGCTTATCCTAATTGATATTCTACACACGTACAATGGTTAGATTGGAAGTGCTTTATCAGGTGAGACCACATAAATTTACTGTAAGCTATCCCCTTTGCTGAGTAAAGCGGCTGGTCACTTTTGATTGGAAACGTGCTCGTTGCAATGATCCACGTAGCACATTTGGTTTCTTCTTTATCATTACTTTTAACAGCAACATGCTATTGATGCACATTCGATTATTTGCCTATAATCAGAACACATGAACATTTACAAGAGCTAATATCCAATATTGTATCCCCTTTTTGAAGAATCATACTTGATTAACAATCAACTTACATCAAACATGGACAAACATAAAAGAAATGAATGAAACCAATTGATTCTCATTCAAGTCATTGAGCCTTTATCTTATTAAAAGATAAAATGTTCCAGCTTACGATTCAAGTTCTGTTTGCCTGAATAACCTCAAGCTTGAGCAGTTCCAAACTTTGATCAGAACTAGGTATCTGGCATGAGTTCAGATTGAACTTGAGAGCTTAGCTGGATATCTTAATCTCATTAACTCAAAACGCAAGCAGCTATTCGTTGTCAAGTAAAACTTATATCTATCTATCTATCTATCGATGCAGTAAACAATCTCTGTAAATATTTAATAATAGGAAGAGTGCACAAAAAAACACATCATAATTTTTAAGCCTTTATGACCATGAAAGAGCAACAAAACGGAACCTGCACAGTTTAGGAGGATATGGATGAAGGTACATCATACTTTATGAAACGCGTGTAAATTTTTTTACTATAAACTTAGCTCAAATATACATTTATGTTACATAGATTACAAAATTAGAGAAAAGAAAAAGGCTCAGGTTAGAACATCTAAAGAATGAGAGAAAATCCCGGCTAAACTAAGAAATCACAGGAAACGAAGCCGCAGTTCAAAGAATGGCACTAAGTTGGGGTGCTAATCTACATTTTTAATTTGGCTATATACCTATGTGCCCTTATGAACATATACAACAGGGTGTAGAGGCGTAAAATATTCCCACCCTAAGGATATAGCAAACTGTTAATTGGAAAACTCAAACCAATTGCAAACTTATAATGAATTGGAATGTGTTGCACGAGAAGACAAAACCTCGGAATGATGTAGCCATCGGTTTGATGTATTACTTACTATCTACATCTACTTGAAAATCAAGTACTGGTTTTAGTCTTCTCTCAACGTCGTCCGTTTGTAACTTAATCTCTTCAAGAATCATAGACAACGCGCACTGGCAAGATTCCTCGTTCCTGAATGCTAACGTCCATCTCCCATCGACCAAAGATTTTGCCTTCCTATATGCAACAGCTTTTGCCGGATCATTCAGGGGTAGAGAAGATGGGCGGATGCGCAAGTGTAACCATCTTGAATGCTTCTCGTCAATTCTAGGCTGCAGGCAGAAAACAAGACTCAGACCAAGCATTATTAACATCAAGGACAGACAAGTCAACAATGATTAATGAATATGAAAGTTGTGTGTGTATTGTCAGTTTATCTGTGCCCAGCACAGCAAAAGATACAGCATGGCAAGTTTTATGCCATGGTTTCTTTGAGGCAATGGGGGGGGGGGTCCGGGGAGGGGTCCCACCACAAGGTGTACTGGGGGCAAGCCTTCCCCTGCCAATTTATTTGGCAAGAGGCCGCTCCTAAGACTCGAACCCGTAACCTCTTGGTCACACGACAACAACGTTTACCGTTGCGCCAAGGCTCGCCCTCTTCTTTGAGGCAATCTTAGCTAAAAATAAAATTAGAATAAGAAATAGAAAGATATACGTACGTTTGAACCAGACAAAGGAGCAACAACACGAACAACTCCATGATGCTCCTTCAGAGGTAATTCTTCTATAAGAAGGATCCACCCAGATGTGCCCATAGATATTGCTAGAAAGCAAAAATGGCGTTCTTTACCCCTCTCAAATGCAATCCTACAAGGCACGGCATCAACTGCATATGGCAGGGAACAGAGAGATTTGAAATATTCGATCACAAGATTGTCATGTTGTTACCTTTATGAATTATAGGACATATTCTAATAAAAGAAAATGTATCCATAGCAGAAAAGGTTATGAAAGCAGATAATATTTGTAAAGCTAATAGTACTCTTAGGCCATGCTTGATACATGGAATAGGAGATGGATGGAATAGGTATTATGTGCAGAGTACCTACTCCTAATTTTGGTTCAATCTTTCAGATGAGTATTCCATAATATTGTGGAATAGATATTCTTTTTGAAACTGAAGAATACATATTCCATTCCATGCTAAACCATTGTTCCCTAATTTGCCCTTCCCTTTTCTCTCACATTCGCTCTATCTAATCTCTTGATTCTCTCCTCATCACTGTCGTTTCTCACTCTCGTCCACCATAAATCTTTCCAAATTTCTTGACCTGAGCTCGTCAGATCGTCGTTCTCATCCATTCACCAACTAGCTTCAGGTGGAGAATTTCTGTCCACCACAATCTTAAAAACAGGGTGCTCATTTGTGTCTTTCGCATCTACTTCTAAAATGTTAATGTCTTGCTGCCATTTTAAGGTCTCTGTTGTCTATGATTGCTTTCCTACTTCCCTTCCATCTTTGGCTTAATTGAGCAGAACTAGAATCCAAAATTAATTGCAAGGTGAACTCCTTGTCGATAAGTGACCGTTATATGCTTTCTAAACCTTTAAACTGTCTGCATTGTGATCTCAGTAATTCAATTTCACCCCCAAAGCACATCTTATAATCAGATTGCAGATCAACTCACAATTGGTAAAGTGCTATCATAAATACTGAAAATCCAAAATGGCAGAAAAGTGACATTGGATTGATTTGATCCATTTTATAATTCCATCCATATTAATCTTTTTCTTTTATTGTGAAAATTAAATGGCAATCAATTGATTTTTAATATTCCACGTGCTTTGGCAAGTCTCTATTATCTACACGAAAATCAATAGAAACTAGATGGCAAGAAGAAATCTAGGTTGCAATCAATAGAAATCTAGATAAATTAAAGCATTCTTCTGGCTATAATGGTGTAATACGTTATTCATGTTTATACATGGTACAATCCAACAGTTCGAGTCCCACTATCAATTAATTTTTCCTAGCAAACATCTGTAAAAAGAGTTGCCTTGTATATCTCTGATTGGCTTATGTATGAATTTAGTGAACAATCTTGTTTAGATTCCATACATTTTTACTTTCTGATTTTACACTGAAAATGTAAAACAGAATACAGCTTCAGGTGTATCGTTTTTAGTGCATTTTATTCGGTAATAGCATGTGATTTGTTGCTTTGGTTCCCATGGATGTTTGTCCTCTATATTTCAATTGAGATTCAGTGAGACCACACATAGTTATTAAAGGGGCGCACCAGGCGCAGGCCTTAGCGTCATGACACCCCGTGGCTTGGCGCAACCGCTGTGGCACACCTGGTGCGCCATTTTGCGCCAAGGGGCAGTTGCCAAAGGCACACCAAGGCGCCTTGGTGACAGAAGGGCAGTTTATGGTTTTTTTGACAGTTACATATCTGGAACAAGTGTTCTGAAGGGTCCCAAATGAGGAAAAAAAAACAAATATTAAAAAGGAAGAGAGAGGTTTTACATTTGATTAAATTAATTAGAAGAGGAAGAGACAGTTAGAAGAGGAAGTGACAGTCTTATTATAAGAGGAAGAAGTTTAATACAACATAACATAACACAGAAAACAAATTCAAATGGAAACAAAGCAGCAAAGGGGAATTCGAATTCAACAAGAGTGGTGAATTTGGAGAGTTTTGATAGGAATAGAACTTAGGATTTAGTATTCAACTTTAGCTTTCTAACATGGGGTTTATTTTGCATTTTAAAATTCATTTATGCTTAAGAATATTGTCATGATTTAGTTCATTGCATTTTTATAGTTTTATAATTTTTGTTTTTGTAAGTGCGCCTTGTCTCGCTATGGCGCATGCCATCGCCGTGCGCCAAGGCTCCAGGACTCCTAGCGCCTTAGTGTGCCATGCGCCTTTAATAACTATGAGCCCACATTATATGCTTCTCTATATACCCATCTAAATTTTGGTTTATTCTATATTGTTCAGATATTAAGTTGGAGCTGTCATCTACATATTAACTTCGCAAATTCTCATGGCGATTTTTATTTCTTTGCAGATCCATGAGAGGGATATAATCAGTGTTCACAACGAAGGTAGCAGATTGATATTACTATGGAATATGTTGATCAACTTTTTGTTATGGTTATGAATGGTCACTAAGTTTATACATATTGATGTCAGGATAAATATTTCGCTGATTATCCTACTTCCATTAGGATAATGGTTTCTGTTATTTATCTTTATGTAATTATCAATACTTGGGTTGTCTACTGTGTAGGATAACACTGTATCCCAAACTCTTCTATTTCTAGTTTTACATCTTGTACTCCTATATATAGGTATATTGTCTGCAATTCTGATTCAAGTGAGATTAATCAATATATTATTTCGTTCTCTTCAATTAAATCAACAATTGAAATGATTACCAGGTTTCAGCTTCTTATTTTATAACAAATATCAGGTTTTATAAATTATGTACAAATTATTTTTAAATATTTATATCATCATCCTTTCATTTTTCATAAATTATTTCAAAAAATGATATTTTGATTTGCTTTAGGAAAAAAAATAATATTTTATTTTTGTCAGATATTAATATGAATTGGGCTTTAACTATTAGCTAAGTTTTTAGTTCAATTGGTTACATGACATGGTATTAAAGCCTCTAAAACCAAGTGATCAAGGGTTCGATTCCTGGCAACCCCATTTAATGATTTAATTTCAACATATGGTAAGATGGGCCCGTGTTGTACACCATTCAAGCCCAGTGGTGTGTCAGATATTAATATGAATTGGGCCTTAACTATTAGCTTAAGCTTTTAGTTCAATTGGTTCCATTAAAAACAATTAATGCCTAAACAAAAAAAATTAAATAATTTATAGAATTTGAATGTTGAAGTGATGTCAAAATCATATATAGGGTATTCTGGCCAGTTGAAGCATTAATTTAAAATATTCCTGTCTTTTTCATTTTTGAACCAAACATTAGAATAGCATTGGAATGGAATAGCTTTTCTATTCTATTCCAAGCCTATTCTATTGGATTAAACCACTATTTGGCCCCTCACCTATACAAAATTTTGTCATTTGGCCGCTGACCTATTCTAATTGGTGAAATTTCACCCAATTTGGATGGAGACTTAACAGCAGCGTTATCCCATTGACATGTAGCAATATTTTGACACTTGGACTTGATAGGTTTTAGTTTAGGGATTTGTTTTTTACTTTTTACTTTTTTTAATCTAATTAATTATTTGCACATAAGAAAATATGTGGCAAAAAAACTTCAAGGGGATAACGATTCTGTCAAGTCTCCATCCAAATTTGGTGAAATTTCACCAATTGGGATAGGTCAGTGGCCAAATGTGACCAAATAATAGGTCAAGGGCAAAATACTGGTTTAAGCCTATTCTATTTCATGGAATATCTATTTTATTCCCTTCCTATTCTATTGCGGCGAACCAAACATAGCCTTAAATAAAATGAAAGCATGCAGACATCATCATCATAAAGTCCATTAATATCAGATGGAGAACTGACCGAGTTTCAATTCAGTGCCTGGTTTTGGACTTGAAACATCCAGGCCAGCAGTTCTCGCACGGGAGTTTTCAGGGACATCAGTTGCAGGATAAATAGGAGGCTGTTCAGGCAAAGCGCTACCTCGGGAGAAAATTTGAAGTTGATGAAGAAGAACAAACATCTGAGGAGGAAAGAATGAAATATATTAGCAACTATATGAATTCGGCAACCAAATAATAGAATCTAGGGTACCATATACCATGGAGTATAGTTACTTCTTTACAATTACCCTAATCTTAGCAACTCTACAAGAGGCAATTTCAAGATTCAAGAGCATTATAATGCCAACGGGACATCTCAGTAATAAGAAACCTTATAAGTTAGGTGGCAAGTAGTTAAAAGGGAAAATCAGAAAGGCACAAACCTTCACTAACTCGCACATTCTTTCACCAGCAAGTATTGATGACTCACTAGGAAGGGAATCTATGAACACAATAAACATATTAAGAATGTCTACTGAATAGTTCCATCAAGGGATGGGAGAAAAAGAGATTATTAAAATGCATGATGAGTTCAAATATATTTATTGGCTGATTTACCATCACAAGAAGACTTTTGTAATAGCAAGAGTATGCACTTTGGTTCTTTCGGAGGTGATGAAGCTTCAATTGCTACAAGTACAATACATATGGTTCAAAAATTATCAGCAACACATAATAGCTCAATATGATGAGGCAAAGACATTTATCATATACCTCTTTTGCACTTTTTCCATTCATCACATAGGACTGTCAAAAACAAATCAGACCAGATGCCTTTAGTCTCCTCTATAATAACACCGACGCAACTTTTGTATGAATCCTGTATCATGTGAAGTAGTTTCAAAAAAAAAAAAAAAAAAAAATATATATATATATATATATATATACTGCTAGCTCATCAAACAACAACAAAGCCTTAGTCCCGAAATGATTCGGGGATACTGCTAGCTCATCAAAGAAACAAAATATGAGAGTTCACAATAAAGTCCATAGTGACAAGACAGTAATAACCAATTATTAGCCTGTGATTTATGGCCAGAAGACACTAATTCGAATAGAAAGTCCTAATAACAATAGAATTGCTACATAGTTCTACATAAATAAAACACCAAAATTACAAAAAAAAAAAAAAAAAAGAGTATGCCCAAATTTCGTGCAGATACCCAGTCCCCCAAACACAGCAACTACCAACACTCATTTAGAAGACACTCCCAAGTAACCCTGTCTTATGAAAAACAAAAAGTATATAATTAGAAATGAAAAACAAAATCATATAGTTGGCTCTTTTCAAAGACTTGTTTAGTTTCAATTATTAAACTTCCAAGTTAAATCCTCCTACCTCACCTGACTCATATTTTTAGGGTTTTCAAATGATTGTAAATTTCAACTATTCCTTTCACACACAAAAAAAAAAAGATGAAAATTAGGATATTATTAGCACCAAAAGACCAACAACAACAAAAGGAACACCAAAAAACCAAGGCGTAAGCCAACAGCAGAACCCAAACAACAGCAGCTTAAGAAAAACAACTGAAGGCCAGCAAGAACACCCCTAACAGAAGAACAACAGTGCACTCTGCTGCAACCAGACCAACAAAGAACTCAACAAACAACTAATGCCACCAATCCCAATTACAGTTCAACAGATTCCTATCAATCACTCTGCTTAGAACTTGAGTTTTAATACTAGAATAAACCCGACTAAGAAACTTATTCGCATCAAAACGAGCTTGCATAAACACAACAGCATTTCTCTCCCTCCATATCCAATAAACAGTTGCAGTAAACACAAGTCTTCAAATAATAGCTTTCACAGACTTTTCCTTCACTTTCCTTAACAGCCAACTTATAAATATGTGCCAATTGAACATATGCTGAGAATCAAAAGGCATTTGGCACTTAGGCATTAAAGTCCTCCAAATATCCCTGCTCATTTGACAATTGAAAAACAAATGAGCAATAGTTTCCTCGTCTCTGCCACACAACACACTTTGTATCAACAGCTTGATTCCACTTTGCAAAATTTGTCTTTACTGCAAGCCAGCCTTTTACTGCTAGCCAGACAGTAAAATTATATCTAGGCACATGTCGAAATCCCCAAGGGATAATCCAACAGGTTACCTTGTTTCTAGAAGGAGATAATGCCAAGTAAGCATGCTTCACAGTGTAAAGCCCACTTTTGGAATACTTCCAGGTGATCTGATCCTCCTACTCTCCAACATTCGACCTACTAATCATCTCCCACGCATCAGCAGTAGCAGAATTACTAGGATCAGGAAGTCCCCAACCTTATTCAGTAACTCAGCAACTTCTGTTTCCTTTGGGATATCCGTTTCCTCCACTGAAACATCAGGAACTAAATCACTTAATCACTTACCATTTAACCATGGATCAAGCCAAAATAAAAACTTCCTCCCACTGCCAAGCTTATACTTAAAAGCCCCATCAAACTCCTTTTTTATTTGATGAATACCCCTCCGATACCAGCTTGAGTCTTAAGGGTTTCAAAATGCCCCAAAAGCTCAAAACAATTCATCTTGTTAGCAACAACCCACTAAGCCCACAACAATTTCTAAAATTTCCCAAATTTGTTTACCTATGGAGCATAGTTGTTAAATCAAGATTCGACTCGTGACTCGAAATCTCATTTTGCGAATCGGGACTCGTGAATCGAATCGTAAGATTCGGATCAAATTCAAAATGCTATAAAAAAATAAAATATTAACCATAGTTAACTTTAAATATTAGTCCAAAAATGCAATTTTAATATCTAAATAGAAATTATATCAAGTTATAAAAGAAAGTAGAGACAGCCAGAACATAGAAAATAGAAAGAATAAAGAGTAGAAGAAAATAATAACAAATAAATAGAAAAGAAGAAGGAAGGTTTTGGAATTTGTAAAGTGAAGAGTCATCTGATTGAAACTATTTGTGTTTCATAATTTCTGTACGTTTTTTTTGTTTTTGTAAAGTGAATAGTCATCTTCTTCTGCTGTACGTTTTTGAGTTGTTAAAAATTGATTTATTTTTTAATGGTGGCCTGAATCGGTGACTCGGTGACTCAGCCGAATCGGTGGTGACTCGGCCGATTCATGAAGCTTCCGAGTCGTACCATAGATACGACTCGAATTCTTCATGAATCGAATCGTACGAGTCGCGATTCTAACAACTATGTTATGGAGGCTTTATTCCAAATAATCAGTAATGTGATAAAATATTAACAGAAGCTTGAGATACTATCACATCCCTCAACTAGAGCACTTCAATACACAGACTCCAAGTACATGCCTATATATCAGCACATTGAGAAAAAAGCCTCCAACAGATACATTAAACCAACTTTCTATTAAAATTTGAACTTGCAGAAAAGAAATTTAATATATTATATTACTTGCCTGGAGTAACTTCAAATGCTGGTTATTGAACTCTGCCTCACTATAAGGAAGCAACTGACGCAAAAGCCAACCACCATCCCACAATGTCTCTGCAGATATGTCTGGTCGGCAAAAGAGACTGACCAGAGCATCAAGCACCTAAAAGACATAGCTCATTCAAAGAAAACAAAAACAGTTGCACAATTGGGGAAAAAATAAAATAAAATCCTGCAGTTCTGGAAATGGATAACAGTGCAATTGTGTCCCCCCTATCCAAACAATAATGAACAATCAATAAAACCCAAGCGCAAAGGAAAACTTCCATCACTAAGAGAGATCGTGAACCATTAAGAAAATTTCTCATTCAATTTCAAAAGAAATACCTGAAATCTATGCACATGTGGGCTTGTTCCTATCTCCGGGTGATAGCACACTCCATGCAGCTCCTATGAAAAACAAATAAACAAAAATTGAAAAAACAATACCATTTCAAAGAAAACAGGAACCAGCTAAATGGGATATACATTAAAACTACAAGGCTTGACCCAATTTAATAGCATACAGAGGTTTAACAAAAAAAAAAACAAGGGTCTCATGGACTTAAAATTTCATTTCATGTTTTTGTTGAAGTTCGTTTATATCCTAAACCTTAAAGATATGCACCTGATGCTAATGTTGGCCAACAAAATCATTAAGTCCATTTGTTTGTATTTAGAAGTGCCAAAAAGGGGTAAAGAATCCTGAAAAGGAAAGTGCAACCAACCTATACAAGCACAATGATTTACAAGCAATATCAGAAATGTCTTGGAGCATATAACTTGGAGAACAAATTGCTTGGTATGTGAAATGAAAATCAAGAAAAGAAGTCGTAAATAGTTCACTGATCATGCATGAACCGTCCAAATTATACTGCAAATTGCTCAACAGGCAGTACTTTCTACTCGATATTCTTGAAAAGGGAGAGGTAAATAAAAGACAGAAGTCTGAAGCAAGCTTACCTTCATTTTTTGCAGATAGCTATCAATCTCGCAACTAAAACTATCTCTAACAGATTCTGAAGCAAAAAGTTGGTCTTCACCTGAACCCTCACCAACCAATGCTTGCTGCAAAAGAAAGGAAACAAGATAAGTTCCATCTCCTTTAGCAAAACAATATGCTCTTTTACAAAAATTTATAAATTGAAACTAAACATCAACCTATATTTTGAGAGATAAGAGTAACTACCAATCACATTTTGCCAATCACTTATGGAGATCTAATAGAAACATTAGATATCAAAGCTTATTGTAGACATCCCCTAGATTGGCTTCAGTGGATTTGAAATTTTGAAGTTCAACTCAAGAACTTTAAATCATTGCAATTTTAGCTACCATAAATGTCTATCGAAAATAATTTGTTTAATCACGTAAGTTAGATGTTAACTCTGATTTTTTTTTTTTTTTTTTGTGTGCAAAATTAAGATTCCTACAAAATTGATCTAATAATTAAAAGGTTTTGTGAAAACTGGAAAACGCTGACTTCAACAAAAAAAATTTCCGAAGTTTTGAATGAATTAAATGATGCAACTGTTTGATAAATACTAAAAATAAGTACTGAATATAAAAAAATATTAGTTGATAATGTTCAACTTAAAACTTTAAGTTGAACGTTTTGACTTATCAAAGTAATTGATTTTTAACTTAATTGAACCTTTGAAGTGGTTGAAGAATTGAATTTATCAAACAAAGTTATTGTAAATAAGTGCTTAAACTATTAAATTAAGTGATTTGTGGTGAAGCTCTTAGCCTAGTGGTTGAGAGCTTACCTATGCCTTGGGAGGTCATGGGTTCGAATCACATCCGGGTCTGATGGGGATTTTTCTTTCTTCTTTAATGTAAGCGCATTGTGTGCAAATTTAAAAAAAAAAAAAAAAAGTGATTTGGGTGGTTATCAAACAAGGCCTAAGTGCAGCACGTATTGGAGAAATGTCAAACTTGAGCTGTGACTTAACAGGTATCAATGGTCACACTCAAAATTTACTACTAGAAACAAGCACAATGTGCAGTAATTCATATTTGTAATTTGATAGCAACATGAGCATCAGATTTGTTCATATACAGCAATGACAGTAATACAGTGTCCATAGTTGTGTGGGCATTCATTAAAAGATCTACTTCTTCAATTTACCAGTAACAGTTTCTTTTGTTGCTTGCGTTGCGGAAGAATGCCAAGAGCATCCAGCATCAATTCATTTAATTCTATAAAAGAAGACAAAGACAATCAATGAGATAACAGCATCAAAGAACTATAGCAAGAAATACTAATTAATTTAATTGAAAAAACCTTTTGTCTGCAACAATGTAGCAAGCACACTCAAAGAACCCAGAACTTGAAGATCATCCCCACTTACAATGTAAGAAAGTAAGGCATCCCTAGACAAGTCACAAGCATCGTGAAAAAAATTAGGAAGGCATAAATATGGATGTAAATTGCAATTATGGTACCAGAAATTACCATGATGAAATCATTAATACATATGGAAATCATTCATAAGACTGTGAAAGCATACAACTAAGATATAGGAGTTTGAATAAAAGTATTAACTAGTAAAGTAATGCACAAAAACAAAAAAGCAACTAACAAATGAGCATCAAAATATGGGTGGTAACCATAGTTGTTAAAGGCGCGCCTCACTCAAGGCTCAAGGTCTTGAGCCTTGAATGCAGAAAGCGAGGCGCTGTAAAAAAAGGCTCTCACCTTGTGCGCCTCGCTTGTGCCTCAAAGCCTGGATCAAGGCGCACCTGAGGGTTTTCACTAGGGTTTTTTTATTTTTTACTGTTTTCTGTAAAATAACTGTTTGACTAATCTCAACCACTAATCTAATTTAAATAAGAATAATCTTAACCCTTGATCTAAATAAGAATATCAAGAGTCATAACTAAATAGAGAAAGAATAGAGAAGGATTTAAGAGCAGTCACGTAAAGAAAGAAGAGTATCCTCCAGTCCACACAAAAAATAAACTGCGAAGAACAAACAGAGAAGGTGCGGCCTGGAATTGTGTTTTCTTTTTGGTTGACAATGAACGGTTAGTAGTTTAGTAGCATTAGTTATAGTTAGGTACTTAGGTTAAGACATTAAGTATATGTTAATGTCTCTATGAAGTATGAACTTAACTTGGTGTTTTTATGTGGTATTTTTTGTTTGTGTGGTCATAAGTGTGTCTTTATGGTTTATGCTTAACTAATAAAAGAGTAATAATTTTGTATTTATTCTATGTGCCTTGTGTTTCAGAGGCCCGCGCCTCACCTTGCGCCTTGAGCCTAGGCTCCAGGACCTCTTAACGTGCCTTGCGCCTTTAACAACTGTGGTGGTAACATCTTCTGTATTGATTATTAATGTTATTAATCAACTAAAAAACTACTCTTTGCTTTATTTTAGCCCAGTTAGCAGGTGAAATTTTGAAACTAACTACAAACAGAAAAAAAGTGAACTTTTGAAGGACTTGAGTGAAGAAAAACATGAGAAAAAGCAGGGCAGAAGTGGCTGAGCAAAAGGCTTGAGCTAAGTAAACTACAGCAGTTTCTTTGCTACACTTCTTTCAGGGCTAAACAGTGGCGTTTCACAAGTAACAGCCAAGAGGCATTGATAAAGAGAAAAAACAAACATGTGATTTATCTCCAAACCCAGGGAAAAGATGAAAATACCTAAATAACTACACAATGCCCTTTTCAAAATTCCAAGTGAACAGCATAAAGCAGACATTACACAGAAACCTAGCAAATAAGAAATTTCAGTTCACATTATTAATACTAAGTACAATATCAACCATATATCAACATTTACATAAAAATGAAACAAACAAGCAGGAAGCAAGAGAGTGTAAGACAGAAAGACCTAATTAGCAAAGCACACAAAGCTATAATAAAAAGAGATCAGAAGGAAAGAGAGAAGATAAGGGTACTTTAGAGTCTAAGACTATAGTAGAAGAGAGATTCTATGAGGAAATTGACTTTCACAAGTGATGGCAAGTCATTTGATACCAGTTTCAGTAAAACAAAATTGAAAGGACAATTTGAGAAGAGGTTCTTCTCTTGTGCCATGATAGCTGCCAGCTGGTACTAACCATATAATTATGTAACTTCTTTGAAGTAAAAGAGAATAAAAATACAAACAACGACCCAAAAACCTATGACCTAATAAACGAAACTTGTACCAGCAAAGTATCTATCTTTTTACAGTTGATATCACTTTATGCCATAAATTTCTCCAGCGAAGTGTTTATTTTCCCAGTCGATGACATTTTATGATGGTATTTCTATAGAGGTTTATACTGATATCATCATTAATATGTGTATTTTTCTAAACAGAAGTGGCCCCAATTAAGGTGCCAGTGCAATATTAAAAAAAAACTCCACATCAAAAAGTAAAGATCAGTACTAAAGCATTGTTCTCAAACTTCTTAATCATTCTGAAAAGAGGAGTTATTTTCATAGGTTTCACTAATTGACCATTATAACACAGAAACAATATCTTCATTTCCAGTCAAATTTACAACCAGAAATTATAGGCATAGGAAAGTCAGAAAAGTTGAATATTACATTAAAACAATAAACAGAACATCTACTTTCTTTTATTAACTCAGAAATACTGTGAATTTCTAATTGAGATGAAGCATATATATAATTGTACCTCAAAGTTCCGAGTGAGCTACTACTATTGCGCATAGAATCTTCTGGATGATCGTCTGAAGAGCTAGCTGAGCTTGGCAAAGTCACTTTTAGACAATTATCAAGCTCAGTAACATTATTACTTTCTGTTTGTTGGGCATCACCCACATGATTATGATCAGACAAATGGCCATTGAGCTTGGCTTCAGATTTTGGAATGAAGACCTCTGGTGGACAAAAGAGAGAAGCAGCAATGGTATTGGACAAATCCTTTATTTTAACTATACGTAAGATGCAGCAAAGTGTATACAAAGAAGTGACAGAGCCGATCTGTATTTCCTGCAAATTCAAGCTACTAAAGTTAAGCAAGAACAAAGCAAAGTATATACACCAAAAAAAGAAAAAAAAATTACAGAGTTGAAAAGGCCACAAGAAGGACCCAAGAAGAAACATTATTGAAGTATCAAAGCAGGTAAGAAGATCAAGGCATTACAGTAACGGCATCCATCTGCAAAGATGGAAGAAGTAATGGAAGTATCAGAAATTCTAACATATTGTCTGTTATTAACCGTCCAACATCAGGAATTCCAGCAGAAATAACATCACTAAAATAGTAGAGGTTGTCCTCTATTTCCTCCACAGTAGCAAGAATCGGTGAGGTTGCACCTGTGTTGGGATTTCTGTCTCAGAAACCAAACAATAACAATAAGAAGTTAAAACACTTTTACGCTTACTTCCCTCATAAATTCCAAGGTATCCTATCTCTTACCTTTGAACTTCAGAAATCAATTCATTTAGATGGATGCACTGCTTCCTGAAAAATTTCACCAGATTTGAAAAATAACCAGCATGAGGAGCTTTGGCAACGAATCTATTCACGGATTCATCTCCAACTGAAAACCAGGGCAGTGAAATCAACAACTTGCTACACCAAGATTTAAAATTGTTGAACAAAAATTAACTCACCATGATAAATGTTTAATGTCAAAGCACGTACAGCGGTGCGAATCATATTCTCTTCATGAAAAGCAAACCGCATTCCCTCTACATATAGCGGAAATGAAACTATTTCTTCCTGCATGTACAAAAATAAGGAAAAGAAAACACATAAAATCAAAAAGAACAAGCACTGCTGCTCACACAACCTGCTTCATGTCTTACTCGTCCTAAAGAGGATTCCCAACAACTAAAACAAAAGGCATAAGTAGTGTGCAAAACAATGTGATATGGCTGTAAGACAAAAATGCATCTGGTGGTGGGATTCTAGGAAACTAATGGTCAAAACTTCCAAGATCCATTGTGAAAAAGCATAAGAAACTATACGAGTAGGTAAGTTCAACTATGTGGTTGCAACAAAAGAAAGGACTCTGATCCGAATGTTCGAAATGGCCTGAATGATGAAGATCGGATTGCAGTTGCTCTTCTACGGATTTGGATTTCCAAGAAATATATGGTTCATTGTTTTTTGTGTTTTTTATACTACCTTTTATGGTTTTTTCTTGCTCTTTGTAGTCTTCTTTGTCCCTTTGTGGATTTTGTAAGGTTTTATTCCTTATGGTTTTCTGATTGTATTTGGACTTTTTTCTTCTAATGAATATAGAAGCATTTTATCAACAAAAAAAAAAAAAAAAAAAAAAAAAAAACAGGATATAAAAAAGTACTTACATTTTGAGTCGTAACAAGCAGGGAAATAGTGTTCTTGTCCAACTTTCCACTTATTGCTCTTCATGCACCAAAAAAAAAACATGCCACAAGAAGTTGGCAAAACATGCCATCATATAATTGTCAGGATTCAAGTACACAGACAGAAAAAAAAAATTGATATGGAATGGAACACACCTTAAGAATGAAATGTAGTAAGACAATAGCTCCTCACTGCGGAAGTCAAATTTGTAACTAATTAAGAAGTTAATATGTTCATTGCTGAACATGTAATCTGCAAAATTTTCAAAAATACTTGTTATGAGTCTCCAAGTTACAAAGTTGCTTGGGAGCAAATCCTAAAAGATAAGACAGCAAAAGAACCCACTGGCATAAATTTGCTTTCAGAAACAACTTACATATGGCATTTTCAGATTTAAGATTCTGAATCATAATGCTTATTGTCTGCAGCAACTGAAGTGAAACAGTCGCTGATTTGCTGACCTTTAGTATGCGTATAAACTCCCCCATGATTTGCTTGTCCATAAAAAATCTAGAGAAAACAAGGGAACCATATACTAACAATCATAATGAAACAAAAATTGGAAACTGAAACATGTGTGCTATAAAGTCTCACTCAAAAAACTTTGAGTCATGCTGATCACCATAAGTTATCAACTCTGCTATCGATCTCAGTGCCTCGATTACAAAATCCTTAGAAATGTAAGAACTTTTATATCATCAGAAACAAAGAGTGGAGATATAGATAGTCATAGCAATCAACCAAAGTCAAAAGCAGGAAAGAGATATTATCACCTTATTAGACTCATTTACAATTTGAACTTTCTGGAGCTGATCAGTTAAATATCTGCACAAATAGGTCAAAATCAATCTGAAAGAAATTCAATAATGTGTTCATCTATAAGATATGCTGTCAGGATGCCACTGGCCCAAAGTTGAATAATCGTTAGGCAAAGCACTCAAAATTTTCCCATCTCAGTACAAAAGAAACTATGCTCCGATAAAGGAACTTGATCCTAAATCACCAAATAGACATAAGCCAGCAAATAAAGGTCAACTAAACCCAAAAACAATTGTAAGGAAGAAAAAAAACCTTTAAACAAACACATGGAGAATTCTCTAGTATTTATCTTCGACAGCTCTAATGCCTTAACGAACAGATATAAAAGCCGCCTTCAATTACGAGCAAAAGGTGCATCCTTAATGGTGGTTTCAAGAAAGTTAATTCTCAACCTTGGGCTTTATAAAGACAACTGCTCAGAATTCTTCTTAATGGTTGCTAAGCAATTATTTCTTCATGACAGTAAGGAAAGCAGTTAAGGGCATGAAGTGAACAATCCAATTGCAAGCATGCAAAAGATTTAGAATTTTTATAGGCACTTATAGTCTATTAGCTAGCATAGTTATAAAATCACATGTGGTTTGGTTCCTAGAATGTTAGAAGTAATCAATTAACAGTTGAATTATTTACGTCCTAACATGGCAGGACTCAAACGAAATAAGAATTGGCTCATATAGTTAAAGTATTATCAGTAACAGTAACCGAAAAGAATGAGATTGAAAAGCGAGATTCAGCAAGAAAGAGAACCTGAGTTCATCCAAGGAGAATCGATCTCTGGATCTCCAAAAGGAAAACCACATGATTATCGTATGAGAAGTCTATTATCCGCCTCGATTGTAATCCATTATTGACTCCCTCCCCCACGCTCAAATACTAACTAGGATCGAAATTCAAATTGGAGAATGTTCGATCGCAACTAGAATTTGGAAACATAAAAGATAGTTAGCAAAAGCATGTAGGACTTGATTAGGAAATGGGGATTATGAGCAAACGGAGACAGAAATCGCCAGAAAGGCAAAACAGTTGCAATCATCAACTTGGAGGTCCCGCTGGCAACTTTTTCTGGGTTGAGTTCGCAGTTTGCTTTTCTGGCCCATTTTCCCCTCTCAGCCCGTTGCCATCTCTAATATTTTCTTTCTTTTTTTTTTTTTTTTTGTTAATTGCTATTTACCGCCTCTAATGACTACTTACCGCCCCATATTGACAGTTTTATCGTTTTCCTATTTTTCTTTCAAAAATTGCGAATGATTTCTCTCTTCCAATCAAAACTGCTGAAAATAATTGACGAATTACAACCCGAGAACCCCAGAAATGGATAATTACGAGTTGGGGACATTAGACAAGTACAAATTTCGAGAAAATTTACGTTATTTCCCACAGGCGGTTAGGAAAAATGCCTGGCCATTGCCTAGCCATTGGACAAGCGTTTTTTCTGATAGCCTGTCTAATGCTCAAGCGGCTAGAAATAATGCCTGGCCAATGGTCAAGCGTTTTCCCTGACCGCCTAGACATAGAGACAGGCCAATGTGCAATATTACCGATTATTTGACTTTTACACATGCTTCCGAAAACTCAGCGTGTGTGTATCGAGAGAATGTAAGCATACACGCCTCAAGGAATGGTTGCCAACTATCACCCGGTACCGAGAGCTAACCCAAGCTCGTACGACCTTTATCGGTCTACTAGACCTGTTCATGGGCTGGGCTTGGGTCGGACCTAACCGGACTTGTCACATAATTACTTTATCCAAACCCAACCAAGCCCGCACTATATTTATATCGGGCTCGGGCCGGACTGAGCCAAGCTAAAAGAACTAATTTTCAAGCCCAACTTGGCCCGGCCCAACTAATATATTTGTATTTTTTAAAAAATTAAAATTAAACTAAAAAAATTATACTATAAATATAAATAATAAAATACAATAAACTAAATTTTAGAAGATTATTTCAATAAAAATCAATTAACGCAATGCTAAATAAAAAAATACTTTTTTTTAATAAATAACATAATAACAAAAATATGTACATGTTCAACAATTCTAAAAAATATATAGTTTGGAAATTTTTATGTTGAAAAAATTTAAAATTTTTATTTTTGTAATATAATGTATTAAATTATAAAAGTTATTAAATTAAAATTATTATTAGAATTTCGGGCCAGGCTGGGCTGCGCTTGGGTTTTGAGACAAATCTCAAGCCCAACCTACTTTATATATAGGCCTAAGCGGGCTTGGACCGGGCCGGGCCTATTACGAAACATATACGTCCAAGCCCATTCTTTGAAGAGAGGGCTTGGACGGGCTGGGCGGGCCAGTGGGCTTTTGAACAGGTCTACTAATAGGAATGGGAACGGTCTGGACAAATCCAAGTTGATGCAGAACTCGACCAGGCATGTACGGCTCCATCACATCACGGTATCGTATCCATCCCGTGTAGGCAGTCCTCAGAGTGGTAGATACCACATCCGGACCGTAAGGCAACCACATCACTTATGTTATAATTAAATTCAATTTTATCTCTCCCGGTGTCAACCTGTCAACACTGGCGCGCAGTGATCTCAACCGGTCATCTGACGTTTATATTCATTATATATTTTTTTCTAAAAATTTCACACCAGTTCGTATGTTGATAAAGTTATAAAGATATACATTATTCTCCCTCACCAGTTCAAGTGTTGATAAGTTCACTTCTCAATGGATAAAAAATGATTAGAAAACACCAAACCGATATCATTTAAATTATTTATTAATTAATAATACTTAATTTCTAAATTTAGTTATATTAATTAATGAATCTTTATTAGTATTTAAGATAATTAAAATTCTAATTATAATTTTACCAAAAAAGTCTAATTACAATAAAAAGGTGAAAAATTGTAAATTATGAGTGAAATAAAAATATATGTTTTGATTTCAAATAAATTGTTACACAAAATAGTTAAATATTTTTTACATTTATCTTCTCAAAGTTTATGCTATATTACATTATTGTTTACCTAATAAAATGAAATTTGACTCATATTACATAAAAAAATATGCTAAGAATATTGAAGTATTTTTATTATCATACTACAATAATATGAAAGATTATTTATTACTATTAAATAATATTATGATTTATTCAAAGAATTAATCAATAATTTAAATATTATCGTAACAAATTTACAAAATTAATATAATATTTAAATTATCAATCATAAAATTTATTAAATAATAATATACATCTCGTGCAACGCACGAGTCTTCGACTAGTATATATATATATATAATTATATTTAGTATAATTATATATATATATAATTATAATTGGTGAATATATGTTTCAAAAAAAATTGGTGAATATATATTAGAAATAATTATATATAAGTATAACTAATATATATAATTGTATATGATTATATTTAGTGGCATAATTAACATATATATATATATATTATATAAAGATGAATCTTATAAGGAACAGTGAATTCTAATTGATTCAATACAGTAACAAATTGATATTTTTTTCAAATTTATCCTCCAATTGCATCTGTGCAAGAGCAAATGTTGTGGGCATTTGAGTATTTATCATACTGAGTAAAAAACGACGTCGTCTACACAATGGGCAATTTCAAATTTTCCCAACCGGTTCATCAAGGTTACTCCAACTCTCCATCTACTCTTTCATTCCCTATCTTTCTTCCTCCTCTTCTCCAGCCGATTTGCGGCTCTTTCTTCGTCTTCGTCTTCTTCTTGGCGATTTCCTTTTCTTTCTCTAATTTTGAACTCTGGTTTTTATCACCGATTTTTATTAACCGTATGATTTAGGTTGAGCTCTTTGGCAAGCAAATAATAGATGTGAAATTACAGAATACAACTAAGAATATTGGCGATGTAGCTAATTTTCAATCACACAAAGAAGATAAAGATTTGAAATTTGGTATTGAGGAAGGTCAGACTGGAACATTTGAAGATTCAGGTCTGATGATCCCGAGGCTTACTTTGGAAGCGGATGATTCAGAGTGAAGATGACGATTGGGAGTAAGACAGTGATATTGAAGATGATTTCGATTGTACCAGTGGTATTCTTCTCCTTTTTCCTTTGTTTCCCTCCACTACAACAAATCAACTCTTGCGCCACGGTTAGAATCGTGGCACAAGTATAATATTTCTATGGCTATACTGTTTAGCCACGGAAATTCAAGGTAGATACTCCCGTGACGCAAGTGAGCGTGGCTAGGTAGTTGCCATGGGAAAATAATGGTCGTGGCATAAATTAATTTTTATGCCACGAAAAAATTCGTGGCTAATCATATCCCTTTGTCACAGGTAAAATCGTGGCAAGAGTAAAATTCTTGTGGCAAGATAGAAGCCCACCGCAATCAACTTCACTTAGCCACGAGCATAACCGTGGCAAAAAAAGATCACTTCTTGCTAAAACCTTTGCTTAGCCATAAGAATAACTAGCATTAGTACCCGTGCATTGCACGGGATCTTCAATAATTTTCTTTATCCACTGTTTTGTTATTCATATATAAATATATCATTGAAATAATTAACAAAATGAAACCATTTCAATTTAATAGGTTGAAAATATATTAAATTGTTAATTAAGATAATTTTATTCATTAAAAAATCATACCATTACTATAAAAAAAATTCTTGGGTAAATAAAAATTTGAAAATCTATTCTGCTTTTAATGGTTTGAAAATGAATTTTACTTTTAATTATAGTAACAACATATAATAGACCATAACTTAAATCAAATAAAGAAGATATTAATTCAATAACTTAAAACAGAATATAGTTCGAAGAAAAAAAAAACATAATACAAAAGATATTAATCAAAGTATATTTACTAAAAATAACAATTTTCATCGAAAAAACAGATTTTATTAAGTTTTTCTAGTGTTAAATTAAAATTATTGAGTATTAATAACCAAATACTATTATCTTCCTGAATAGAAATTTATTAATTATTTGATAGTGTGAGTAAAGGGCATATCACTCATTTGAACCCTGAACTAAAACTTTAAAGTCAATTAAAACCTTAAACTATTAAAATTATCAATTAGGTTCTTAAATTAAGTAAAAATCATCAATTAAGTTCTTATTTTATCATAAAATCAGAAACTGTGACTATTTGACATGGACTGTTCAACCGATTTATATAAGGATTGATGATTTTTACTTAAGGACTCAATTGATGATTTTTAGTTTGGAGAGCCAAATGGATGTTATGTTGTTAGTAAAATATATCTATTATTGTAAAAGCTTCAATTGAGTCATATCATTATAAAATAAAAAAATATATATACACACTAATATTTAATGTCAACTTAAAATTCACTAAATCAAAATAATAGATCCTATATAATTTTAACCCTATTTTTTTTAAGAAAAAGTTAAAAGGATGTTTTAATTATAAATGAATATAATCTAAACAATATACCATGTTATAAGTAACCAAAACCTATATATATATATAACTATTTTTTTTTCATATAGTGTTCATAAATCTCATGATAGGTACCCAAACTAGTTCATAGATCTTTGGGTTTTGATTACCAAGGAATAGAGACTTTGTTATATTTATTATTGATCTTTATCTTTGTACTGATAAAAATCTTACTTTTACCACTTCAAGATCATAATTAGAAAAATGATATGATATATTTAATAATCCAATAATATTTTTTAATTTTGTAGAAAGGCAAGTAAAATGAAGTTTACATGAAATGAAATAAAAAGTGACATCATAGGATCAATAAAGTTATAAAACTTGTTGTTGATGATCTGGTACGAATAGAGTGCATATAAGTAGAAAAACCAAAAGTTGAATACAATAGATAGTGATAAACTATCCATGAACTACAATGCAAGAAGATTGTCATGCAACATCCACCTCAAGACCATGTGATTAATTTGCTAGACTCCTCCAAACAAAAAGGAAAGGTAATATGATAATCACACTCATATTGTAATTGAGGATGAACTCTTATTTTGAAAGAACAAATTTTCATATACTTCGTGAAAAAAAGAAACTCCTAAAAATGCACTGATATAACTGATACAACATCATTTTCACATCTTATTATTTAACCAAACCCGAATCAAGTTTGGAAACAAAAAACAAAATACATTATTGAAACATCATTTTTTTATTTCCAATAAATTTTTTTTGTCTCTCAACATTAATGAATAGAGATAAGGTGCAAAAATGCTCCCTAACGTTTATATCCGGAAGCAATTCTACCCCTAACATCTAAAACAGTTCAATTTTAACCCATCGTTGGCAGTTAAGAACAATTTTGCCTTTAATGTTAACAAAATAGGTCAATTTGAAAAATAATTTGTCATTTACCCTCGACATATGCATCATTTTATCACTAATTAGTAACATGTTACAAACATATAGTTAGATGTTAGGGGTAATATTTCACCATTTTAGACGTTAAGGGTATTTTTGCACCTTATCCCTAATGAATATAAAGATTAGCATAAACTATAACTATAGTATGTGTCAGTTTGTAGTTGCTGTGGTTTCTTGCTCTTTCTAGAAAATGAAATACTTACCAAGTAATGGATTTAACTAATGTGGGAAGCAATAGAAGGCCCTTGTTGATTGTATTTTCTTGCTTGACTTGTAATTTATAATTTGGGTGTTGAATCTGTCTTACATGCTAAGAGATTGTACAGCTGCTGCAAATGTTCAAATAGCTTTAGCATCACTTAGTTTATGATTGAATTTTAGTATAGATGTTACAAATTTGTAAATATAGTAAATATTCCAATTAAAAAGAAATTGCATCATCCACACATTCAAAACCACATCTTCTAGCTTATGATCTTTTTAATTTCTAAAACTTATTATCTTTTCAATATACAATTGTGCATAAGGAAATAGAGTAGGTAATATATAGACTTTAAAAACCACATCTTCTAGCTTGTGAGATTTTTAAGATGTAAAACTTATTATTTTCAATCTAGTTAGATATTCTCAACCACGCAAGAATCTGGTTTTTATTTGGGAGAAGCTAAAAACCCTTGAATAAAAAATTTAAAGGAATAAATAGCTATGGAAGCTTAGTGATAGTTCACGGGCAAAATGAAGGATTATGATAAGACTCCTATTAATCCAAATTAATAGTCTCAGCTCCCATTAGTACCAAATAATCACATAAAGGATCAAATATGGTAAATGTGGCATATATATTAGCCTAACATATATCTCTTATAAATAAAACTGGTAACAATTTATTGTAACAATCAAACCCTAATAGCAATTGATAGAGGCCAACTTGATTTGAAGTGTGTAAATCAAATAGGATGTGCCAATCATTGAAAAAAAACATGTAACAACCAAGTACGAATCAGTAATAACAATAACTTAGTAAAAGGGTAACCTCGTTGATCTCATGTTGAAGTAATAACATGCAGAGCATAGTAAGAGTAGATTTCCTAGAAGTCTATGAACCATAAATATCCACAACACAATCCAGCATAATTTCAACCAATGATCTCAAATGAGTTTTTGACATCATTTCTAACACATTTAATTAGAAGCATTAACGTGAACAATAGATTCAACTCCACATATGAATTTAATTCAATTTAAAAATGAAAAATAGGAACATCAAGTATATAGTGGATTCCCCATTTCAAAATGCTTTTTAACACCCTAAGGACATGAAAGCAGCAACAATCTAAACGATAGAAATGGTAAAATATTAATCAGAAGGCATTAGCCAAACCAAATAGAAAATCACAACAAATAAGGAACCAAAAGGTATAGTAACTAATTAAGCTTAAACTTCCAAAATAAATCTCAGAAACAAAAAACTTCATGCTCTTAAAATCTAGTTGAAGCCAAAATCAATCCGAGAAAAGGAAATAAGACAAATATTACAATGACTGGCCATCTAAGGTCAATAGAATGATTTTCAAATACTTGGATGAAGAAATAGTTCAATTCAATGTTTCAATTACCTACTTCCTTTTCATTTTCTATGTGTCCACTGTTAGCTGCATCACCCCAAACTGGGCAAACCTTATTCTCTGCAAATTGTGTAGGTATTTAGAATTCTTACATACATTAATCATTGAGAAAGAAGAAATGTGAATATGAGGATTCTGATACAGATGAAACTACTTACCATAGCTAGTAATATTTAGTTATAGTTTCACCATTGCCACCATGGAAACCCATCTCCAAAATCAAGTTATAGCCCTAAATCTCCAACTTGCTCTTCCTTCTTCTTTTTAATATCTAATTGGAAAATTACCTAGATACAATCTTTCACATATCAGCTAAAGAAGAAGAAATTAAAAACCAAAAGCAAAAGGAAATCAATACGTAAAACCAAAAATCAAAGGGAATAAAAACAAAATCCTAAGAGCCTTTAACGCTTGAACTTTTTTCCTTGGCGTGTAGATCTGCATCAGAACTTCACATTCAAAGGCAAACAGAAATCAGAAATTAGCAGACATCAGAAATAACATCAAGAGTAATAAAAAGGTAGTCCAAAACGATCAAAGTTATCTGATGTAGAAGCTCACGTCCAAAACCATTATATATGAAGTACTCATGTTTGGGCTGAAGATTACTTTTGACTCTGAAGTTGGGATTTTAGTGTGATTGAAAATCAGTTTAGCCACCTGCGTATTGGTAAAATGAGGCGATTTAAGGAGGTGAATCACAGATTAAAGGAGAGAGCAGTTGAGAGAGATGGTTAATGGGGATAGGAAGTGGGAGAGTTTTTGTCGAGCAAGGGGATGAGAATTAGTGAAGCAGTTGTTAAAGACGTGTGGAAGTAGGCGGTAACTGTAAATAGAAGAAGAAAAAAAATAATAAATACAAAAGTAAAATGCTGTAAAAAATTAAATAATTCAAAAAATTGAAGAAAAAACAGGTAGATATTGAGATATGGAGAGAAAGACACGTCATTATCAGTGTCTATTGATTTAGTAGATAGTATAGATGGTGGCAAAAATAGAGCATTTCTCACTAGGAACCTTAATTAGCCACGAGTAGAATCGTGGCAAACTTAATGAAATTTTTGTAAATATTTATAAATAATTTTTAATTTTTTTTTTATTATTATATGAACTTTAAATTGATGGAGCTATATTAAAATCAGTAACAAAATAATAAAAAATAAACGATATTTTATTAAACAAGAATTTTATTTGAGTATTTGAGAACAGAAGATTCAATTGAAGATAAATGTCAAATAAATTTGTAGTCAACATGGGAACACAAAAAACTTGTTCGAGTTGATAGCCGGAAAAGTTAACATTCCATATGGAAGCCTGCTACTTATATGTTTGAATCATCAAGTTGACATTCCATAAAGAAAGGTTGTTCCTTAAAGGTCAAGCCGACCAGGGGCAGCAACTACGATCCATATGTCAACAGAACAGAACGAACAGAAATGGCAAATGTTTCATACCACTACTAGCACCAAAGTTGTCCTCTCCATTTTTTATTCCCCATCTACAGAACAAGAAAATTAGTGTCACATAATATCTCCTTAATTAAGAAAAATGTTTATAGCCTAACAAATAAAAAGAAATTTATTCTTACAGTTTCTCTTATCTCCTTGTAACCAACTCTACAGCTCTAATCACTGCACCAAAAATCCAACAAAAGTACATGAACAACAATGTGGAATGCACCAACTGCACACCATATAAACTTTGTTGAAACACCTTTCCACATAATTTTGATTTGACAAAATTGTTTAAGTATAATTAAAAACATATTCTAAATACACTAAGTTTAAATGCTTTGATTTATACTACTAATGTGTTTGTTCAATGTTGAGTTAAATTGTTTATAAGATACAAAGTTTAAAAGGCCCAAAGCCCAATACGGAAGTCAAAGCCCAAGTTAAACAGATTAAGGCAACTCGGCCCGCGTATGTCAAAACGTTGTCGTTATGGACAAAACGCAACTCAGCGGAAGAAGGATCTAGAAGACCTTCAGGGAACAACTTCGGGACGAAGCTGCTGAGTTGATTCGACAAACTGTACAAGACAGCAGCTGGCTAAGGAAAACTTCCAGACAAAGTGTTTCTACTTTGGGTAAAGTTCAGACGACACAGTATGCTGTCTAGTTGACATTACCATAAATGGAGAGACATTCTGCCGAGCTGACCAAAAGCTGACCAAGGACAGAAGATACTCAAATCTGATTGGCCGAGAGCTCTGAGCAAGTCAGGATGACAACGACAGGAAGCCGTTTCCCTCCAACGGTTATTTTGAAATTCGAAATGAACCGATGCCTCAGACGTCTCTATAAATAGTGCCATCAGTTGCTTCATTCAACAAGAGAACTTGATCAAGCCATTACGCTGACCAAATTTCTACGCAAAGTTCTCCAAGCAAAAGCAAAGCAATCTTACACTATATTTCATATCTTTTGTGTAAAAGTCTAGAGTGATTATTCAATCATCTAAGGTGTCTTAGCAATCATTGTTTAGGACAAACACTTATCATTTCTAGAGATTAGAAAGGAGAGGCTGAGTACTCGGTTATAGTACTCAGCGAGAGATTAGGATTGAGTAGAGGTATAGAGGAAGGTACTCTTGTTATACTCAGTTGCTAAGATTGTAAAAGGTTTGATGCTCTACCATTAAAGAGCTCAGTAGAGAATTCGAAATCTCGGAACGTGTTCCGGGGACAGGACATAGGCTTGGAGGCCGAACCTGGATAAATCTGCTGAGTAACATATTTCTAACCTTTAACTCGTTTATATATTTATTGCTTGCTTAAACAAAAACTGACCAAGTAAAGAGGTCAAGCTGAGTTGTGCGCGTTGAATATCCGAGCTCAGGAATAGACTCTAAGTGCTATCTCCTGACTCAAGTAAAGAAACTGACCTAGTAACTAGTTGACTAAGCCAGTATCTTGCTGTTCACTCAGCGCCGCTGTCCAAACCTTTTTCTCACGAAAAAGAAGTCTTCCCTAAGCTTAAAATTTTTAAATAGTTCCTAACCCCCCCCCCCCTTGGAAGTATACTTGTAACGTTATAAGGGACCAACAAGTGGTATCAGAGCTTAAAAGCTCACTGTAAAAGGTTTAACCACCTTGAGCTGATCCCCACTATGGGCGAAAACAGCACTCGGTTTCTCCCAGGAAACCAAACAACTCAGATCTTACCTGAGGGGCTGTCCATTACTCGGCCTCCCCTATTCTTCGGGTCTAACTACACCTTCTGGAAGAATAGGATGAAAAATTTCATTCAGGCTACAAATATGAGTGTCTGGCTATCTATAGTCCAAGGTCCATTTGTACCTGTCAAAGTTGTGGCTGACCAAATAGTTGTTAAAGCTGAGGCCAAATGGACAGAGGATGATCTCAAGAAGCTACAAAATCATGCTTCGGCTATAAATATGCTTCACTGTGCGCTCGATGCTGCAGAATATAATAAAATCTCAGGTTGTGAGTCGGCGCAAGAGATCTGGAAGAAGCTGGAGGTCACCTACGAAGGAACCAATAAAGTAAAGGAGTCCAAGGTGAACCAACAGATGAGACTGTATGAGCTGTTCGAAATGAACAATGATGAGGGTATATCTGACATGAATGCAAGGTTTACCAACATCATCAATGATCTCAAGAGACTTGGGAAGATCTTCACTAAGGAGGAACAAGTCAAAAAGATACTCAGGAGTCTTCCTAAAGACTGGCAAGCAAAGAAGACCGCTGTTGAGGAAGCTAAGGACTTAACCACCTACAAATATGACGAACTCATCGGCTCATTGCTGACCCATGAGATATCAATGAAAAACTTCGAGGTGAAGGAAAATTCTGAAGACAAGAAGCAGAAATCTCTTGTCATGAAAGCTGACTCCACTGATGGGAGCTCAACAGATGATGAGGAGATGGCTATATTCACAAGGAAGATGAAAAGGCTGTTCAGAAAGAATGACAAATATTCTAAGAAGACTTACAGAAAGTTTGATAAGTATAAAGCTGAGTCCAGCGACAGCAAATACAAGAAAGACAACTCAAAGCCCATTACATGCTTTGAATGTCATCAAACTGGGCATATCAAGTCAAGCTGCCCCACGCTGAGGAAGGATAAGAAGAACGGCAAAAAGGCAATGGTGGCTACATGGAACGACAGTGATGAGTCTTCATCAACAGAAGCTGAGGCCACCGAGTCAGTAAAGATTTGCTTCATGGCTGACGAACTTGCTGAGCCGTGCGTCTCTGAGCATACTGATTCCTCCATTGCATCTGATGATGAGGAGTAATCAAATGAGGTAATATCACTTTCCCAGCTCAGAAACGAAATGGGTAATGCCCTGAGTGATCTCTATACACTTGTCAAAAAGTGTAATAAGAAAATTAGAGCACTCAGCAGGCGCTGTGATGAGGTTGAAGAGGTCAAGCTAAGTGACCTCAGATTCCTTCTTCAGGACAACTCAACTTTGCATGATAATATGGAGATCATACATAAGTCTGTCTCTGAAGTCCAATCAGATTCAAAGAAACTGAGAAAGGACGTCACAAATATCCAGAACCAACTAAAGGTTCAAAACAAAAGAAATATTTCTCTGAATGCTCAGTACCGAAGTACTGGTCAGCAGAGATGGAATCCCCAGCGGAATGTCCAGTGTGACTTCTGTGGGAAGAAAGGACACACCACAAAGGTGTGCTGGCACGCTCAGCACTGGGGTGCTGACCAGTCAGTGAAAAATCCTAAATGGAAGGTCAGCTGTGACTTCTATGGAAAGAATGGCCATACTGTCCAAGTATGTCGCCATAAAATAAAATATGATGCTTTACCTGTTGAACCTAACAAGCAAGGACCCAAAAAGAATTGGGTACCTAAAAGTAACTAGTTACAATGCAGGTAAGCTTGAGGTGTGCTGAGAAGTCAAAGATGTGGTATATTGACAGTGCATGCTCGAGGCACATGACTGGTGATGAAACTCAGTTCATCACATTTGAGCGTAAACGAGGAGGAAGCGTAAGTTTTGGAGACAACAAAAAGGGTAAGATAGTAGGATAAGGAACCATCGGAGGTAATCCTACTATTGAGTCAGTCTCCCTAGTCAGCGGACTCAAATATAACTTACTCAGCGTAGCTCAGCTATGTGACAATGGGAGAAAAGTTATATTTGATGCTACTGGATGTAAAATATATGAGGGAAAAACAAATGAGTTAATTTTAACTACCCCTCGGATTGATAATGTCTTTATGCTAGACTTAGAGAAAAAGTTTTCAAAAACTGTATGCTTAGTTTCAAAGGAAGAAAATTCCTGGCTATGGCACAGGAGACTTGGTCATGTAAGCATGGACCTCCTGGCCAAATTAGTAAGAAAGCAATTGGTTGAGGGACTGCCTGAACTTAGATTTGAAAAAGATCAATTATGCCACGCTTGCCAAGCTGAAAAACAAACCAAACAATCTTTTCATAGCAAAAACATTGTCTCAAATAAGCGTCCGTTAGAATTACTACACTTGGATCTCTTCGGTCCAGTCCAGCCGCTGAGTCTGGGTGGAAGAAGATTTTCCTTGGTCATTGTAGATGACTTCTCTCGGTACACTTGGGTCATCTTGCTGAGTAGCAAGGATGAGACCTTTGAGACATTTTCAAATTTGGTTAGAAAACTTGAAAATGATAAAGACCTAAAACTAGCTCACATCCGAAGTGATAATGGTGGAGAATTCAAAAACCAACAGTTTGTTGAATTATGTGAAGCCAGCGGCATTGACCATAACTTTTCTGCTCCTAGAACGCCTCAACAAAATGGGGTTGTTGAAAGGAAGAACAGAACACTGGTTGAAATAGCCAGGACAATGCTGAGTGAGCATAGGCTTCCAAAGTATTTTTGGGGAGAAGCTGTTAACACAGCATGCTATATTCTTAATAGGGCTCTTGTCAGACCTATACTAAAGAAAACCCCCTATGAGCTTTGGAAAGGACGAAAGCCCAACATTGGATACTTTCGTGCCTTTGGCTATAAATGTTTTATTTTAAACACTAAGGATAGCCTAACTAAGTTTGACTCAAAAGATGATGAAGCTATCTTTTTAGGTTACTCAACAAACAGCAAAGCATACAGAGTTTTCAATAAACGAACTCAAGTTTTAGAAGAGTCAGTACATGTTGAGTTCGACGAAACTAACCCTGCAGGAAGATATTTTCCACTGACCGAGGATGATCCACACTCAGCACCCGCTGATCAAGATACAGCCGCTGAGTCATTTCCTCAAGGGCTGACTAAAGGTAAAAGTGAACCAAATATTGTTTTCACTGACCAGTCTTCACCTGCAGAGATTGTTGAAACACAGGCAGCACAAGACATCAATCTACCCAAAGAGATAAGGATTCCAAGAGGGCACTCAGAGAGTGCAATCCTTGATGCCGCTGAGAATACCCTGATGACAAGAAACCAACTCAGGAGGTACCTCAGCAATGTAGCCTTCGTCTCAGTTCAGGAACCTAAGAACTTCACTGATGCTGAGGAAGATGAATTCTGGATGAGCGCAATGCAAGAGGAACTTGACCAATTCAGAAGAAACGATGTATGGGAGCTAGTGCCACATCCAAGAAGTCAGAAGACCATTGGAACAAGATGGGTCTTCCGCAACAAGCTGGATGAGCAAGGAAACGTAGTCAGGAACAAAGCAAGGCTGGTAGCTCAGGGCTACAGTCAGCAAGAAGGTATTGACTATGGTGAGACCTTTGCCCCAGTGGCAAGGCTAGAGGCTATTAGGATTTTATATGCATATGCATCTTACATGAACTTTAAACTGTTTCAAATGGATGTTAAAAGTGCATTTCTTAATGGAGTTATAAACGAGGAAGTTTATGTTAATCAACCTCCAGGGTTTGAGGATCCTAAATTCCCAAACCACGTTTATAAACTCAAAAAGGCTCTGTACGGCCTCAAGCAAGCACCACATGCTTGGTATGAGAGGCTGACCAGTTTCCTGCTGACTAGAAATTATGTCAGAGGCAAAGCTGATACAACCTTATTCATTAAGAGAAAGGGTAAAGATACCCTGCTAGCTCAAATATATGTTGATGATATTATTTTCGGTGCTACTAATGAGTCAATGTGCAAGGAATTTAGCAAGCAAATGCAGACTGAGTTTGAAATGTCTATGATGGGAGAACTCAACTTCTTCCTTGGACTTCAAATCAAACAAGGAAAGAATGGCATCTTCACCAGTCAAGCTAAATATGCCAAGGAGATATTAAAGAAATATGATCTTGCAAATTGCAAGCCAATATCCACCCCTATGGGCACTGACACTGTCCTCTGCGCTGACGAGAATGGTAAGTCAGTAGACAGCAAGTTATATCGAGGTATGATAGGCTCTCTACTTTACTTAACAGCAAGTAGACCGGACATTTAGTTCTCAGTATGCTACTGTGCTAGATATTAATCTAACCCTAAGGAATCTCATTACATAGCTGTAAAAAGAATCCTTAGATATTTGCAAAGCTCAGTGAACGCAGGTTTAGGGTATCCCAACACTCATGGTTTTACACTCGTTGGATACACTGACGCTGACTATGGTCGAGACAAGCTAGAACGGAAAAGCACCTCTGGAGGATGTCATTTCTTAGGAAGCTGTCTTGTATCTTGGTTCAGCAAGAAGCAGGCGTCAGTAGCCTTGTCTACCACTGAAGCTGAGTACATTGCTGCTGGTCACTGTGTTGCTCAAGTCCTATGGATTAAGCAATAGCTTGAAGACTATGGTGTTCAAACAAAGACAATTGAGGTCAAATGCGACAACAAAAGTGCAATTGATCTATCAAAGAACCCAATTCAACACAGCAGAATAAAGCATGTCAGCATAAGGCATCACTTCATTAGAGACCATGTACTCAAAGGTGAGATAAAGCTGACCTACGTCCCAACGGATGAGCAGCTTGCTGATATCTTCACAAAGCCACTGGCTCGTGAACAGTTCAGCATACTGAGAGAAGCCATTGGTATGTTTAATCCTCTTTAGTAAATTCCTGTTCTAAAATGTAAATTTATGCTGAGTGAATTACTATGCTGAATGAGTTATACAAATGCATGATGAGTGATTGTTATGCTGAGTACTTAACATATCAATACTGAGTAAATATGCACACCGAGTAGTAAACTCAATCTGAGAAATCATCATTTCATATACTACTGACCACTCAGAATATAAAACGCTTAGTATTCTAAACGCCGAGTGTTAGATCCGTTGCATTAAATGCAAAAGCACGCGAATAACCACCTAGGATGACGTATGCGCCGAATGTGTCATAAAAGCCAGGATCTTTGTTGGTTGACAATCCCAAGGCAAAACTGACACATGGATTCGATAAGATCGACACTTCATCGCTATAAATAATGGGTAAATCCCCATTCTTTATTTTCTTTACACTTACCGAATTCTTTGGCAAAGCATTCTCTCTCTCTCTCTAAGACTCCCAAAGCTTCCCAATCCTCTTTCTGATATAATGACTAGAGTTTCCGTCAACATCTCCGGTGCCGGTCACCCTAAGACCAGCTCTGATGAACCCTCCAGGCAAACTTCTGTGCCTGAAACCACCAAGGTCACTACGCCGAACAAAGGCAAAACTGGGCAAGCTACCTCCTCCAAAGGAAAACCGACCAAGGCCAGAACCTATACCAAGGTATTTGAAGACATTAGCGAATGGAAGGTAGACTTCTCACGGTGGGTTTCTGAGACTTTCGTGACATCCGAGCAACCCTTCTGCGAATGGATATCGCAAAATGGCTGGACCGAGCTGTTCTCCATTAGGGATCACACATATCCTGACCTTGTAAGGGAGTTCTACCACAATCTCCGAGTTGCTGATGATAACCAAGACTATCTAGTAACTGTGGTAAAAGAAAAGACCATTTTCATAAACCCTACTTACCTCGCAAACTTGCTGAAGTTGAAGAATGAGGGAACAAAGCTGAGGCGATCTGGAGATCATGAAGGTACTGGGTACGATACCACCTTCTGTAAGCCCACTGGCCACTCAGGAGAAGTCTCGAGTACCTCAATGGGTCAGCACCAAAAGATGGCTCACTATTTGCTGACCTACTTTATTCATCCCAAGATTAACTGCACCACCTCAGCAATGAATTTTGAGCAATGCTTCATATGGCATATGCTGACGTACAAGCCGATCAATATGCCAGTATTCTTGATTGCTGGGTTCATAAGGAGCACTGGAACGCTCAGGCTGGGATCACTCATCACCAGGATCCTCATTGATCATCAAATAGACATATCTGAGGAAACTAAGGCTAGAGGATCTGAAATAACAGCCGCTTCGCTGAGGGCTTTGAAGTTCAATCAGCCCCTAAAGAAAGGAAAACCTGCTGAACAACAAGCTGAGGAAACAGCTCCAAAGCAAAGCAAAAGGATAAAGGCTCTAACTGCCCGAAAGAGGAAAGCTGTTGGGACTCCTTCAAAAAAGGCTGAGCCTCAGGCCAAGAAGTCTAAGTCAGCTGCTGAACCAGGTCAGGAGAGACCTAAGTCAGCTGAGAAAAGGAGCAGGCAAGATGAGCCTGAAACTGAGGAAAGAACAGATGCTGATGTGCATCCTCAAAAGAAGCAGAAGTCTTCTACACTGACTCCTATTGATGCTATTCATACTGATGTATTTGTCCCTGGAGACTCTCACTACACACAGTATCTAGGAACGGTAGCTGAGCATCAAGAAGATGAGGTGCATCTGGACGATCAGTTCATTGCACAAGTTGAGGAAGAGTTAGATGGCGATAGTGAAGAAGATGAAGAACAAGAAGAAGCCAGCGGTCAGGATGACGCTGAGGATGACGCTGAGGATACTGAGGAAACAGCTAGTGAGGTTGATGCTGAGCCAACCAATACTGGGTTGGCTGCTGGAGATGAACAAGAAACTGACCAACACAATGTTGATCAAGGACAAGAACAAGCTGACCAGCTTAATGCTGATCAAGAGGAAACTTCTCCCTCTCACTCAGGAGAGTCTATTCAAGCTGATACTCCTCCTCCTCACAGAAGAAGACTAGTTAAGGCAAGTCAGAAGTCAGTAATTGACATTCCTGTTCAACCACCAACTGTCCCTGACTTTGTCATTCAGAAGCCGACCCAAGACCCTTCTAAATTGAAGCTGAAATTTTTCAGAAAACAACCAACCACTACTCCATCGGCTTCCCTTGAAAAGCAAGCCTCTATTTCTTCACCAAAGGAACATGTCGACTTGAATGCTTCCGCCAACTCAACAAGTCAAGTTGAGTCAATTCCTGTAAATGCTGTCAATGCGAGCATTGTGCTGACTCATAACATTCCTGCACCAGTCAGCACAGACAGCATTAGAATTACCTCCTCTCCAATCAACACCTCTGTCGATCAATCAGTTCTACCTGAAACTCAAGTGCAGATTGGAAACACACTTCCAGTCACTGACCACATCATTTCTCTAACTCCTCTCCCAATCGGTCATACTGAGGAAACAAGACAAGTTAATGAAGGCTCTCTTAGCTACTTGCATGCCACCGAGTCTGGAAAAAGAATCATCGACTCGGTGCAAACACTGATCAAAGACCTTCATCAAACCACTCAACCTGCTGCTGGATCTTCTACTGCTGAGACAACTCAGCTCTCCCATGTAACCCAGCTTCTCAACGAAGTTAAGGGATTCAAGGACTTGTTGAGTGTCATTGTTACCTTTCAAGCACAGCAAGCTAAGCATGATTCCATCGCAAAGCTGGCTGAGATCCAGCTGACAATAGTTCAACATCTCAACGCTCTTCAAGAACAAGTTCAGACGTTGTCAGCTGCGAACACACGCTATGCAACTTCTGATGAAGTAAAAATGCTCTTTGCTCAGCTTCACACCGAGAAAATCAAAACCAACGAGCAAATGGTCTCCTATTCTCAGTGCTCAGTGGAGCAAATTGGTGAGGCCGTTCGATTGCTGAACTTGAACAAGCAAGAGATGGATACTGACGCTATGAAGCAAAATGAAATGCTTTCTATCACCAGACAAACCTTCAATCACATACGTCACACAAATATTCAGCGTCAATACTATGACACATCCTTACTGAAGACTTTTCATCAAGTCATTGCTGGTCTAACTAATGCACTTACCTGGATAGGTAAATCTCAAGCTTTCATAGTAAGCATGATCAGCGCTGCTGAACTCAATATACCTGCCGAGGTATCAGGTGATGGAGTTGCAATTTTTGATGGCGTCAATGAAAGCGCCGATAGACTTAAGGCGCTGTCCACAGAGCTGACAAGAGCCGTCCTTACCGACGCCTTTAGGATACCTCCTCCCGATGCTGACAAAACGGGGGAGAAAGAAGTAGCTAGAACACAACATGAGCTTAGTCAGTCTAAGCAAAAGAAAAAGAAATAGAAGTAGGCTAAGAAGTAGCTAGAACACAGCATGAGCTTAGTCTATGTTTTTTTTTTGATCTTTTGTCTTTTATTGTACACGCTGACTACTTTTAGTAATATTAATACTTGCATCTTTTTATCCAAACAAAACTGAGTTATGAGTTATTATCTATGATGCTAAGTATTAAGTTATTATGTATCTTCAATTACATCAACTATGTTTAATGCTTATAAAACTTGTTGATTGTACCTAATGCTGATAACATGTTTGACATTGACTTATATGCTTATATAACATTGTCCTATAAAACTCATTGAACAACAAATTACTCAGCGCTCTCTGAATGCTATAACTTCCGCTTAAACACTGAGTAAAATAGAATATGTTCCATGAGCTGACCTATATCTATAAACTGACCTTAGACTTACTCGATTAAACCTTCAAATGTTTAGAGTAAAACTAAGTCAGTAGCTCAACCCTTACGGGTGAGTTTGCTAAGTTATATTAGGTCAACTATCATGGGGGAGCTCAATACTGAGTTCTTCGCTGAATAGTTTTGCCAACATCAAAATGGGGGAGTTTGTTGAAACACCTTTCCACATAATTTTGATTTGACAAAATTGTTTAAGTATAATTAAAAACATATTCTAAATACACTAAGTTTAAATGCTTTGATTTATACTACTAATGTGTTTGTTCAATGTTAAGTTAAATTGTTTATAAGATACAAAGTTTAAAAGGCCCAAAGCCCAATACGGAAGTCAAAGCCCAAGTCAAACAGATTAAGGCAACTCGGCCCGCGTATGTCAAAACGTTATCGTTATGGACAAAACGCAACTCAGCGGAAGAAGGATCTAGAAGACCTTCAGGGAACAACTTCGGGACGAAGCTGCTGAGTTGATTCGACAAACTGTACAAGACAGTAGCTGGCTAAGGAAAACTTCCAGACAAAGTATTTCTACTTTGGGTAAAGTTCAGACGACACAGTATGCTGTCTAGTTGACATTACCATAAATGGAGAGACATTCTGCTGAGCTGACCAAAAGCTGACCAAGGACAGAAGATACTCAAATCTGATTGGCCGAGCGCTCTGAGCAAGTCAGGATGACAACGACAGGAAACTGTTTCCCTCCAACGGTTATTTCGAAATTCGAAATGAACCGATGCCTCAGACGTCTCTATAAATAGTGCCATCAGTTGCTTCATTCAACAAGAGAACTTGATCAAGCCATTACGCTGACCAAATTTCTACGCAAAGTTCTCCAAGCAAAAGCAAAGCAATCTTACACTATATTTCATATCTTTTGTGTAAAAGTCTAGAGTGATTATTCAATCATCTAAGGTGTCTTAGCAATCATTGTTTAGGACAAACACTTATCATTTTTAGAGATTAGAAAGGAGAGGCTGAGTACTCGGTTATAGTACTCAACGAGAGATTAGGATTGAGTAGAGGTATAGAGGAAGGTACTCTTGTTATACTCAGTTGCTAAGATTGTAAAAGGTTTGATGCTCTACCGTTAAAGAGCTCAGTAGAGAATTCGAAATCTCGGAACGTGTTCCGGGGACAGGACGTAGGCTTGGAGGCCGAACCTGGATAAATCTGCTGAGTAACATATTTCTAACCTTTAACTCGTTTATATATTTATTGCTTGCTTAAACAAAAACTGACCAAGTAAAGAGGTCAAGCTGAGTTGTGCGCGTTGAATATCCGAGCTCAGGAATAGACTCTAAGTGCTATCTCCTGACTCAAGTAAAGAAACTGACCTAGTCACTAGTTGACTAAGCCAGTATCTTGCTGTTCACTCAGCGCCGCTGTCCAAACCTTTTTCTCACGAAAAAGAAGTCTGCCCTAAGCTTAAAAATTTTAAATAGTTCCTAACCCCCCCTTGGAACTATACTTGTAACGTTATAAGGGACCAACAAACTTAATATATGGCTAAATTTTATAGAATTGGCAACCTAGAACAATTTTCAAAATTAAAAAATTTCCTAAATATTTGGATTATGATTTTCAAATAAACCACATACATCAGCACAAAAGTAATAATACCCAACCTTAACATAGCCAACATTTTAGCTTTTGAAAAGTAATCTAATAAAAAGAGCCACAAAGAGCTTTTCTTTAGCACTTAGAAGAATGGGGAAAAAATCTAAATCCAAGAAATAATCTCAAACAGTGAAACATAATTCAAACCAATTTAGCATATTTTTCCAACATAATTACACTGTAAACACAACTTAAGTTCGAGAATACTCAAAGAAATGAAACAATAGTTCATTTGCATCAATATTGTGAAACTGCTAATACTATTTATCTCAATAATTGATTCAAACAAAAAGCGACGAACCTCGAAAACCTTATAAACAAAAGTGTGTTTTCAAAACGGTGAGAAAAATCCCCACCTAATGCTCTCCATGGTAACTCTATGCCAAACACTATCCGTAGATGGCCTTTCAATAAATCAAAGAAGGCAATTCTCGAAAATGGTTAAAGTGTAAACATATAATAAGATAGTACATAGCTTATTGACATATCAGTTTGGTCTCCATAGATCAATTCTGAAGGGTCAGAAGTCAGAAAAATTGTATAGGAATTTAGCATGAAAAAGACAAACAAGTTTTAGCTTTGTGTTTCTCTTCCTATAAAACAACGGTGAGTAAGAATTCTCTTCCAGGCCTGGTCACCACAGTGTGGCCACCTGCAAATTATTGGAACAGATATTTCATATAACACCTTCAACGTCCATGGCTAACTCATTTTGCCTCTAATCATAGTGCCACGTACTAGAAGAGTTCAGGGACTAAATAAGTAATTAGCCTTGTTAGTTAAGTTAGTTACTTATTTTAATGTGTTCTGTTATTTCTGTATTGCTGGCACTGAGTGGCCATTTTAATTCCCTAAAGCATATCTTAGAGAACAGATTCTCTAGGTTGTTAGCTATTTTGTTTGGTAGTGAGTTTGTTAGTACAGCTATGCCTGCTGCTAACAAACTATTTGTTTTTACTGCCTATTTAGAGGCTGAGTGTGACACTGTTTCCTTATGCACAACTTTAATGAAATCTATTCCTTCTTTTCTCTGTTTTCTCTCTTCTTCCTCCTAAATCTCTCTTCTACTCTCCCTAATTTTCTTACTTAGAACCCTAGTTCTAACATTGGTATCAGAGCTAATTCCTTTCCAGCCATTTATTTTTTCACTGCATGAACAATAACCCACACCCAAAAACTAATGCAGCAACCAAAGCCAAGAAAGTAGCAGTGCCTTCCTTAGAACAACAATTCCAGGAGCTTTCTACTCATCTCATGGAAAGATCTGAAGAAACTGCTAACTAAATCCAGATGCTGCAAGCTCAGATGCTGGATACTCAAGCTGCTCATCAGCAGAGGATGGATTCCATTTGTTTAGATCATGCCCAGTTTCGTAAGGATCAACTCCATACCCAACAAACACTTGATGAACTTAACAAATCCATGGCAGCTATTGCTAAGATAGTTCAACCCCAACCTGAAGCAGGTTATATTTCTCGACCTTCTTATTCCCTAAACCCAAACAGAGATAAGGGAATACTAACCACCCTAAATTACAATTCCAACTCTACGGAATCTTCAACTAGAGTTCCTTTCTTCAACAAAATGTTACCCAAATGTGATTTACCCCATTTTGATGGCACTAAAGTCGATTGCTGGGTTAGCAAGTGCCAGAAAACTTCCAACTTTTCGATGTTGCAAATGAGAAGAAGATGAATCTGGCTGGGTTATACTTACAGGGCAAGGCAGACAGATGGTATAAGAATTGGATTCAGGAGAAACAAGGTGCTAGCTGGGACGAATTTGTGGAAGAAATCACTAAGCGTTTCTAGGAAACTGATACTCAGGATGTGGTAGAGGAGATGTCGAACCTTAAGCAAACTGCAACTGTATTGCAATATTAGGAGCTTTTTGAAGGCCTGAAACTCAAGATGGAGAAGGTATTTCCTACTATCAACTCGGAATACTATGTTAGAAGTTTTATTTCTGGCTTGAAACCTGAGATACGATCCGCGGTAAGGTCTAACTATCCTTCTGAAATCTATACTGCCATTAAGTTAGCAAAACTGCATGAAACTAATGTTAAGGAGCTGATTGAGGCAGTTACACCCAAAACCAAGCCCTTATACAATCCCAAACCCTAGAATCCTACCCCAATGACTGCTATTATACCTCAAACCATTCCCAGTACCTCAACTGCCCTAATTCCAAAACCACCAGACCCTAAACCAAACACAAACCCCACCAATTTTAAAAGAACCCCTGGAGTCTGTTGGAAGTGTGGAGATAGGTTTTACCCTGGCCATCAATGCACAACCAAGAAGTTGAATGCTATGAACTTAGAAGGAGAGATAGAAGAAGAGGTTCCTATGGAAGAAATTAGGAATGAACCCTTGACTGAAGTAGCACAAGAGTGTCAGGAGCCAATAAATCTCTCTATTAATGCTTTAGATGGAGGAATGGGTTTTGGAACCTTAAAATTAAGAGGCACCCTGCAGAAGAAGGGCATTACTATCTTGATTGATAGTTGAAGTACACATAGCTTTGTTAACCACAAGCTAGCTCTACAGGTTAAGTTACCCTTGATCAGGGTCAAACCAGCTACTGTATCAGTTGCTGATGGCAGACAACTCCTAGTCAAGTCCAAGTGTGAGGAATTAACCTGGTCCATGCAGAATACCTGGTTTACATTTGCAGTAAGGACTCTGGATTTGGGAGAATTTGATCTTATTTTAGGCACTGATTGGATGAGGTACCATACCCCAGTCACTTTTGACTTCGAAGGCAACAGGGTACTAATTCACAAGGATCAACATCCCGTGGAGCTTAAAGGCATCCAAGACACTCATGAACCTAGGGTCATGTCTTTTAAATCCTTAAATCAGTTAATTTCAAAAGGATGGAACGGGGTCACCTCTAGGTTATTCCTACAGTCCTTATCTGAAGTGGCACAACCAACTGAAAATTCTTCGATTCTTGGGGACAAGAATGCATTCAAAAATGGGGTATTGTCACGTACGAGAAGAGTTCAGGGACTAAATAAGTAATTAGCCTTGTTAGTTAAGTTAGTTACTTATTTTAATGTGTTCTGTTATTTCTGTATTGCTGGCACTGAGTGGCCATTTTAATTCCCTAAAGCCTATCTTAGAGAACAGATTCTCTAGGTTGTTAGCTATTTTGTTTGGTAGTGAGTTTGTTAGTACAGCTGTGCCTGTTGCTAACAAACTATTTGTTTTTACTGCCTATTTAGAGGTTGAGTGTGACACTGTTTCCTTATGCACAATTTTAATGAAATCTATTCCTTCTTTTCTCTGTTTTCTCTCTTCTTCCTCCTAAATCTCTCTTCTACTCTCCCTAATTTTCTTACTCAGAACCCTAGTTCTGACAAATAGAGAATGTGGTGTGTATAAATCTAAACCGTAGAAGAAAAATCTGAACAAAAGGTACAAAGAAAAAGAAAAATGGGCATTTGACAAACCTTTCTCACTGTACCACATATAGCAACAACTAACTAAGTTGGGCAAACAACAACATCAACCAAGTTTCCTTAGGCAACTGCTATAGTAGAGCATATAGTTGATATAACTCCATTTGTAGTAAGGACATGCCCCTGTATATTACTTATCAAGTGAGATATATAAAGTGTACACAGTGAAATGCGAGGAATAGTATGAGCTAGCCAGCAATTATAAACAAATGAATTTGTGCGTATATATGTAGATATATACTTAGGTATTATGTCTTTTAAGGAATATAAAGGTACACTAAATATGACCAAATATAGAAAAATAAGACAGAGTATAAGGAGAAAATAGTAATTCTAACCTTACCAGGCACTGCTTTTGTCTGGTTGTCAGCCTTCAAAACCTCAAAAAGAACATCAACAATTTGATATGCTTTTGTAAGTTGTGCATTGAGCTAAGTACTTGAACTTGATATCAGATAATCTGATTGTAGAACTAGGTAGCCGAACTCTTTTGTTTTTCTATACAACCTTAATTAATTGATCAGGAATTTTCACATGCACCTTAATGAGCAAGTGAATTTGCTAATTCACCGTTAGACATAGGCTTATTAAACCTAAGCCTCAGGATGCTTTGAATCTCCACCTTATGATTGTAATAAGCCTAGATCTAACGGTGAATGAGCAAATTATGCATGCTCATTAAGGTGCATGTGATCAAGACTGTTAATTGATTTATCTCCCATCTTATTAAATTAGTGTAAAGTCTGATGCTTATACTAGTAATTGAACTCTACATCTAGCCTAAGCTACTAAAGCCCTTTCAACTCAAGAAATCTTAATTGGTATTATCCAACTCTTCCTACAAACTATATTGGAGATCAAAACGCCAAAGGAACTTGTTAACACTTTTAGAAATTAAATAAAAACATCACGAATGCAAATTACATAGCAAGATAGAAATATTGGCAAATTACAGATATAAGAAACCTCTGGGTTATTGGCAAATTACAGAGATTAGAAACACGGAGAATTGGAGCAATCTCAATAGTAAACAAGGCACCACTTCCTTATCCAACATAGACTCTCCCATATTACCAGCTATTTAAGTCCACATAATCTGCCTTTCTGGCACTTGATTATCCGAACCTCTTCTACTCTATATCTTTATGTTACCACTGACAAACTTAAATTGCCTAACTACCTGAAATTATTAGTTAAACATGAAAAAGAAAAGCACAAGTGAAGATGCATGACATATTTTCTTATCTACCCTATATTTTATTACATAAATATCAAACATATTCGATCAAAATGAAAGACTAAACCCACTGAATTTCGTTGTTACCATCACACAAGGGATTCTAATTCAAATATTGCATCGGTTTTCCTTTCTTCCCTTATTCTTTAGCCATTTTCAGAAGGCAAACATATAGGTAGAGAAAATGCTAAAATTCATGAATGTGAACCCCCTGTTCGTTGCAACTAAGAAAACCGAAAACATTAAGGATTGAAGAATTAAACAAGGAATTGAACTAAACAATCGATCACTGTATAATTGAAGTTGTAAACTTTCAACCTTCTATACATTATTGTCTGAAGCAACCTAACAAAGTATCCACAAAGAGTTCTCTTAATACTACTATGTTCTTTTCATTCTAAGTACAAAAGTCCCATATCCCATAAATATTTTCCTACTTAAGTAGCATTTTATAGAGCCACCAAAGATGATTAAATCCATATTAAATCAAGTGAAATATTGAAGGATAAAACAAAAGGATAAGGTACCAAAATAGGCATATGGTTTTTGTGGAAGTATCAATTTAGGCTCCACGTACAAAATAACACTATTATAGGCTTAACGTTTAAAAAAAGGTATCAATTTAGGCCCCGATAATGGAACGAGACACTTCATTCATACTACTCTGTTAAGTTCCGTTATCGGGGCCTAAATTGATACTTTTTTAAATGTTAAGCCTATACTAGTGCTATTTTGTACGTGGAGCCTAAATTGCTACTTCCACAAAAACCATAGGCCTATTTTGGTACCTTATCCCTAAAACAAATGATATGAAAACCAAATCAATAAACTTGGAACATACAATATCAATCTTCACATTAGAGAAGAAGAAAATTAAAATAGGGAAGTCTTATAATTATCAGATTTATCAAGAAAAATTAAAATAATATTTGCAGATGCAGTGATTACCTATAGTATCAAGAAGGGTTCCCAATTTACAAGTTTGAGAAGTTCTGATGCTTGAAATGTTTTTCCTGTATCACATGAAAATATGAAATCAAAACAACAATTTATATCCAACAAAAAATAGAACAACTAAAATTGGAATATGCCTAAATCAAATAGGTGGTAAGGGCATGATTTAACAATGAAATTAGTTCTAATTTATTGATGGTTTTAGACTAGGAATCATAAAATTGATTGTTTATAACGCCTAGTTGAGACAAATTTGCTCAAACTATAAGATCCTATCAGAGACTAACAACAACAAGCACCAATTATAAAGAGCAAAACATTACCAAGGACGAACGTAAGCAAATGATGAATTACCAAAAAAAAAAGATGCAAATTAATAATTAAAATCATTACCTAATCTTTTTTCCCCATTGAATCTCACTTTGACCTTGATTTTCCAGTCCATTAACGGGTTATTCGAGTTCCAGTTATCATCAGAATCTCAAATCTTCATAACTAGAAAACTCGATCAACCTCTAGTGATGTGTTTGTTTGAGAAATGGTGAAACTGAAAAGGAAAGTTTGGAACAAAGGGAAAACAAAGGATGTGGTAGTGAAAGCACATTAAATGGACTGAAAGAGTAGAAAACATCAAAGAAAGGAACACAATGAGAATGGACTTAAAACCTAAATAAACGAAGGGTATTAATCAGGATCAACGTCTTTGATGATGGTTGCAATATAAAATCGGATGCGAAATGAATAGAGAGATGCGATTGTTGTTGTAGAGGTAATTAGAGATGCGAACTCTATAATTTTAGGGTAGGAGATAGTTTTTTTTAATGTTTTCTTCCTTCTACATTCGTCTTTTGTTTTGCTTTTTCATTCGGTGGGAAGGGATGCCGCCCAAATATTTGGAAGAATAATGATTATCTTCTTCCCACGCACATATATGATGAAAAGACAAGAAACTAATGTGTTAAAAATAAATTTTAAAATTCTTCAAAAAAAAAAAAAAAAATTTAAAATAAGTAATTTTTTTTGCATAAAATAAATTAACATGTTATAAGTAATTTTATGCCACGGGAAATTTTTTTCCGTAGCCTTAATAGATTTAGCCACGTAAAAATTTATCGTGACAAATTTCGAGGCATAATGTGTATGTTTGCCACGGAAAAAATTTACTCGTGGCATAAATATATCAGGAAATCATAAGTTTGTACTGAAATTTATTTTTCCCGTGGCTAAATAGAATTATGCCACGAATTTTGAATTCACGTGGCATAATTCGTGGCGTAAGTGATGATTTGTTGTAGTGCTCCCTTTTTGTCTCTTTTCTTCTTTTTCCAATTGGCAAATCTTTTTCTTTTATTCAGATGGGGGCAACACCAGTGCTGCTGGAGAAGAAGAAGAAGAAGAAGGCATATGACGAACAACAACGACTGCATAGAAAATAGAAAATGGCGTAAACAGAAGATGTAAAGGTAAATCAATGCCAATTATTTAAAATTCCTTCTTATGAGAGATTTAAGATTGCTAAATATAGCACCATCTTACAAGCTTCTTTTAGTTGGTCAATTAACTATATTTAAAATAAAATTTAAGATCTAGCTTAAATAACTAAAGGCTTTTATCTTAACATATGATTTATGGCATTGAGATTATTTAGTAAATTTTTGTAATTTGGTCAGTACAACTTATAATATGCATGCATCTTTTTTAATTTATGTGAAATGTGTCTGATACTTTTTTTTCCAGTTATTGATCTCTTTAATGGTTGAAACGTTTTTATGCAATGTCGAAATGTTTCGGTTGAAGGTTAGTACTGATACATTGTAGTGTGATCACTTGAGAAGTTCATGTTTATTAGAACAAATTGAATACACCATTTATAAGAATTATAGTAGTCATTTCATTTAGCTTTTCTATTAATTGCATATCTTTTTTACAAGTGTTTTTATTCTAATTTGGAATAGAAACAATGATAACTTAGAATTAATTGATTAGATATGAACCTACTAAATCTGACAGTTATTAATTTCAACTACTAATACTCCTACTAAATTATAATTTGTGTCAGTATTAAATCATAAATACTCTTTTTTTTTATTATATGGACACACTTAATACACCATCTATAATAATTATAGTAGTCATTTCATTTGGCTTTTTTATTAATTCCATATCTTTTTTACATGTTTTATTGTAATTTGGAGTAGAAACAATGATGACTTAGAATTAATTGATTAGATATAAACCTACCAAAAGTTATTAATTTCAACTTACTAATACTCATGGTAAATTGTAACTTGTGTTAGTGTTCCATCATAAATACACTCTTTTTTCTATAAATGACATGTCTTTTTTTTTACCAATTTTATACATTCTTCTTTTCTTTCCTTTTGTTGTGCTTTTATATTTTTGGCTTTTCAAGTCAAGCTCTTTTTGCTCTTTTGGTGAAAAAATGTAATCTGGAGATTATTTCAGTATTGAATACACTGTGATGTGATCACTTGAGAAGTTCATGTTTATTAGAACATATGGAATATACATTCATAATAATAATAGTAGTAATTTCATTTATCTTTTCTATTACCTACATATCTTTTTTACATGTGTTTTTATTGTAATTTGGAGTAGAAACAATGATGGCTTTGAATTAATTGATTAGATATAAATCCACTGAAATCTGACAGTTATTAATTTCAACCTACTAATACTCATGGTAAATTGTAACTTGTGTCAGTGTTCAATCACAAATACTCATTTTTCTATAAATAGCATGCATTTTTTTACCAACTATGTACATTCTTCTTTTCTTTCCCTTTTGCTTGTGTCAGTGTTCCATAAAAAATAACTCTTTTTTTTCTATAAATGACATGTGTTTTTTACCAATTATGTACATTTTTCTTTTATTTCCTTTTGCTGTGCTTTTATATTTTTGGCTTTTCAAGTCAAACTCTTTTTGCTCTTTTGGTGAAAAAAGGTAATCTGGAGATTATTTCAGTACTGAATACACTATGATGTGATCACTTGAGAAGTTCATGTTTATTAGAACATACTGAATACACATCCATAATAATAATAGTAGTCATTTTATTTAGCTTTTCTATTACCTACATATCTTTTTTACATGTATTTTTATTGTAATTTGGAGTAGAAACAATGATGGATTTGAATTAATTGGTTAGATATAAATCCACCAAAATCTGACAGTTATTAATTTCAACCTACTAATACTCATGGTAAATTGTAACCTGTGTCAATGTTCAATCATAAATACTCTTGTTTTTTTTTATAAATAGCATGTCTTTTTTTACCAATTTTCGACATTCTTCTTTTCTTTCCCTTTTGCTGTGATGCTTTTCAAGTTAGGCTCTTTTTGCTCTTTTGGTGAAAAAAATGTAATCTGGAGATTATTTTAGTACTGAATACATTGTGATGTGAGAAGTTCATGTTTATTAGAACACACTAGATACACATTTATAATAATAATAGTAGTAATTTCATTTAAATTTTCTATTAATTGCATATCTTTTTTATTGTAATTTGGAGTAGAAACAATGATGATTTAGAATTAGTTGATTAGATATAAACCTACTAAAAGTTATTAATTTCAACCTACTAATACTCATGGTAAATTATAACTTGTGTCAGTGTTCCATCATAAATATGAGAAATTTTAGAGTACTCTTAGAGTAATACTCCCGGCCAATCAAAATTGTGATAGAATTTCACTACATGGATATGATTGGTGGAAAGAGAAATACATATACACGTGTCATGGATTGAGTGGTAGGGAGTATTACTCCAGGAGTACCCTAAAATTTTCCCATAAATACACTCTTTTTTTCTATAAATGGCATATCTTTTTTTACCAATTCTGTACATTCTTCTTTTATTTCCTTTTGCTGTGTTTTTATATTTTTGGCTTTTCAAGTTAAGCTTTTTTTACTTTTTTGGTGAAAAAAGGTAATCTGGAGATTATTTCAGTACTGAATACACTGTGATGTGATCACTTGAGAAGTTCATGTTTATTAGAACATACGGAATACACATTCATAATAATAATAATAATAGTCATTTCATTTAGCTTTTCTATTACCTGCATATCTTTTTTACAGGTGTTTTTGTTGTAATTTAGAGTAGAAACAATGATGGTTTTGAATTAATTGATTAGATATAAATTCACCAAAATCTGACAGTTATTAATTTCAACCTATTAATACTCAGAGAAACTGCAGTGGGATGTATCACTTCATAAAAGTGATACAATTTATTGTATCATTACATTGTGAGAGTTTGCATCACATGAGGAGAGAGAACAATTGTATCACAATTGTGATACAGAAGCGAAGGAAAAGAGTGGGTGTGGGGGTTGTGGTCCACGTTGAATCGGGCGGCTGAGATCGCGCTTCAGCTGGCGCGTGTGTTACACGCGCGCTTGAGGCGCGTCTCAGCCGCAAAAGTGGACTGATCACGTTTTAATTTTTTTTTTTAAACAGAAAAGCATGCGGTTATGTAGCAATAAAATATTGAAATTCAAAATATATATATCCGTTGCAATATTCTTTACAAAAAAATTAATTAATTAAATATATATATATATATATATAACGGTAATATATAATCCAAAATATTTAACAACGGTAATATTCTTTAACAGCTCTTTTTTTTTTGGAAAAATTCATTATAAATACCCAACCCATTTACATTTTGCATATGATCCAAAATCTTTACACAACCAAAAAACACATCTAAATACTACATTTTGCATATTTAGAGGTATGGATAAACGTCAACGCAAGAAAAATAATTATAGATATAATAATTATGTTATTTTTATAGTTAATTATATTTTTTAATTAACTATTTCGATTGAAAATAATTATAGATATAATTGATATTTATTTTTTAACTAATTTATAGATTAATTGAATTATTTAAATTGAATGATGAAATAATTAGATTAATTGTTTGGTGGATAGAAATAATAATTAATTTGAAATGTGTAAGAGTTTTATTTCAAGTGGGGCCTACGTAGAAAAGTGATATAAAGGGGTGGTAATGGAGATGTGGTTAAGTGTATTAGATTTTTTAAAAAAAGTGGGTTTTTTGAGAAGTGATACAAAAAAAGTGACTCACCTATTGTGTGTGCTCTCATGGTAAATTGCAACTTGTGTCAGTTTTAAATCATAGATACTTTTTTTTTCTATAAATAATGTCTTTTTTTACCAATTCTGTACATTCTTCTTTTCTTTCCCTTTTTGCTGTGATGCTTTTTAATCAGACTCTTTTTGCTCTTTTGGTGAAAAAATGTAATCTAGAGATTATTTTAGTACTGAATATATTGTGATGTGAGAAGTTCATGTTTATTAAAATACACTTAATACATATTTATAATAATAGTAGTAGTTATTTAATTTACAGTTTCTATTAATTGCATATCTTTTTATTGTAATTTGGAGTAGAAACAATGATGATTTAGAATTAGTTGATTAGATATAAACCTACCAAAAGTTATTAATTTCAACATACTAATACTTATGGTAAATTGTAACTTGTGTGAGTGTTCCATCATAAATACACTTTTTTTTTTTCTATAAATGACATGTCTTTTTTTACCAATTATGTACATTCTTCTTTTCTTTCCTTTTGCTGTGCTTTTATATTTTTGGCTTTTCAAGTCAAGCTCTTTTTCCTTTTTTGGTGAAAAAAATGTAATCTAGAGATTATTTCAGTACTGAATACACTGTGATGTGATCACTTGAGAAGTTCATGTTTATTAGAATACACTGAATACACATTTATTATAATAGTAGAAGTAATTTCATTTAGCTTTTTTATTAATTGCATATCTTTTTTACAGGTGTTTTTATTGTAATTTGTAGCAGAAACAATAATGATTTAGAATTAATTGATTAGATATAAACCTACCAAAATCTAACAGTTATTAATTTCAGCCTACTAATACTCATGATAAATTGAAACTTGTGTTAGTGTTAAATCATAAATATTCTTTCTTTTTTTTCTATAAATAGTATGTTTTTTTTACCAATTTTGTACATTTTTCTTCTTTCCTTTTGTTGTCCTCTTATACTTTTAGCTTTTTAAGTCAAGCTCTTCTTTTGCTCTTTTAGGGAAAAAAATGTAATATGAAGATTATTTCAATTGATCTGTTACATTTCATTAACTTGCACTATTTATATTCTTATTATTATGTTATTAACATAGTGTTTTATATGTTGGCAGATGTTTTTTGTTCCGTTAAATATGGATTCTGTGTTAGCGGACCTCCTGTTCCATCTCTCCATTGGACCTCATACAAAGAAAATCCTCAATGATTCTTGGATTGACCATTTTCAATGCCATATTACTTTTACATGTCCTGACCAACATGGAGTTGTGGGTGAGCGTTTCTTTGTTGGCCACAGCAACAGGAACTATGGGTAAACTGTTGCTAATGTTGCAATGGAAGCACTTCACTTTCTGAAAGTTATTTATGATTTTGAGATTATCGATTTCAACTACAAAGAATTAACAGAGTTAAAAGCCTTTCAGAATGTCCTTGCCATGCCTTTAGTGCAAGAGGGTTCACCAAATTCTCTAGGTGCACATAATGCTGTTGTTTCTACTGCACAAAACAACAATGCCTCTTATGAGAAACTTGAGAGCAAATATGAATGTCTTAATGCCAAGTATTTTGGATTGAAGGAGAAGCATATTCAATTGGTAAACAGCATCAAACGGTTTCACAAATCACTGGTTATGGCTAAAGTAATCTGATAGATGTCAACTGGCAGGAGGTATTTTCTTTGTTATTTCTTTCTTATTTTTGAATTCCAATTTGGTATCTGTAAACATAATTTACAGATTTGAAAAATTATTATCTTATTATTTATTAATACAAGATTTTGACTATTAATTGTATCACATTAAATTTTATTCTTGGTTTTACTATTTGTGACATATTTCAGGAGTTCTTTCTGTTCCAACACTTTTTGGGGAGTGCACTGCAGCCTGTTAGCAGCTTTTTGAGGCTTGGTTCCAGGACTTTTTTGGGTTGCACTATGTTTTGTCTTTGCTAGCAGCTTTTTGTTAATATCAGTTGGGTTTTTTCTAAAAAAATGTTAATATCAGTTGGTGGTGAACTAGCCTTGAAAAATTTAATGTAAGATATAGCAGTTTATGGACGTGATAAATGTACTAAGTCCATGTATTAAATATTATAATGTTTTATAATATATAGGTTGCAATTTCAGTTTCTCTCTTACATTTGTTTTTTCCATATTTTTTCAAAGCAGCATTATAAAAAAAAACTGATACTAAAAAAACACTTTGAAAAACAAGGTTGATTGAATAATTAAATTTTTTATTAATAAATTTTATATATGAAATAAACTAACAGATTTAATTATCAAATTAAAGATCATGTACCATTTAATATATTTAAGTTTTTTCTATTAAATATTGGATCCTACTTATTAATTAGTTAAAATTCATTTATTAACTAATTTTATTTATGCTTTATTACCTAATTTATTTATGTTTTTAAGAAGTGGTTCATTTTCAAGAAACAAAAATTATTAACCAGTTTATTAACAAGAATTACTTGAAGTTTAACATGATACAATGATATAAATTTTTTTCCATTTACTAGTATAGTTGTTAAAGAAAGCAACTCCCACTACTAGTACCTACATACAGTGTGCGCCCCCTAGTATTAGTGTGAGTTGAAATTGTTTTTCTAACTTAGCACTAATTGGAAAAACTATATATATGTTTGAGTTTAAGGAGAAAGTGACAAAAAAAGTTTTTCTTATCTCTAACTTTCTCTACGCTCTTGAGAAAGACATACGAAACAAATTCATTGCCCTTTGATTAATCCGAGTGTTAGAAAACAATCTCACCGTCAAGCTTTCCATGTGTGAAATTGTGGAGGTTGGCAGCAGTAGTTACAGCTCTTTGTCCGTTCATATTTTCGGTTTGTGAATTCACCGGCTTCTAAACTCAATCTGAATAAGAACAATATGTTAAATCGTTTTATTTATTATTCATTCCTTACCATTAGAGGTGGCAAAATGACACATGACTCGATTACACGACACATATATTTAGTGTTAGTGTTGAGCTTAGTAGGTAATGGGTCATTTTCGGGTCACACTAAAAATTTTGGGTCGTGTTCGGGTCAACCCGAAAAACACGAAAATGAAACGAAAATGTAAAATTATAAAAAATACCCTTAGGGTTTACATTACATTTAATTAATTGAGTATAAAACCTAATTTTTCTTTGTAGCAACCGACATTCTTCTCGTCTTCTCTCTTGTTTCTTACGCAGCATTTGAGAAGTGAGATCTTCCGCCACCATTGTCTGCGTTCAAAATCTGCCGGCAGCCACCACCTTTTGGTTTGAAATCTGTCGACGATAGACTGTCTGAGTTCGAGTAAAATCTGTCAGCCACCATTTGGGTTCGAAACAGATCTGGTCTATGTTTCCGATGAACGCCTAATCCTTTGTAGCCTTAACCGAATTTCAGGGGTTAGAACTTCGCTTATTCCTCTATTGTTTCTGAGTTTATTGTTAAGCCCAAAATATACCTAAAATATCATATATAAATACATTAAATTTACATTGAAATCATGCTAATTATATTCATTTAGAGTACTTTTACGTCTTTATTTACTTCTTTGACGCAAGGTACTTAATTATTTGGTTAAATGCAAATAGGAGCTAAAACGGAGCAAAAACGAGGGAAAAACCTAAGTTACGTGCCGAAAATACGTGTAAATCAGAAGACCGATGCAAGGAGACGAGAAGCAGCCGAAGGACGAGGAGAAAAACCCCTATCGCGATTGAGATTCTCAAAATCTCAATCGCGACAGACGAACCTCAGTCGCTAAAATTTGATGTTCGTCAGCTCGCCCCTTCACCCCCTGTCGCGGTCGAGATTCTCGGAATCTCATATGAGACAGCGAAGAATTCTGCACAGATTTCACATGTTTAAATCCAAAAAACGCGTCTGTTCGTCTGGATAAAAGCGACCCTTCACCAACTATAAATAAGTGATCCATTTCAGAAATCAATGTTGTTGGTTAAGTTGGAAAAAGTTAGAAAAATTAGAGAGTAGTTATTATGTTGAAGAAACTCTGATTCAGAAAGAGTCAGAAAGTTAGATTTCATTTCTGTACAAACAAACTTGATGTACACAAGTTGTTATTAGATTAGTTATAAACACAGTAGTATTAGTTTAGTTTCAAAGGTTGATCAGAGACAAGTTTTCATTCTGGTAGAGGACCGACCGGTCTCTATTCCGAAGATTCAGCGAGAAGAATTAACGGCTGAAGCGCAAAAGGGTCTGACAAACCTACGAAGTTTGAGAGAAAGATTGACAACCCGGATCTCAAAGATTTCGTCAAAATGCTATCCATGTTTCTTCCTCTCTATTAACTTGTGAAGATTAATAATTCACTAATAATATATTTATTTTATTCAATACATTCTTCCTGTTGTTATTTTGATATTGTTCTGAAAAAATGATTTTCAAAATGATAAATTGGTGTTTTTATTAAAACGTTTTATACAATCATATTTACAAAGAAACTTTGTTGAACACTTGAAAGAATTAGTTTTTACGGATGATATGCTCGTGACCGCGGCTTATCGGATATAAAATACTAATTTTATTAAGGTAGGAATCTGCTCCGACCCAGAGAGATTTCTACGGTTCAAAGCCATTTAATTGCATAAATTCTTATGTTATTTCATGTTCATAATCTTACCAAAGTTATAGTTGCTTTCTTTGCTTAATGAAAATAAGTTTTATACCTTTGATTTATTCCAAATATGAAAACGTCTGTCTTATAATCAAAATCTCAAGACAGATCTGTTCTCTAAGTTCAATATAATATTCTCTTCTAATCCTAATTATTCCGAACCAATACAATTAATTAAACGATTTTCTTTAAGTTAAACCTAAAGACGTGAATAAAACTGAATTAAAATAAGTTTTAGTTAAAAAGCGTTCCCTGTGGGTTCGATATCTTTTATTACTACAAGCGTATATCGTGCACTTGCGGAAATCGCTCAACAAGTTTTTGGCGCCGTTGCCGGGGAACGCCAAATTTTTTAACAAAAATTTAGATTTTTCGTGTTTTATTTCGAATCTAGGTTTATACATACTTATTTTAATTTTTGTAATTTATTAATTTTAATTTACTAACATATTTATTTTTCAAATTCTGTTTTGAAGGTAGTTTCGGTTCGTGCAAGATTTTAGGTTCATGCACAGTTCTCGAAGTTCAGGCATTGTACCAAACCCATTAGACCCAGAAATTGAAAAAACCATTAGAAAGAACAAGAAAAACAAGAAAAACAAAAACAAAACCCCATTAAAGATAAATACCGAGCCAGAAAAAATGGCAAATCCACCAACACTTATGGATTACGCTAGGTCAGGTGTGGCCGGTGTGACCAATAGTATAGTTAGACCCAGAATCACCGCAAACCAATTTGAAATTAAGCCAGCTTTGCTTAATATGTTGCAAAATAATGTAACATTTTACGGGTTACCTAATGAAAATCCTAATACCCATTTGACAAATTTCCTTGAAATTTGTGACACTTTTAAAATCCCAGATGTGACTGCCGAAGCAATCAAACTTCGCCTTTTTCCTTTCACTTTGAAGGATAGAGCCAAAGAGTGGTTAACTTCGATGCCAGGCGCAACGTTTGCAACTTGGGAACAATTAGCCCAAGCTTTTTTATCAAAATATTTTCCTTTAGCAAAAACCGCAAGAGTCATAAAAGAGTTAACATCTTTTTCTCAAAATGATAATGAGACTCTTTTTGAGACTTGGGAGCGTTTTAAAGAACTTCAACGTTTATGCCCACACCACCAATTGCCCGCTGAACTTCTAATGCAAACATTTTATAATGGACTAAATCCTACAACTAGAGGCTCATTAGATGCTATGTCGGGAGGGCTATTTATGAAGAAAACATCAGCCCAAGCAAGAGAACTTTTGGAGGAAATGGCAATCAACAGCAGTATGTGGCCCGCAGAACGTGGACATATACCGGTGGCAAAACCATCATCCTCAACCACATCATCAGTTAAAGGTATAGTGAATCTTGATCCAGTCGCGATGTTACAAGCCCAATTTTCTGCCTTATCGCACAAAATTGATAGGTTTATGGCACCGTGCGATACCAATGGTAATCCAATCCAAACGGATGTGGATTATGAAAATATGAGTGAGATCGAACAGGTAAATTTTATCCAAGGGCAAAACCAAACTAATAATCCTTATTCTACTACTTATAATTCTGGATGGAGGAATCATCCTAACTTTAACTGGAAAGACAATAATAATTCAAATGCTAATCAAAATCGTACCAATAATTATCAAAATCAGTCAAGAGATACGATTAGCACTTTATCTTCTAAAATCGACAAATTCATAGATGCTATCAGTGGAAAAATAAGTAATCACGACGATGGTTTTAAATGGATCGAAAATAAATTCGATCAGCTTATTAAAAACCACTCATCTAGCATCCATAATTTGGAGGTCCAAATTGGTCAACTTGCTAAATCAATTCCATCCCGAAAAGAGGGAAGTCTTCCCAGCCATATGGAAGAAAATCCGAAAGAGCAGGTAAAGGCTATCACTCTTCGTTCAGGGAAAAATTATCTAGGTCCGGAAATGCCCGGAGATTCAACATTACCAGGAACTGATTTACCAAAAACCAAAGAAGATATATCAAACACAAAAAGTTCACCAATTGACTCAAGTACAAAAACTTTTGTACCCAAACCACCTTTTCCGCACAAAGTCCGGAATAAGGACTATGACAAACAACTTTTAACATTCTTGGATAAGCTTAAAAATTTACACATTAATTTAACGTTTATGGATGCAATTACGCAAATTCCTAACTACGGTAAGTTCTTAAAGGATTTAATTTCAAAGAAAATTAGTTGGGAAGGAATTTCATCCATTTCGTTAACTGAAGACTGTAGTTCAATTGTGTTAAGTAATTTGCCTACTAAACTCAAAGATCCCGGATGTTTTACTATTCCGTGTAAGTTGGGAGATATTGAATTCCCAAGTTGTCTTTGTGATTTAGGAGCAAGTATAAACTTAATGCCGTTGTCTATTTTTAACAAGTTAGGTTTAGAAGAAGATATCAAACGTATCAATATGGTTTTGCAATTAGCGGATCAAACCACTAAGAGACCATATGGTATAATTGAAGATGTTTTAGTTAAAGTCGATAAATTTATTTTTCCTACCGATTTTGTTATATTAGATTTTGCATATGATGTTAATTGTCCACTAATTTTTGGTAGACCGTTTATGAACACAGGACGTGCTCTAGTTGATGTGTCGGAAGGGAAAGTAGTTTTGAGGATAGGAGAAGATAAGATCGAGTTTAATATGAACAAAGCGATGAAATATCCTATGGAGGAATTCGCCTGTATGAAACTTGACTTAGTTGAAGAATGTGTCAAAGACGTTATTCAAAAAGAAGAAATAATAGAACCTATAATGGGTGAAGAATTAGAAGATAAGGACCCAGAGCCTTTGATTCGAGAAGATGGACCAGTTCCGCCTTCGATTGTAATACCCCCTAAATTAGAACTTAAAGAATTACCCAGTCATTTGAGATACGCTTTCTTAGGCGAAGGCGATTCTCTACCTATAATTATCTCTAACAAGTTAACAAATGATCAAGAAGAAAAATTGAAAGAAGTTGTTAGAAATAGGATAGGAAGTATGGGATGGCAAATTTCAGACTTAAAAGGAATTAATCCTAGTATCGTAATGCATAGAATTCACTTAGAAGAAGATAAGCCACCTAAAGCGGATAGGCAAAGACGCTTAAATCCGAACATGAAAGAAGTAGTCAAAAGTGAGATTACTAAACTTTTAGACAATGGAATCATTTATCCGATCTCGGATAGTGAATGGGTTAGTCCAATCCATTGTGTACCTAAAAAGGGAGGCATAATTGTTGTAAGGAATGACGAAGGTGAATTAAATACCTACGCGAACCACCACCGGTTGGAGGGTTTGTATAGACTATAGGAACCTAAACAAAGCAACTAGGAAAGATCATTTTCCTCTACCTTTCATTGATCAAATGATCGAAAGGATAACCGGTCATGCATTTTATTGTTTCCTAGACGGTTATTCCGGATTCTTTCAAATTTACATTTACCCAGATGACCAAGACAAAACAACCTTCACATGTCCTTATGGAACATTTGCATATAGGAGAATGCCCTTTGGTCTATGTAATGCACCAGCAACGTTTCAACGTTGTATGACAGCAATATTTAACGATTTTATTGAAGATATTATGGAAGTTTTCATGGATGATTTTTCAGTTTATGGAGATTCTTTCGATGCATGTTTACAGAACTTAGATAAAGTATTGTCTAGATGTGAAGAAACGAATTTAGTATTAAATTGGGAAAAATGTCATTTCATGGTAGACGAAGGGATTGTTTTAGGTCATAAGATATCTGAAAAAGGTTTAGAAGTGGATCGAGCAAAGACTTCAGTTATAGAAAAATTACCCCCACCAACTACTGTTAAGGGAGTAAGGTCATTTTTAGGTCATGCAGGTTTTTATAGAAGGTTTATAAAGAACTTCTCTGTAATTTCCAAACCACTTACTAATTTGCTTATGAAAGATTCAATTTTTTTTTCTTTTAATTCCGGAGCCCTGATTCGTTTAGAAAATGTGGTTAGGGGGACCACCCATCAGGAGAAGAAAAAACAACGGGTACATAAATAATTTTTTTCTTCGAAACCCCTTAGAAATTCGAAGGTAATGAAGATTGTTTACAAGCTTTCAATACATTGAAAACAGCTTTAGTCAGGACACCTATAATATCGAAACCCGATTGGAATTTACCTTTCGAAATTATGTGCGATGCAAGTGATTTAGCTGTAGAATGTGTATCAGGTCAAAGGAATGACAAGAAACTTCATGTTATATATTATGCGAGTCACACATTGTCCGGTGCACAGTTAAATTACACCACAACTGAAAAAGAAATGCTAGCGGTAGTTTTTGCATGTGATAAGTTTAGATCATACTTGCTAGGATCAAAAGTCATCATTTATACCGATCATGCAGCTTTAAGATATTTATTTGCTAAGAAAGATGCAAAACCGCGTCTTATTAGATGGGTCCTGTTATTGCAAGAATTTGACATAGAAATTAAAGATAAAAAAGGAGTTGAAAACCTTGTCGTCGATCATCTATCAAGACTTGAAGATGAAAACGGTCCCATCGGTGAAACATTAGGCATTCGAGATGATTTCCCTGATGAATATCTCATGCAAGTACAAAGTGTCATAGCACCATGGTATGCGGATATAGCCAATTACTTAGCTGCTCATGTTGTACCAGATGGATTAAATTCTCAGCAAAAGAAGAAATTCTTTTCGGAAGTTAAGAAATATTTTTGGGAAGATCCATTCTTGTTCAAAACATGTGGCGATGGAATGCTTAGGAGATGTGTTAGTGAGTTTGAATATGACTCTATAATGTTGGAATGTCATGCAAGCGCTTATGGAGGTCATAACAGCGTAAGCAAAACAGTAGCTAGAATATTAGAATGTGGATTCTTTTGGCCTACCCTATTTAAAGACGTCCGTTCATTTATTATCCGTTGTGATAAATGTCAAAGAACCGGGAATTTAGGAAGGAAAGATGAGATGCCTCTCACAAACATGTTGGAAGTTGAAATCTTCGACGTGTGGGGAATCGATTTCATGGGTCCTTTTCCTTCTTCTTTTGGCAAAAATTATATATTAGTAGCCGTAGACTAGGTTTCAAAGTGGGTTGAAGCAATTGCAACCCCGACAAATGATTCTAAGGTAGTTGTTAAGTTTTTTAATGAAATATTTTGCCGATTTGGAGTCCCTAGAGTTATGGTAAGCGATGGAGGTACTCATTTCGTAAATAGAAGCTTTGAGTCGCTTATGAGAAAATACGGAGTACACCACCGTGTATCTACGCCATACCATCCTCAAACGAATGGTCAAGCGGAAATATCAAATAAAGAACTCAAATGGATACTTGAGAAAACAGTTTCGTCTTCTAGAAGAGACTGGGCACATAAACTTAACGATGCGTTATGGGCATAACGTACTGCATTTAAAACACCTATAGGAATGACACCTTATAGATTAGTATATGGTAAAGCTTGTCATTTACTAGTAGAGTTAGAACATAAAGCATATTGGGCTATAAAAACCCTTAATTATGATTTGCAAAGTGCAGGGAAAAAGCGTTTGTTCGACTTAAACGAGTTGGATGAATTACGCTATTTATCCTACGAAAATGCAAGGGTTTATAAGGAAAAAGTTAAAAATGGCATGATGACAGAATTAAAGTTAAAAGCTTTAATGTTGGAGATAAAGTTTTGCTTTTTAATTCCAGATTGAAGTTATTTCCAAGTAAGCTCAAGTCTAGATGGAATGGACCATTTGTGGTTGTTAAAACATTTGATTATGGAGCTTTAGAGCTAGAACATTCTAACGGCGATCGATTTAAGGTTGATGGTAATCGATGAAAAATTTATTACGAAGGAGCTCCAATTCAAGCAATTGAATTTCTGGACGAGTTCTATGAAAATTAATTTGTTTAGTTTTCATACCTTTAATTTTTGGTTTTTCTTGTCTTTTGATCATAACTTTTATTTTATTTCATTTTTATTTTTATTTTTTATTTTCGTTTATTTTATTATTTTCTTTTTATTAGTTATATAATTAATTTTTATTTCTAGTTTTGTGTACAAATAAGTTTTGTAAAATAAAAATCAAATTTAGTCATGTTTTGAAATTTATTTCATAAACAATAAAGTGTTTTTGAAAATTATGTATTTTAAGAATTCTCAGTTGAGATTCCAGAAATCTCGTTTGAGATTTTCTGTATTTTAACATTTTAAAATCTCAGTAGAGATTCCAGAAATCTCAGTTGAGATTTTCAGTCAGTTTTATCCAAAAGGTATCAGTTTGACACCTTTTCATTTTCAACAGACACAACCTTTCACTTATGTCACCTATATATTCCTGTAGGTTCAGAATTCTTTCATTTCATTTCATCTCTTTTAGATTTCTGAATTTCTTTCTTCAATTCTAAATCCTACAGACACCATCTTATTTCACAAACATGACCAAATCTCTAAAAAATTCTAGGAAGAACACTTCTGCTCGAAGCAAGAGAGTTGATATCTCTTCACGCTATGGAGCATGGTTTCCAATCTACAATCATGATGAGGGGAAACGATATTTGCAGTTTAGATATGCACAATTTTATGGCATGCTATATCTGGACGAGTTCTTAAACGAAGAACTCGGGATAGGCGATGACATGAATCGCTATCTGACAAATTTGGGATGGACCAAGTTTGCTTCCATGAAGTTTCCTATTATTGGGAACTAGGTACTAGAGTTTCTGTCTACCGTTCGTTTCGTCAATAAGAGGCGTGTTCGTCTCAGTTTTCGATGTGAGGGTAAGATATTCACTTTTGGATATCCTGAACTTCATTCTTGGTTTGGTTTTCCACCACAAGACACCACTCCACATCATCTTGGCAGAGATATGACTTCTACAGATATATGGAGAATGTTGACGGGATTTTGGAGATTCAATCCACGTCTTGCCTACAACAAATCAATAAATTCTAACTCCATGCTGTTTCTTCACAAATTTCTCTGTCATAGCCTATTTGGTCGAGTCAGAAGCAGTGTCGTCCAGGATACCGATTTGTATGTGCTAGGTGATATTTTCCAAGGTAACACAGTTAATTCCACAAAGATTTTGATGGAGGGATTAGTTGCCGCTTCCCGTTCGAAGAATCAGACAATAGGGTTTGGGAATATTATATGTGGAATAATCCTAGGAACCAAGGGATCAGTTTCTGTTCCTTGGACTGATAAGGAACCATTTCCCATAATGAATTACGAGTTTCTAGAAAATAAGGGACTTGTAAAGAGAGAGTTTCGTTCTGGTCCAAAATTTCTTTCTCCTACAGAAAGGGAAATCTTCATTCAAGCGAAGATTGACAGGGCCACTGTACGTCGTATTCCAATTCATAGGGATACCATTTGAGTTTATGTTGTTTGTTTGCAATAGTGTACATATGATTGTTGTTTTTATGCATAGATGTTTTTATGCATATATGTAATAAGGTATTTTGTTGTATTTCTCTTTATTCTGATTAATAAAGTGCATTGATTCTTTCATTTATTTCTTTTAATTAAGGAACAACCTTTGGTTTTCCTTCAATTTAATGTTTCAGTTTTGTTTGTTTCAGTTTCAGGAATTAAACTTAGCATTAATGTCACTTAAATGCAAGAGGAGTTGAGTTAATCATATTGATTTTGTCAAAACAGTCCAATTTTTACCCAGAAAATCCAGAATCTCAGTTGAGATTCTGAAATCTCGGTTGAGACAGCAAAAGGAGTAAATTTTCGGCTGATTTTAGCCCCCTGCAAGCTTGCTGTCGCGACTGAGATTTTGAAAATCTCAATCGCGACACGCGGATGCTAAGACGGGATTTGGACAGATTTTTGCACTCTTTCCTATTTCTACTCTAATTACATACCTATTAATCTATCCTAATCAATACATATAACTTATACCTATTTATATCACCTCTATTTACACCAATCAATCATCTTTTACTCTTCCCAACACAAAGATTCACTCACCTTCCCCATAAATCTTTACCCTATTCATCTTCTTCTTCCTTAAATCACCACCATTATCTTTTACTCTTCCTTTCATTATTTCAATTTTCTTCATCTTTTCCACCACAATCAAACCAAAATGCCTAGACAAAAGAAAGTTGCTAACAAAGCCAAAGAAACCGAAGCCAATAGATTACGGGTTCAATATGATGCACCATTCGATATTGCTACGGAAGCGGGGGGCAGAAAATATCGCCATTTTTCTAATAGCAAGATAGAATTCATCGACATGCCTTTCCTAGATACCAAAACGGTAAACGTATTTTCTTTTACCGAATGTATTGATGAATTTTTAACAGTTCTTGGTTGGAAACGATTTGCTAGTATGCGTTTTCCTCATGATGAATCACATATCATAGAGTTTTTAGTCACTCTTGCTTATGACCCACGCCGTAGTGTTATTTCTTTTCGAAATAATGGAATTTGTTTTGAGGTCGGGTATGCGGCAATGAACCGATGGTTTGGTTTTCCTACTCGGAATTTTTATTCCAAACCAAAGACTTTTAATGCACACACGGTTTGGCACTCTTTAACCGGCTTAGATGTTTTTCATCCGAAGAACACTTCTAAGCCAATTTGTTGAAGAAATTAGGACCACCCGCTTTTATCTCATACGAGGATCGTACGAGACGTGTTTTTGCTACTTTGGGTGGTGAAGCTTCAAGTTCTCAAGGTTTAGGTGCCCAAGACGATGATGAGGAATTTGATGAAGAAGAGGAGGAGGAGAATGTTGATGCGAATGACAATATTCAAGCACATGAGGAACCAAATGTTGAAGAACAAGTTGGATGGCAACGTGTTTTGACACAAATGAACGAGAATAACCGTCACATGAGTTTGCGGTTAGATGAAGTCGTTGCCAACAATATCGAAATGAGTTCGAGGATAAACACGATGGATGCCAATATCACTACGTTGAGACGTGAGCACAAATCTACTCGTCGCCGGTTGCTATCTTTCTTCCGACGCCAAGGAGTTGAGACTACGCCTTCACCACCGAGTTCACCTTGATAGGTTTTATCCTTTCTATCTTTAACTCATTTTCGTTATTATTATTATGTTTTGTTCAAGTTTGGTACAATATTTCTAATTACGTTTGGTACAATTATCTTTATTATTATGTTTGACTGTTATCGTACCGTATTTTTAATTCCCATTCGTATGATTTAATTTCGTACTATTTTTCATGTTTTATCGCTTTTTGCACCAATGAGGACATGGTCCAAATTAAGTGTGGGAGGAGATATTTCATATTATTTTAATTTTAAGTACGAATGAATGCAACGAATGAGAATGAATGCTATATATTTAAGTATAAATGCATGTTGTTATTAATGTTTAAGTTAAGTATATAATGCAACATTTTCAAAACAAGAAATATAACATTTTTATATAATGTGCAACATTTTTCAAAAATAATGACAATTTTTCATAAACATATTTTTGTCAAATATATACTTCATATGTTTCAAACAATTCTACTTTCAAAATAATGTTTAACATATTTTAAGGTTATCATTATTGGTAGAAATAATATTTCTATACGGGCAATATGTTTACAAATATTTTTACAAATCTTCGATACGATTTTATAAAAAACGTCTCGAGTAAATGTATATAAGTAAAATTTCTTTAGTTTCAAATCTCTATTTTATATCATGAGTCTATGATAAATATAAATCTTATTTTCAGTTTTCAATTAGGTTTATAAGCATAAATCAAACTAACAACTTTAGCTTTTTAGCTCGGTATGATTTTTCGTCTTACATTAAAAACCAATTAAAGTTTTTAAGGAAACTTTAGCCATAATACATGTTGAATTTCAAGTCAATATAGGATGAATATGCTATTTTTCTTTTCCCAATTTTTAATTTTTAATTTTTATAACTTGTGTTAATTTAATCAAGTAGTCGTATTCTTAACTTTTGGCCACGATTGAGACCAACCTTATCACAATCGAGGTATGAAAGGGAATAACATTAAGTACCGTTTACTTTTGGCCACGATTGCGACCACCCTTATCACAATCGAGGTATGAAAGGAACGTTAGAAATTAAAGCAAAATTAAACGTGTTTAAGGTTTTAAGTAACGATTGCGTCCACCCATGACATGGTCGGTACCTCTTAAACGAACACAAAAGCAAATTAATTCATATAAAGTCACGGACGAGACCACCCTTATCACGGGCGTGACTAAGTGACTAAGTCCTTATTTGTAATAGTTTAGGTTTGGGAAAGGAAATTTTGTGCTTAGAAATGCCTTGAGACGAAAGATTCGAAAACATGCGTGCTTACACCGTCCCGAATACTTCAATATAAAAATTGAGATACAAGACGAATGATATATCTCTTTTACACTAGCTAGTTTGATACTTTGCGTATAAATTTACCATGAAAGTTTATCTTTCGGTTTAGCTAATTCAAAAAGGGAATATATGGATATATGTTCTATTTATAAAGAGAATTGAGTAAAGAATAAATTCAGTGAAATTTTGCTCGGGACTAGCAAAAGCTTAAGTGTGGGAGTTTGTTAAGCCCAAAATATACCTAAAATATCATATATAAATACATTAAATTTACATTGAAATCGTGCTAATTATATTCATTTAGAGTACTTTTACGTATTTATTTACTTCTTTGATGCAAGGTACTTAATTATTTGGTTAAATCCAAATAGGAGCTAAAACGGAGCAAAAACGAGGGAAAAACCTAAGTTACGTGCCGAAAATACGTGTAAATCAGAAGACCGACGCAATGAGACGAGAAGCAGCCGAAGGACAAGGAGAAAAACCCCCTGTCGTGATTGAGATTCTCAAAATCTCAATCGCGACAGACGAACCTCAGTCGCTAAAATTTGATGTTCGTCAGCTCGCCCCTTCACCCCCTATCGCGGTTGAGATTCTCGGAATCTCATATGAGACAGCGAAGAATTCTGCACATATTTCACATGTTTAAATCCAAAAAACGTGTCTGTTCGTTTGGATAAAAGTGACCCTTCACCAGCGGACACGACCCTTCATTTACAACCCTTCACCAACTATAAATAAGTGATCCATTTTAGAAATCAATGTTGTTGGTTAAGTTGGAAAAAGTTAGAGAAATTAGAGAGTAGTTATTATGTTGAAAAAACTCTGATTCAGAAAGAGTCAGAAAGTTAGATTTCATTTCTGTACAAACAAACTTGATGTACACAAGTTGTTATTAGATTAGTTATAAACACAGTAGTATTAGTTTAGTTTCAAAGGTTGATCAGAGACAAGTTTTCATTCTGGTAGAGGACCGACCGGTCTCTATTCCGAAGATTCAGCGAGAAGAATTAACGGCTGAAGCGCAAAAGGGTCTGACAAACCTACGGAGTTTGAGGGAAAGATTGACAACCCGGATCTCAAAGATTTCGTCAAAATGCTATCCATGTTTCTTCCTCTCTGTTAACTTGTGAAGATTAACAATTCACTAATAATATATTTATTTTATTCAATACATTCTTCCTGTTGTTATTTTGATATTGCTCTGACAAAATGATTTTCAAATTGATAAATTGGTGTTTTTATTAAAACGTTTTATACAATCATATTTACAAAGAAACTTTGTTGAACACTTGAAAGAATTAGTTTTTACGGATGATATGATCATGACCGCGGCTTATCGGATATAAAATACTAATTTGATTAAGGTAGGAATCTGCTCCGACCCAGAGAGATTTCTACGGTTCAAATCCATTTAATTGCATAAATTCTTATGTTATTTCATGTTCATAATCTTACCAAAGTTATAGTTGCTTTCTTTGCTTAATGAAAATAAGTTTTATACCTTTGATTTATTCCAAATACGAAAATGTCTGTCTTATAATCAAAATCTCAAGACAGATCTGTTCTCTAAGTTCAATATAATATTCTCTTCTAATCCTAATTATTCCGAACCAATACAATTAATTAAACGATTTTCTTTAAGTTAAACCTAAAGACGTGAATAAAACTGAATTAAAATAAGTTTTAGTTAAAAAGTGTTCCATGTGGGTTCGATATCTTTTATTACTATAAGCGTATACCGTGCACTGCGAATTTGCTTGAAGAAAGATAGTTAGCACTTTTACTTGTCTGTTTGCTGAACTTGAGGATAAAAAGAGGGCATAGGTGTTACTTTGAAGTTAAGGCTTTTCCAGAATTTTTTAATCTCAGCGTCTGTCTTTTCCTAGAATAATGAGAATTCATTTTGATCCCAACGAAATTATTAAATTGAGTTTGATAATAATATTAGCAATATTAGGACTACTTTTATATCCCAACACTATATCTGATCACTCTTACTAAGGATAAAAAACAAAATGGATCAGAAGATTGAATTTCAGGGGTAAGAACTTCGATTATATCTGATCACTACTAGACTAAGCAGCAAATGTTTTATTGGAATTTTGGATGTTGGTGTTTAGCAACTATAATGTCTAATGTAAAGTTTAAAGATTTTTATGCCATAGGATAGGATACACGAGCTAGTTTTAGAAGATTATTCTGATCTTTGGGATAAGATATTTGAAGATGCTTTTGTCAAAGGATCAAAACCATATCACCTCTCAATTTGAGGATTTAGCCAAAGGTATTAAAATGCAGGCTTACTTGAATAGACCTTCCACATGAGGTGGGGTATGGTTAGTCGAATTATAGGGATGTTGTGGACATCCATTGTCAAAGTGTTGTTGAAGATGTTCTTAGTTTCTTAGAATCTCCTAAGACAGTGTTTAGGCATAAGCAATTGGGTTCTTTTTTATTTTATGATAAACAATTAGTTTGAGTTTGATTTACTTTTTAATATGTTAATACTCTTTAATATTTACTAATATTTCTCCGCTCATTTTTAGCTTGATACCCAACTTTCTAATGTTTTCAGTTTTGGTTAAAATTTTCAGAATGAACAAAGATGACTTGGTTGAAGTTGAAGATGAAGATGTTTCCTCAAATGGCTTATTTTTCTGAATTTTAGATTTGATGTAATAATGTCTTGAATTTTAGATACGATGGATGTTTTAGACTTTGTTTGTTAGTTTGGTGATGTATTGTTTTTTATGGTCAAATTTGTGTGTATCTTATTATATTAATACTAATTTAATAATTTGAGTGGTTTGGAATCCTTTAGATTCTTCAAATAGGTCAGGTTATATTAGCAGTTCGGGTCGTATCGTGTTTTTTGTGTCAGCAGGTCGAATCGTGTCAAATTAACATGTTTATCTATTTTTATATAAAACTCATATCATGTCGTGTTGTTCGTGTCAAAACAGGTCGTGTTTGGGTTTGAGCTTTTGACACGAAAATGTTTTCGTGTCGTGTTCGTGTTTGAGTTTTTGACACTAACCCGGAATTTGACACGACACTAACACAGAAATTGCCACCTCTACTTACCATACACATATATTCAACTTTTAATTAGGGTTTTAGTGATAAACAATTTTATTGTCGCCTTTTATCGCGGTATAAATCCCAACAGGTTTGACTTGGTTTTTTGCTCACCTATAGATGAGATGACTATCACCCCGTTGGACATTGCTTCCCTAACTAGATTGAGCTTCCAATGATCCAAATGTGCCACATAGACAAGTTAATTGGTTTTTTTTTTGCTTCAACCGAAGTCATAAAAGATGATCCTTTTCTTATTGTTTCAGATATTCTAGAATGACCAATAAAGAGGTGACCAATCTGAGCTTGAGATTCAGTAGTACACTCGGAGGTTCATCTAGTCCTTCTTAAGCTTCATCCTTTTCTCCACGATTGTTTGCACTAGGTACTTGCAGGTGCTAGCCACGATGACTAATTTAAGCGCACTTGCTTCATATAATTGTGGGCTGGCTACATTAGCGCACTTGTTATATGGACTATACATTTTCTCCCAAGGTGTTAAAAAGTCACAAGCGAACCGAGGATCATGGTGCTCCTCAAGAAGCACGAGAAACCTTATTTAAACTATCTTTGACACATAGTTTGAACCGTCAAATGCCACATATATGATAATTCATGTTCTTTTTATTCCATGCTCATTTTTATTCTAACATGTGTATCTCATTTTTCCCAAATTGTATATTCTAGCATATCATATCATGCAAGATCAAGTGTTTGACCTGAGCAAGCTTATCATTGGATGAAGGCATGTTGGCTGGAAGAGAGTGTAACTTGCAACATAACTACATATGAAATGTTTCATGATGTGTATATATACTTATGCACAAAGATTCATGTATTGTAGTCAAGGTTAGGGATGGCAACGGGTACTCTACCCGCGGGTACCCGACATTACCCGACCCTAATGGGACTACCCGTACCCTGTATAAAAGGGTATGAGACGGGTATGAGATCAAAACCACTACCCGTTAGGGTAATGGGACGGGTATGGGAAGACCCCCTAGGGTACCCGTTACCCGTCTTAACTTTTTTATATATTAAAAAATATTATTGTATTTTAGAGGTAAGATGTGAGATTTGAACACCAACCTTTTGTTTTTCAACCATTAAGTGATACCACTAAACTACTTTATTTTTATTGATTAAGGTTTAATTTGTTGAATTTTTAGATGAATGATTTATTAAATTTAAACTTTGTTAAATTTTTAATATTTTTTGTCTTATTTATTGATTCTTAACGGGTAAGGGTACCCGCGGGTACCCGTGAATTAAATGGGACGGGTATGGGATGCAAAACATATACCTGTTAGGGTAATGGGAAGGGTACGGGTAATTAAAAAATAAACGGGTAAGAGTTTGGGATTGGCACTATCTGCGGGTACCCTACCCGTTGCCATCCCTAGTCAAGGTTATCAAAACCGGACCGGCCAGGTCAGGTCAACCCGGTTCAATCGGATTCAGTAGGCAAACCAGTTCGGAGGTACCTAAAACTTGATAATGTTGAAACCCGTCAAAAAATCATTGAACCGGTCGGTTGAACCATCAAACTGGAAACCTGGTCATGGTTTTATGAATTGCAATAGTTCGGATTACAACTGTAATTTATTTTTTAAATTTTTAAAGGAAATCAAAAATTAAAACTTAAGACTTAAAGAGTAAAAAAAACACAATAAATAATTAATTATACTCAAGGTTATCAAAACCGAACCGGTCCGGATGGATCAACCTGGTTCAACCAGACCCGGTAGGCAAACCGGCCTAGAGTTACCTAAAATTTGATAATGTTGAAACCCGTCAAAAAACCGTTGAACTGGCCGGTTGAACCATCAAACTAAAAACCCGATCATGGTTTTACGGGTTGCAACAGTTCGGATTGCAACTGTAATTTATTTTTTATTTTTTTAAAGGAAATCGAAAATTAAAACTTAAGATTTAAAGAGTAAAAAAAACAATAAATAATTAATTATACTAGAATATATTGGAATTTGAAGGCACAATTAATGCAGTAGGCTTTCTTTAGGTACTTGTATTTTTGTCGTTTCTCATTCTATTTAAAATTCTAGTTTAGTTACGTGTTAGTTTTATTTTTTTATTTTTCTATTTGTAATCTTGATATTCTTAGGTTTTTGGCTACTGTTGTGCTACAACCAAAATTCAAATAGTTTCTAAGTTTTTTTAGAGTAACCATGATATTCTAGGTTGATTTTAACATTAAAATTCAAATAGATTTTATTCTTTACTTCTTAATTATTTAATTACTTAGTTTTAACTTTTTATTCTTATATTATTTTGATAAAAGAAAAAATTTCCTTATCTGTTTTTAGTAGCTTTCAAGTTTCACTATTAATATAATTTTTATTAATATTATTAACATTTTAGTTTTATATTTTTATTTTTTTAAGCAAGTTTTACATTTTTATTATGTTAGAAGGTTAAATAAAACTAAAAACTATAGTATTTTGTGAATCTCGATTGAACCTTAAACCCTTAACTCTGTGGCTTTTCCGGTTCTTTGACCGGTCCGGTTTTGATAACCATGGTTGTAGTAGAGATTCTAAGAGATAATTTTTGTAGAGTGGGCAAAGACATCTAGGGTAGAGGTAGATATTACGAGTTGTAGGCACTTATATGATGTAACATAAGGAACATGTCCATATAGGGCTACCGACGAGGATGATGATTAATAGAAAGGGGTTCCACTTTACTTATGAGCACAAATTTTCCCGATCTCGATGATGTGTATACTATTAATCTTGAGATGTAGGTTTGATCTAGTAAGAATCATCCTCGAAACGGCAAGTCAAAGTTCAAGAAAATGAACAAAATCAAAATTAAGAAAATGTTTTTTTATTCTTTTTAAGGTATTTTGAATCTAGTTTGATTATTGTTTTTGTTTTATTTAAACTCTACTGATAAAATGTATATTTTTGGGTGTATTTTAGGGTTAATAAAAAGATAAAATCAACCTCTAAAATAAGTATGACTTTCAAAAAATGCAAAAAATATAAAGAGAAAAGCCATTTGTAGGAGTTCCTTTTTCAGCTTCTGCTAATAGGATCAATTTAGCAACTGACGAACTCTGAAGGGAGACCTGTAGAGGGAACTAGGGGTCGCACAAAGTTCGAGTCGATATCCAATTGTCCTTCTAGATATTCACATTGTTGCTGTTGTCCTCAGATTAGACTCTAGCAAGTGCACTAGATACAAGTAATAAAGTGATAAGTTGAGTATCGTCTCCACAGGGATTGAGATTCAAATGCACATCAGAAATTGTTGCTAAACAGCGTGTGTGTGGGTACCAAGCATTGTTCCTTAAAGTTGATTGTGTGATGTTGGTTTAATGAGATGTAAAAAGGCTTATGCAGTAAGAAATAAGATAGCTTTGTAATGATTTAGAGAATAGAACAGGCTCGACACGGCCGAACAGGTAGTGCTTCGTCATACAACATTCACATGAAATGGAAGTTAATGCCAATGAAGCCAAAGTATCAGTTTTGAAGTGAGTTTGAGTCAACTTTCGTGTGTTCTCAAACTCCTAAGACTTACTAGCACCTCTAGCGTCCTAAAGATACGTTCTTTCTAGCATTAAGAACAAAACTACATTTCTGGTTAAGAAAACCCTTGACACAACCATCTAACTGGTCAGCTTTAAGGTTGTGTGATTAATAGAGATATCAGTGAAGATGAAAGCAGTGTCCTATCATCCATCTAACACATAAATAAATGCCTAGGCATGAAAGTTAAAGCCTCATTAATCACAACATTGGCGAAATACTAACTATTCATTAAGAACGATTGTAAAACTTACATAACCGGGTCGGCCTGGCCGTGCCCATTCAAAATGGACTACTCACTCATATCGAGTAGTGAGCAGTCGGTAGTTCTTGATACAGCTTGAGACTCCATGGGAGCTCTCATTTTTCTTCTTTTTCTACTATTCTACTTGTCTAAAGAAAACTACTAACCATCCGAACTCCGTATCTTTCCTCTGCTTCACCTACTTAAAGGGAAAGACAGGGGCCAAAATCGGTACAACTTTCGTACCCTTTCAACAGAAAAGTCAACTAAAAATACTACAACTGAAATAAAAAGAAATGATTACAAATCCATTAACCCTTGAACACTCAAGGGGGTGATCCTTCATGTCATCTTGCTACTTTTAGAAATCCCATCGCAACACACTTTCACCTGCCGCTCTGCCTCTGCCTCTGCCACCTCTGATCTGTCGCTCTCCGTCATTGGATAATCTGGCGTTTGACCGCTGGATACAAGTAAGGCTCCACTCCTCTTTGGCGTTAGCGAAACAAGCTGTTTCCAGCGAGTTTAGCATTTATCTTTGCTTATCTGCATAAGGACAGTAATTAGCCCTTATTTCTTACCAAATGACATAAAAAAACACCCAAATTCCCTTATAAATACTATGTTAAACTTAGTCAATTTCATGCCTAACAAATACCCCCAAATTGAACCTTTGCTTGTCCTCAAGCAACAAATTATAAGAAGGAATCAGAAAAAAATTAGGAATGAAATTAAGTTCAGGGAATGAGAAAGAGGAATACAGAAACACAGAACGCTTGGCATAATGAGGAAATGAACAGATGCATGCAAAGGTTTCATCGAAGAGCTAAAGCTTGTTTTAGAAATTGTGTCTTTTTGCTCAAGACATTCCTTAAATCATAAAATTTAGACGTCCTCTTTCACCAGGAGTCACCAACTGCCAGACATGCCTCACTAAGGAATGGAATAATTCACTCACTCTCGCATGGCATCTACTTGCCATAGGAACACGAATGCGATTTCACTCCTTAGCTCAGACACCACACCCTTAGGGTGCGAGTGTGCCTATTGGTCCCGAATCTATGGGTCAAAGTTCCTCTAGACATAGTCCAAAGGACTTTATAAAGGTTGTAATGTTCGGTTTAGGCTCTGGTTTGACAGTGAAAGGCTATTTCAGTATATGAATTCTGTCTTTTTGCAATTTATTTAACATACGCAGCCTATAATGTTTGCTGTTTACACACTCTTTATCTACACAACCTATTTACACATAACCCAGTACTCTTTTGAACATTCATTAAGGTTCCTTCCTCCCCATATTATATTCCCCAGTTCTTTCAATCTTTTCCTTAAGCATTGTTTGCTCAATTGCTTATATTCGCATAACTTAAGCACATGATTTTTATTTTAAACAATTGGCTTTTCGAAGCATAAGACAGAACTCAAGGTGTTTTTAGAGTTATAAGTGAAGGGAGAGGGCTATCATTCGTGATTTTTCAGAAAGAGCAGGTCATGGCTCGACTTGGTTATCCTAATCATTGGGGTGCAAAGCACAGGTGCCTTTTGTGTAGCAGAGAGGGTAACTAAATGCCTTTTTCCTCCTATGAAAGTCAGAACCAATCACCGTTTCAATAGGGCACCAAGGCAAATTCTCCCTAAAGATAGTGAGCGCTGGCCCTCTCATAAAGAATTAATGCATACCATAGATGCATTTTAAGGCTCAAGTTCTCACTATTTTTGGGGAAATGCAGTAAGGCAGTGGTTACTAATTTTGAAAGAGGAATTAAAAATTAAAAAATTCTTGGAACTTCCTGAATTAGGGACACGAAGTGCAAACAAGCAAGTAACACTACCATTACATCTAAGCATGCACAGTCTGTTCTGTGATTCCTACTGAGCACCAAACAATTTACTAGACGGTGAATACACAGGCGGAAAAGAAATATGGAAACAAACAATAGTTACCAAGGACCTGTGCACAGAGATTCTCAAGGGATATTTGTTCTACATCAAATTACTAATTTAAACAAACAGATTAACAGCATTTATCATGTTATTTAGGCATAAATTGTGATACACACAATCCCCACCCCCAAATGAAAACAAAACATTGTCCTCAATGTTATTAATCACGGCAGCAGAGGGAAGATAATTGACAATAAAACAGGCAGACCATAACATGATAGAGCGAGGGTGTTAGAGGTTACCAGATGCTAGGACAGCGACTATCGGTACAGATCAGGCGTGATGGGAGAGAGAGGAGTTAACCTCTCTATCCACAGTGGCAGGAATGCCCTCCTCTTTCGAGGAGGCAGCAGCATTAGCCTTAACATTAGCACTGGCAGGTGTTTCGGGCATTTGTCTTACCGGACTTTTTACAGAGAACCAGAGGGACTTTCCTTGGCATGCTCCTCAATGCAAAGGCTCTTGAGCATATCGATCTTGCCTTGTTGCGACGCGTATTTTTGCTCTATGGCGAATATCATCTCGCGGTTTGCCAGATTCTGGGCAAACAGGGCGTTGAATCGATATAGTATATCCTCGCTGGACAGCTTTGCACACTTCTTATAAAAATCTAAGTCCTTTGGCTTCTTGACTTGCTCGGAATCTGACAACACTGACACTGTTGGCTCGCTTTTCCTTTTTTGGCTCTCAGTCTGCCTAGATGTAACAAATTCAGACATCTAGACCCACTTCCCGTTCACCATTTTTCCGAACAGCATTTTCTGGAGGCTCTTGAGGTCAATCGGGTCTGGAAGATTCACAATCGTGAGGCGAGAGTGGTCTTCTGGCTTAAAGACCCCGATGGATTCTGCGATTCTGGTGACGATGCTTCCACAACAGATGATCGACGAGTTTTTCTTGCAAAAAGCGCTGATGTATTCTTCGAACCAGAACCCCAAATTCATTCTCGGTCCAACCGCCATACTCCACAACGCGGTGAGATCTGCATGTGGCATGGTGGCTTGGTTTTCCCAGGCGAAGATCGTGCCGGAGATCAACTTGTGCAAATACCGAACGGCATAATCATCGATATTGGATGCCTTGGACGAACTACCGTCGTAATGTTTCTGTCCCGAAAGTGAGTCCCAGAAAGCCACAGGGTCGAAAACATCAGGCGTGGTGGTGAATGCCTCTTTATAGCTCTCGGATTCTAGATCGTCATCATCTGTAGCACCCAACATTTGATTGAACAGGTTGAGCGACGGCCGCTGGGAGTGACCCATGAGTCGAAAACTGAACTTTCCCTCTTCCTCAGGATCGGTGATCTCCACGTTGTGCTTAAAAGTGGCCAAGAACTCAAGTGTTAGTTCCCGATAGGCAGGTTTCGTCATTTCAAAGAAACATTCAAAGTGTCCTGCCTTCATTAGAGTGCGCACACGATCTTCGAGCTTCAGCCGCCTTAGGGTTTCCCAACAAACTGTTCGGATGGGTCCGAACTGAAGTTTTGCTAACTCTTCATAGTAAGCTTGTACAATTGTGTCTTTAAACTGGGCGAGTTTTTTGACCAGCTTTTCGTCTGGGACAAAAGCTACAGTGCTTGGCTCAACCATCTTTGCTTTCTCTCTTTCTTTCTTGGAGGATCCCTCAATTTTAATGTGTTTGCCCGAGCCACGGGTTCTCATATCGTTCTCTTTTTTTAAGTAAGTTTTCCCAGTGGTACAGGGCGCAAAGCATGAACTGCCTTGGTGAAAAGAAATATCAAAGAAAAGAAAGAAGTATGGTGAATGTCGGACCGTCTCGAGATAGAGCTTCTTTAAGTAGGGAAGAAGATACGTCTTTTCGCCAATCTGTCATTCTGAGATCGAATCGGCGTTCGCCACCTGGACAGATTGGCATAAAGGCGTGTATATTCGAATTAGAATGAGGGGCGATGAACGGTCATGATTTGAATTTAGAATTTATTGCCCCATAACCGTTCAATCTTATCGAGGAGAAAACAGGCGGCATGAGTGCCTATGGGTATAGGAGTGGACGTTTCCACCTTTTTACCCTCAGTTAAATTTTTCTATCGCCCTAGTCTCCACGATAAAATCCATCCCTACTAAACAGGTACAATTGTACTACCACACCCATTGAAATGAGTTTTGGGTTTTACAATTGTGCCTGGCCAGAAGATATTCACTAAGAAGCAAAATTCAACACATTTGACACAAAATTAAAATAAATAAAATGCAAAGTTACTCGTGCTACAATTGGTGTTTGTAGCGGACACCCTGTTCTCGTGCTTTTACTGACTCGTGGGGTCTTGGAAATGAACAGTATCGATCTCCCTTGTGTGATCGTTCTCTAAATATGGCTTTAATCTCTGTCCGTTCACTTTGAACGGCTCCTGACCTTCCCTGCCAATCTCAACTGCTCCATGACTAAACACCTTGTGCACCGTATAAGGTCTTGTCCATCTTGACTTTAGCTTCCCAGGAAACAACCTGAGTCTTGAGTTGTACAGGAGGACTCTCTGACCTTCATGGAACGTTTTTACCTGGAGTTTTCTATCATGCCACAGCTTAGTCTTGATTTTGTAATTCACCGCATTCTCATATGAGAACAGTCTAAATTCCTCCATTTCGCTCAGTTGCAAACTTCTCTGTTCACCAACAGCCTGCGTCTCAAAATTTAAAAATGTTAACGCCCAAAATGCCTGGTGTTCCATTTCCACCGGTAGGTGACAAGATTTCCTGTACAACAAACGAAACGGGGACATTCCAATTGGTGTTTTATAAGCTGTGCGATATGCCCATAGAGCATCATCGAGCTTGTTTGCCCAATCCCTCCGAGAGTTGCCTACAGTTTTCTCCAAAATTCGTTTTATTTCCCTATTGGAGATCTCCACCTGTCCACTGGTTTGTGGATGGTATGGTGTGGCTACCTTGTGGGAGACTCCAAGTTTCCCCATTAATTTTTCAAATTTCGCATTACAGAAGTGGGTCCCTTGATCACTAATGATCGCTCGCGGGACACCGAATCTGGCAAACAGCCTTTTTAGAAATTTTACTGCCACACGGGCGTCATTGGTGGGGCTAGCCATTGCTTCGACCCATTTGCTCACATAATCTATAGCCACTAAGATGTATTTATTTCCTAAGGATGTAGGGAATGGTCCCATAAAATCTATGCCCCAGATGTCAAAATTTCGCACACAACTATGTTGTTGAGGGGCATAGCATTTCGAGCCGAGATGTTGCCTGTTCGCTGGCACTCATTACAAGTGCTAACGAACAGATGGGCATCTTTAAAGAGTGTTGGCCAGAAAAAACCTGATTGAAGAACCTTAGCCGCAGTTCTGCTAGAGCTATGGTGTCCTCCAGCTTCACGGTCATGACAATGACTTAGAACATCATGTCCTTCTTCGTGTGATATACATCTTCGAATGATTTGGTCTGCGCACAACCTGAAAAGATAAGGGTCATCCCAAAAGTAATATTTGATTTCAGATAAAAACTTCCTTCTTTGATTTGTGGACAGGTTGTGTGGCTTGAGCGAAGTTGCAAGGTAATTAGCTATATCGGCGAACCATGGCGCAGACTGTGCAGCATATAGATGCTCGTCAGGAAACCTCTCAACAATCTCTGGTTGTTCCTGACTGCCTTGGTGATCAATTCTTGACAAATGATCAGCTGCGACATTTTCCGTTCCCTTTTTATCCTTTATTTCCAAATCAAACTCTTGAAGCAATAATAACCATCGGATCAGCCTCGGCTTAGCATCCTTTTTAGCGAACAAGTATCGCAACGCAGCGTGGTCTGTGTGAACAACGACCTTGGAAAGCACTAAGTAAGGTCTGAATTTGTCGAAGGCGTACACAACTGCAAGAAGTTCTTTCTCGGTAGTTGTGTAGTTCTGCTGGGCCTCATTTAATGTTTTGCTTGCATAGTAAATGGGTCGGAACTTCTTCTCAATCCTTTGTCCAAGGACAGCTCCCACACAAGTATCGTTTGCGTCGCACATCATTTCAAAAGGGTGCTCCCAGTCTGGTCCCGCTAGTATTGGCGAGTTGATCAGCTTGCTCTTCAAGAGTTCAAATGCCTGCACACAGTTTGCGTCAAAAGAGAATTCGGCTTCCTTATGAAGTAAAGCCGACAAAGGAAGTGCAATCTTTGAAAAATCCTTGATGAATCTTCGGTAAAACCCTGCGTGCCCCAAAAAACTTCGCACATCCTTTACATTGGTGGGCACATCAAGCTTTTCTATCACCTCTACTTTAGCTTTATCCACTTCCATCCCTCTTTCTGAAATTTTATGCCCAATGACAATTCCTCCCGTGACCATGAAGTGGCATTTCTCCTAATTTAAGACCAAGTTAGTTTCCTTGCATCGCACGAGCACAGCTTCGAGGTTGTTTAGACAACTATCAAAAGAGTTTCCATAGACTGAGAAGTCATCCATGAATATTTCAACGGTTCGCTCCACCATGTCATGAAAAATGGACATCATGCATCGCTGAAAAGTGGCAGGAGCATTGCACAGCCCGAACGACATTCTTCTGTAAGCATAAGTCCCATATGGACATGTGAATGTTGTTTTCTCCTGGTCCTCGCAATGAATTGCGATCTGATTGTATCCTGAGTAACCATCGAGAAAGCAGTAGAAAGCATATCCCGCTAAACACTCTAGCATCTGATCAATGAAGGGCAAAGGGAAATGATCCTTCCTCGTTGCTTCATTTAGCTTTCTGTAATCAACACAAACTCTCCACCCTGTGATCGTTCTTGTGGGCACCAACTCGTCTTTCTCGTTGAGGACTACTGTCGTTCCTCCCTTCTTTGGCACAACGTGAACAGGGCTTGTCCACACACTATCAGATATTGGGTAAATAATGCCAGCATCGAGAAGCTTTAGCACTTCTTTTCTCACAACCTCCTTCATGTGGGGATTTAGCCTTCGTTGCGGTTGAACAGTCGGTTTGTGGTCCTTTTCCATCAAGATTCTGTGAACACAGACTGTTGGGCTGATTCCTTTGATGTCATCAATTTTCCATGCGATTGCATTCTTATTTCTTCGTAAGACCATCATGAGTTGCGCCTTTTGATCAGGAGTTAATTTTGATGATATGATGACCGGACTTCCGCTGGGTGGTTCGAGGAATGCATACTCGAGGTGTGCAGGCAATGGTTTCAATTCCGGTTTAGTCACCGGCACAGTTGGTATCTCTGGTGGTTCTTGAAGAGTAGGAACGGTAGGATCGAAAGGAGGTGCCGGTAAGCTGGATTCAATGGAACAGCCTGTTTCTTCGCATATGTTCACCTCTTCTCCCAATAAAGTTTCTAAAGTGTCATGTTCCTGCAAAGTAGAAAGACTTTGAAAATCATCCAAGAAACAACATGTGTCATCATTATTATTTGCACGTCTCATTGCCTCGTTCATCTTAAAGATAACTTCTTCCCCATTAATCCTTAAAAATAATCGTCCCTCACCTACGTCTATCAATGCCTTTCCCGTGGCTAAGAATGGTCTACCTAGGATGATAGGAACATGCAAGTCTTCATCTATGTCCATTATAATGAAATCAACGGGCAAAATAAATTTCCATACTTTGACTAGCACATCTTCCACAACCCCCCTAGGATAGCATACTAAACGATCAGCTAATTGAATAGACATTCGAGTAGGTTGGGGTTCTCCTAGTCCAAGTTTTGCATATACAGAATATGGCATGAGATTTATGCTAGCCCCTAAATCACACAGTGCATTTTCAATATTTAGTTTTCCAATAGAACAAGGAATCGAAAAACTCCCTGGATCTTTTAGCTTCTTGGGCAGCTGCTGCTTGTTTTGGAGTATTGACGAACAGTCTCTGTTGAGTTGAATCATGGAGATGTTCTCCAGTTTCTTTTTGTTCGATAGGATGTCTTTGAGGAATTTGGCGTATGTCGGCATCTATGCCAGTGCTTCCACAAAAGGAATGTTGATGTGTAACTTCCTTAAGGTATCCAACACCTTCGAATTCTGCTCTTCCAACTTCTTGTTGATTAGACGCGTAGGATACGGCACAGGTGGAACATACGGCGGTGATTTATACGCTCTTTCCTCCTCCTCTTGACCTGGCTTACTTGCTTGGTTAGCCTTCCTTGTTTCTTCATTACTAGGAACAGCCTGTTCCTATTCCCCTTCAGCTTCTTTGGACGTTCCTGCACACTCAGCATTCTTATCAGACAAAACAACTGGTTGAGTTTCCTTACCAGACCTTAGGGTGATTGCCATGACATCGCCTTTAGGATTTGGCTCTGTGTTGCTTGGCATTATTCCCTTTCCTTTTGATGTGGATGTGGCTATCTGGTGAACTTGTGTCTCCAGATTCTTGATCGACGCCTGTGTCTGTTTCATGAACTGCATCATCATTGTTTTCATATCTGGTTCAACATCTTCCTTTTGTGGCACAGGTTGCTTGTATTGCTGCTGTGGTTGTCTTTAGTAATGTCCTCCTTGCTGTTGTTGATACCTCGGATGATCTTGATACCGTGGTTGTCCCAGCTGGTCTGGTTGGCCTGTCCATCCAAAATTTGGATGGTTCCTGGTTTTAAAGTTGTACGTGTTAGAATAACGGTTAGGCTGGTTCCTTTGATTATACCCTGCGTAGTCACATTCATCTTGTTTGCCCTTTCCTGACTTATCTCCAGGACAATTTATGTTGAAATGGGCTCCTCCGCAAAAATCACAAATGTCATTGAATGGTGGTTCATTGTGAATGGCCGAAACATTTATCTTTCCCAGCTGTCGATTAAGCTGTTCTACTTGGCTAGTCAGTTTTGCCACAACATCTTCGTTTCCTATCCTTTTCCCTTCACTTCTGGCGGAGTGCCAGTTGTAGCTTGTGCTTACTACTTTCTCTATGAGGTCATATAAAGCCTGTGGATCTAGATCTTCTGGGTTACCATTCGCGATAGATTCAATCTGGATTTTGTAAATGTTGGTTGCGCCATTGTAAAAGTTCTGCATCTGCATCCACATAGGGATACCATGATTTGGCACTCTTCTGAGCAGCTCCTTGTACATTTCCCATGCTTCTGCCAGCGACTCGTCTTCGTCTTCTATGAAGCGTGACACTTCATTTCTCAGTTTGATTGCTTGTCAAGGTGGGAAGTATTTCATAAGGAAAGCTCGTGCCATCTCTTCCCAACTCGTGATTGTTCCTGGCTGTAAATTTCGCAGCCAAGTTTTTGCTTTATCTCTCAGGGAAAAAGGAAACAGCTTCAGTCTGATTACGTCATCAGAGACACCTCTGTTCGATCTAAATGTGTTGCACAACGTGATGAATTCTTGAATATGCCCATTTGGATCTTCAGATTGAAACCCATTAAATTGCACTGTGGCCTGGATCATCTGAATCATGGACCCCTTCACCTCGAACATGTTGTTCCCCTCGTTGGGTAACACGATACATGATGAATGTCCCTCGGTGGTTGGCCTCGAGTAGTCTCTGATTCTCATAACAGGAGGGTTATTATTTTCTCCTTCTTCTTCTTGGTTTGGTGGAACTGGCTGTTCTGGGCCTTCCCTTCCAGCCATTCTTCTCTCTCTTTGCCTTTCTCTCTGTCTAGCACGTCGAGCTCTCGCTCAATTTCGTCTACACGTCCTCTCTAACTCGAGATCGATAGGAAAAACAGGAGGTCCAACTCTGCGCATAAACAGGTTAATAGCGTCTTTGTTTCCTGCACGCCTAAGCAAACGGATTAAAAACACCCTGTTTCACAGAAATTTCAGATAGATTTGTTGCTTTCAATCCCCGGCAACGGCGCCAAAAACTTGTTGTCCTCAGATTAGACTCTAGCAAGTGCACTAGATACAAGTAATAAAGTGATAAGTTTAGTATCGTATCCACAGGGATTGAGATTCAAATGCACATCATAAATTGTTGCTAAACAGCGTGTGTGTGGGTAACAAGCATTGTTCCTTAAAGTTGATTGTGTGATGTTGGTTTAATGAGATGTAAAAAGGCTTATGCAGTAAGAAATAAGATAGCTTTGTAATGATTTAGAGAATAGAACAGGCTCGACACGGCCGAACAGGTAGTGCTTCGTCATACAACATTCACATGAAATGGAAGTTAATGCCAATGAAGCCAAAGTATCATTTTTGAAGTGAGTTTGAGTCAACTTTCGTGTGTTCTCAAACTCCTAAGACTTACTAGCACCTCTAACGTCCTAAAGATACATTCTTTCTAGCATTAAGAACAAAACTACATTTCTGGTTAAGAAAACCCTTGACACAACCATCTAACTGGTCAGCTTTAAGGTTGTGTGATTAATAGAGATATCAGTGAAGATGAAAGCAGTGTCCTATCATCCATCTAACACATAAATAAATGCCTAGGCATGAAAGTTAAAGCCTCATTAATCACAACATTGGCGAAATACTAACTATTCATTAAGAACGATTGTAAAACTTACATAACCGGGTCGGCCTGGCCGTGCCCATTCAAAATGGACTACTCACTCATATCGAGTAGTGAGCAGTCAGTAGTTCTTGATACAGCTTGAGACTCCATGGGAGCTCTCCTTTTTCTTCTTTTTCTACTATTCTACTTGTCTAAAGAAAACTACTAACCATCCGAACTCCCTATCTTTCCTCTGCTTCACCTACTTAAAGGGAAAGACAGGGGCCAAAATCGGTACAACTTTCGTACCCTTTCAACAGAAAAGTCAACTAAAAATACTACAACTGAAATAAAAAGAAATGATTACAAATCCATTAACCCTTGAACACTCAAGGGGGTGATCCTTCATGTCATCTTGCTACTTTTAGAAATCCCATCGCAACACACTTTCACCTGCCGCTCTGCCTCTGCCTCTGCCACCTCTGATCTGTCGCTGTCCGTCATTGGATAATCCGGCGTTTGACCGCTGGATACAAGTAAGGCTCCACTCCTCTTTGGCGTTAGCGAAACAAGCTGTTTCCAGCGAGTTTAGCATTTATCTTTGCTTATCTGCACAAGGACAGTAATTAGCCCTTATTTCTTACCAAATGACATAAAAAACACCCAAATTCCCTTATAAATACTATGTTAAACTTAGTCAATTTCATGCCTAATAGTTGCCATTTCTAATTCGCCATCAGAGTCTTTTTTTCCAACAATGATCTTCCTTTTAGGATGCTTCTCCAAACAAAACTTGGCCTGAAGCCAACTGATTCCTCTAAAAATTAGGTTCTTGGATACTACTTAGCTTTGAATACATGCCCAAATAGAGATTCAAGGTTAGAAATCAATCCCCAACCTTGATTTTCTAGCATAGCAAGATTGAAGGATTCAATTCATCTAAAGTCGATACCACCATTGTTCTTTGGCTGACACATTTGATTCCATTAAATCTAGTGCATTCCTTTCTCGGTGTCATGTTGCCCTTACCAAAAACACCTTATTAACTATTGGATTTCATGACACAATAAGTTGGGCAAGGCAAAATAGCTCATTACATACTACGGTATTGATTGGGCAATAGATTTGATTAAGACCTCCTTTCCAGCTTGAGATAAGTGGCACTCCTTCCATCCATTTATTTTCTTGGTTATCCTGTCCCTAAGATAAGAGAACACATACTTCTTTAATCTTTTGATAATGGACGAGAAGCCTAAGTATTTCGAAAAAGCCTCAACCTCCTTAACTCCTAGGTACTTGCATATCAAATTCCATAAGTCGAATTGATATTCCTGGAAAAGGTGATTTCATATTTATCATAGTTAATTCTCTAGCCACCTACATTCTTATAGTAGTTAAGTACATATGTGACATATTTACATTCTTCCATATTAGCATGGGCAAAGAAGATGGAGTCATATGTAAAGAATAAATGGGAGATGCTCGGCTCATGTCTACCAATTCAAAATCCATGGATATCTCGTTAATCAGAAAATAGAAGTTTACTGAACTGATGCATTTCATAATTAGGTTTACAAAGGCTTCCAGAAACCTCATTTGTAGCATTACTCTTTCAAGAAAACCCCATTCCACTCTGTCGTATTCCTTACTCATGTCTAATTTCACAGCAAAAAATCCCCTCTTTCCTTACACTTTGTGCTTCATCGAATGGAAGACCTCAAAAGTAGTTAAGGCATTATCTGTGATCAGTCTGTTCGAGACAAAGGCACTTTGCGGGAGGGAGATGATTTGAGGGTTTTGGATATTAGTTTGTATAGGAGATTACATATGCTAATAGGGCATAAGTCAATCATGGATGAGGGCTTGCTTTTCTTGGGTATGAAACAAACGAAACTATGATTCAAACTTTGGGGCGTAGATCTCGAGTTTAGGAAGCTTAACATGAAATCTCATACCTCGTCATCGATTAAATACCAAAACTTCTGATAAAAGAGAGGCGATATACCATCCGAGCCGGGTGATTTACCAAGATGCATTTGTTTCAAGGCTTTATCAATTTCTTCAATTCGAAAGGGCTTCCTACCTTTGTCAATAATACACCCGAGATGTGCTTCTCTGTCGTCTAAAAAATAAAGTGGTCAAACTTTAGGTTGGAGGAAGAGAAGAGATATGTATAATACTGTCGAACAAGTTACTCAATCTCTACATTTCCTTTGTGAAAGTGACCTCCTTATCTCGGAGTTCTATAATTTTATTCGGCTTATTTCATTAAAGTACTTGGAATTCTAGTCTCTCTCTTTGAGCCACATGACTCGACTTCCCTGCTTCCACATAATTTCTTGTCTGTACAACAATTCATTGAGATTAGCCTATAACTTCTTTTCTCTACTCAAACATCTAGCCCTCATATTTGTCCCTGGACAATGTTCAATTCCTATTTTAAATGTTTTATTTGATGCTCCAAGTGCCCAGAACTGTTCATATTCCACTCACTGAGATTCTTTATACAAGTTTTGATTTTCCTTAAGACTGAGTCTGCCCCTAATGGGCCCTGTACCCATGAGTTTTTCACAACTTCAGCGCACGAGTACTACCGGAGCCACATTCTTTTAAATCTGAATCGTTTTGGCATTTTTCCCCTCTCACCAAGCTTTCTGTATAATCCAGTAGAATGGGAGAGTGGTCTGATGAGAATCGAGTCAGGTGCTTAACATTAGCTAGGAAAATTTGATTCCAACTCTCTGTGGAAACTGCCCGATCAAGTTTTTCTTGAATGTTTGCATCCCTTGGTCTTCCATTACTCCATGTGTACATATTTCCTTGATAAGGTAACTCATGTAATAAGCAATCATGTAAGCAGTTTCAAAACATATCAGACTAACTCGGATCTTTTATCCGACCTCCTATTTTCTCAAAGATGTAAAAGACTTCATTGAAGTCACCAAAGACCACAAACGGAAGGGACTCAATAGATGAAAGATTTTGAAGTAATTCCTAAGTCAGGAACTTTTGAGGTGTGTTCGGCCAGCCATATACTCATGCGCCTCTCCAAACATAAATTACATTCCCACACCCAGAAGTAGATGCAGTGAGTAGAGTATCTATGAATCAAGACATCAAAATCTTTCTTCCATACTAGGATGAGACCTCCAGATCGACCCCTAGAGTCCACAACAAACACATTGTATTGCAATATTAATCTTCTTAGCTTATGTGCTTCGTTCCCATCTAGTCGCATCTCCATAGAAAAGATCATATTTGGGCTACTGGCCTTCAAGTGATGATTGGAGGCTCGAAATATCCAGGAGTTGCTCATTCCCTGGACATTCCAGATTAATATTTTCATAATTCTCCACGGGCTTGCATCACAAGATCCATCGTTTCACACGTCACAATCCCCCAAAACGCATCATTACGAAGACGTTTGGAGTCCATCGGACCATCTACTTCTATATCTGTCGTATCTTGTTGTCAGTTTCGTGTTACTTTATTATGCTTTTAATTGGCCCCGTCTTTTCTGTGTGTACTAACATGTTTTCATCACCTCCCGAACATTCTTCTTTCTGCTTAGCCAACTTCTTAAATTTCATGTAATCACATGACTTATTACTATTCAGATCCTCCTTACATTTCATTTTATCGACTGAGTCTGAGGTAGCTTTATTTCCTTCCCCTGTCAGGGTCCCTATATGCAGCTTTGCATTTGTTTATTTACTTTTTAGAGCTTGTTGATGTAATGCATTCCCCTATTGCGGTTCCATAATCTCAACCTTTTAACCAAACTCCCTTGAATATTACACACCACTACTTCTGTTGTGCCAGTTTGTTCTTTGAGACTAAGTTTCTTGTGCACCTCTAGGGTTTCTGAATTCTTAGTGGACGAATTACCAGAATTGTGATTTGAGTGATATCTTTCCAAACCGGACCAATTTCCATATGATTTTGGTTTCATTGGTGAGGCTCTCATCGAAGGAGCAAACAACCCATTATCACTTATATCTTCAATTTCCGTACATCACATTTATGATTTATTTATCTAGAACATGAGCATCCATTCCACAAAGGTATCAAAACTTGAAGAGTCGTTCATACCAGAAGAATTGCCACACCACATCCCTTTTATTGTTTCGAACGTAAGTGCCATGTAGCAGAGGTTCTGTTATGTCTACTTCAACTTTAATCCAGACACTACTTCATAAGGACCCTACATCATCCTCTTGAATTTCTAGCATTTTTTCAATTTTACTTCCAACTGCCTCAATAGACTTCATATCTCTAAATAGTATTTTTCGTGTCCTTCCAAACGACAACAAATGCAATATCATTTTTTAGTTTTTCACGAACAATCATTTGTATTTATTGTTTATATTTATTTGATATTTACAAAATTATTTTTCTTATTTCTATGAAACATATTTTTTCTTTAATACTGTTTCTATTTCTATAATATTACTATCGAAATAACAAGAATTAGCTATTGAAATATAAAGGAAGTTTTTCATCCCTATCTTAAGTTTCCAGTGGTTTTTTAATTACCTTATTCGAACTTCGAATGTGAGAGTTATAATATAAACAATAGGTATAGGTCGTTTGACATATTTTTTGGGGTTAAACTAATTTTTCGACCATTTTCTTTAGGATTCAGTTACGAGGTTGTTAATTTAAGTTTCCCTTATGTGTTAAGTTTCAAAAGAATTTGAAATTACTAAATTCAGACTTATACATTTCGAGATATAAATTAAGAAAGCTCGGTTAGCTGAAATTTTTAGGAAGAACATTGGTTTTTATTAACTTTTCATCCTTACACACACACAAATAAATATATATATATATATATATATATATATATATATATATATATATATATATATATTTATCTATTATTATTATATTATATATACATATATTATTATATATATATATTATATATACATATATATTATATACATATATATTATATACATATTATCTATATATTATATATATACATATATATCTATATTTATATTTCATTTCAATATTCTTATCATCATTTTTGTCTTTTCCTGTTTTTTCCATATTCCCATTATTATCTTTTGTTTTTTCTATTTATTGGTTTTTAGAATATAGTTTATTAATATTTCTGTGTTGTTTATTAGACCACTTGGATCCGTGGGCGTGTCTGGTATCAGAGCCTGGGGGGTATATTTATAGAAAATTCGTGTTTATTTTGGAAAGATCTTTTGTAAGAATAATTTATTTTCCTGAGTGTTTTTGCCTAAGCTTGTGTCTGGGTAGTAAGCCAGTGGAAAGGCTGTGAAACCTAGAAAGTGCTTTGGATTGTAAGGAAAATAATTTATTATTGCAAACAATCTTTTTAAAATGGATGCTTTTTTCTGTAGAACTACCTCTACAAATTCTGTATCAACCACTTCTTCTGATTCCAAGAAAATAATAAACAGTGAAGAAATAGTAATAGAAGATTTTCAAAAATCAATAGATAATTGGCAAATTCCAAAGAAAGAAAAGGATGAAATTTATGAAACTTCTAAATTTCATTTTTTCAAAACAAATTTTCCAATTAAGACTGAAGAAAGAGACCTTCAATTAACAAAACCTTTTGAAACAATAAATCTACTTTCTCAACAGTCTTTGAAAAAACATCGGGATAAAATTTTTAAATATATCCATATAGGTTTAATCCAAGTCGGAATTAAGCCTTTGACCAAAGAAGGACTAGATACCTCCATTCTTGCCATCCTAAGAGATCCCAGATTCACGAACTTTGGCGATTCCCTATTAAGTTCCGTAGAGTCTAGTCTCTGTACAGGTCCAATCTCTTTTGAATGTTATCCCAATTTTACTATCTCCTTAAATGATAAAAATATTTTGAAGTCTTTGGTTTTACAAATCAAAACTCACAATTATAGAATGCTTGAAGGGTCAATTCCAGTTGCTTTAATTTATAGAATTCACTATAAGGCCATGATGTCCGCCTTTGCCACTAAGGTAAAATTCCATAGCAAGAAGGGTGAAACCATCCTTCTACAAACAGACTTAACCAAGTCAAACACTGTGATACCTAGATCTATACTTTGGAAGGAAGTTACGCTTCCTGAAGAATGGATATTGGAAGGGGTAAATGAACCTCGACCAGTTAGACCATTAGTGACTCCCAAACCAAACTCTGAGTTGAAACATATAACTCAGTACCAAGATGGGAAAGTTAAACTTTCATTCCATCGACATTCTACCAGCAGTAGATATTCAGATAATTCCTCGGTCTCAGATACCATAGACCTAGGAAAAGTTACTAATTTTCCATCTGTTATAAACTTGCCATACTCAAATATGGCAAGACATTCAACTTCTGAGATTCCCGATTCTATTTTAAGAGGTGTAAATTTCACCTCAGTGATACTCAGGGTAGTTTATGACAATCCTAATATAGCAGAGAGTTCTGGAACTCAAGCTCGTATTGAGGAGACCCATAATACCCAAAACCAACATAATCAATCTCACATTCCTGAAGTGGACTTGCCTACAAGCCCAACGTTTTCAGCCGTCACAGAAAATGTTTTTAATGAATTGAATGTTATTTCAAGAGAATTTCATATCAACAAACAACTTCTTCATGATGACTTTTATTCAGAAAATAACATTGAAAAAAGATCATGGTTTTTAAAAAATTTTATGGATTCCAGAAAAGTAATTCAAAATGAATTCTATGAATTTGTAAATCAAAATCAAGTTCATATTTTGTTTTTTGATTGGTTTGAAATTTATGCTTCAAAAAATTCCATTGATTATCCTTTTAGAAATTATGTTAGCCCAATTACCCTTAGAAATAAGGCACCTGAGTGGGAAATGTTAGATAACAGGAAAGTTCAATCGACTCATCCACCACTTAGGGGTATAAGGCTAGATCACAATAACCAAAAAGTAGAAGCGATTCCCTATAAGACACCCAGTAATGATGACAAAACCAATGTTAAAAATATAATTCTCCAAAATAACTATACCAATACCAATTTGAATACAATAGGAAGACAACTAGATAGGATAGAAAAACACATTGATAAACAACCTATAGTTTTTGATTCCTCCAAACCCGTTACCAAACCTAAGATCCAAAATCCCATTTTTAAACCATATCAAATGACAAATCAAAGTTCAAAAAATATCCAAGACAACAAATCTGAATATATCAAAGCCATTCGTGATCAATTAAGTAGGATGACTCCTACGAGTACCAACTCCAACCAAGATTCCGCTCAAATTATCCCTGATACTCCTAACCATTCGGCCAGTAAAGTTAATGTCATAACTCAAGACTCTGAAACTGAAAGTCTCATTGAACAATTCCAAGAAGTCACTCCTGAAATTAATAAACTTCATTGGTCTAGGATTCCACAAGACCGTTTGCAAATCATCCCTGCTCCTGATATCAATACAGCTAAACCTTTATCTCAATCTCGTTTCAATGCCACCTCTGTCTATGATTGGAACATAGATGGACTCTCTGAGTATGAAATTCTTGGACTTCTACAACAGATGACCATGGCTGCCAATGCTTATAAGACTCAACCTGCTACCCAGGATAGGACAGTTGCTGAACTCCTCATAGCAGGATTCTCAGGGCAACTGAAAGGTTGGTGGGATTACTATCTCACACAACAACAACAAGAAGAAATTTTAGATGCCATTAAGATAGATGAAAATGATGAACCAATCTTTGATGATGATGGTGACCCAATTCAAGATGCCGTAGCCACTCTAATTCTTACAATTTCTCTTCATTTCATAGGAGATCCCTCCCATTTAAAAGACAAAAATGCTGAACTTTTATCAAATTTGAAGTGTAAAAAACTTAGTGATTTCCAATGGTACAAAAATACATTTTTAACTAGCGTAATGCTTAGAGAAGACTCAAACCAACCTTTTTGGAAAGAAAAGTTTTTGGCTGGCTTACCGACCCAATTAGGTGAGAAAGTTAGAAACAAAATTAGAGAAACACATGGACACCAAATTCCTTATAACAAATTCATTTATGGTGAGCTGATTAGTCTAACCCAAAGGATTAAAAATTTGCCAAGAAATGAAATTACAAAAACATCTAAAATGGGAACTTAAGAAAACTAGGTCCGAATTAGGAACTTTTTGTAATCAGTTTGACATCAACATAAATAAACCCTCAACATCAACTTGCCCAGGAAATTGTAGCAAAAATTCTAGGAGAAATGCTTATAGGAAACCCAAGAAATTCATGAAAAAATACCAAAAGTCCCAAGATGATTATTATAGAAAATCCCAATATAGGAAACCGAGAAAATACAAACAAAAGAAAATTGAAATTAAGAACAAAGAAAATAAATTTAGAAATATTACATGTTATAGATGCCATAAAAAGGGACATACATCGAAATTCTGTAAATTCAATAAAAAACTACATGAACTACAACTAGATGATGAAATAACCAACAAAATCTCCAATCTACTTCTTGATTACTCTTCCGATACCTCTAGTTCTGATTCTGAAAACCTTTCTTCAATATCCTCTGAAAACAACCAAGACCTTCAATTAGATGAAATCGTTGCAACTAGCTCTACGAGCTCTTTTGAAATTAATGTTTTAACTAGGGAACAAAGTACAACTTTAGATATCATTAACAACATAGGAGACCCAGAACTCAAAAGAGAATTTTTAAACAAACTTTTAAGATCCTTAGACAACCAAGAAGAGAAAAAAGAAGATAAAAAGGTAGAGAAAACTTCCATTTTACCCAATACTAGTAAAGGAGCCTATTATCTCACCAAAATTCTAAATAAAAGGAAAAAACTCATATTAAATGAAAAAACAAGCATTCAAGAACTACAAAAGGAAATTAAGGAAATAAAATCTGAGCTTAGAGAACTTAAAGAAAATCAAAGAAAGGATTCTGAATTAATTTCGAAACTTCTTCAAGATACCTCTGATTCTTCTGATTTTCCTGAAGAAACTGAGATTGGCCAAACCTCTTCCCATGAAATTCAAAATGTTCAAAATATTGAAAAGATTCCAACTGATTTTCTCTTTGTTTTACGGAAAATTACTACCCGAAAATATGTTATCAAAATAACTCTTGTTTTTTCAAAAGATTTCCAAATCGATACCATCGCACTTTTTGACACTGGTGCTGATTTGAATTGTATAAAATCAGGAATTGTTCCAAAAGAGTTTTTAGAGAAAACAAATGAAAGGCTTTCTGCTGCAAATAATTCCAAATTGATTGTTGATTCAAAAACGGAAGCCTCGATTTTAAATAATGATATTCTCCTAAAAACTTGGTTCGTTTCTGTCAATGCTATTCAACACAGTGTCATTTTGGGAACTCCTTTCATGAATCTGATTACTCCTTATAAGGTGAAAGCAGATTCAATTTCCTCAAAAACAGAAAATGGAAAACTAATTTTTGAATTTATCGAAAAACCTCAAATGAGGAATCTCGATTTGATCAAAGCTTGTTCGATTCATGAAAATTCCTTAAATGTTTTAATCAAAGGGAAAACTTATCATCTTCAATCTCTCCAAAAAAGATGTTGTTTTCAAACGGTTTGAAGAACAGATAAATAATCCTTCAATCCAACAGAAAATTTCTGAATTTCAAAACTTGATTGAAAAAGAAATTTGTTCTGATCTTCCAACTGCTTTTTGGGACAGAAAACAACATATTGTTGACTTGCCTTATGAAATTGATTTTGATGAGAAACAAATTCCAACCAAGGCTAGGCCAATTCAAATGAACCAAGAACTTGAGCAATACTGTAGAAAAGAAATTCAGGAATTAGAACAAAAGGGTCTAATTTCAAAATCAAGGTCCCCTTGGAGTTGTGCTGCATTTTATGTCAATAAAAATTCTGAAATCGAGAGAGGAACGCCTAGGTTAGTAATAAATTACAAACCTTTGAATAAGGCGTTAAGATGGATTAGGTACCCTATTCCAAATAAAAAAGATCTTTTGCAAAAACTTCATTCTGCTTATGTTTTTTCGAAATTTGATATGAAATCAGGATTTTGGCAAATTCAAATTTCAAAATCTCATAGGTACAAATCTGCTTTTACTGTTCCTTTTGGTCAGTATGAGTGGAATGTAATGCCTTTTGGTTTGAAAAATGCCCCTTCTGAATTCCAAAGAATTATGAATGACATTTTCAATGATTATTCAAAATTCTGTATTGTGTATATCGACGATGTTTTGGTCTTTTCAAATTCTATTCAAGAACATTTCAAACACCTCAAAACCTTTTTCTATGTTGTTAAGAAAAATGGTTTGGTTGTGTCGAAATCGAAAATTTCCTTGTTCCAAACTCGCATCAGGTTCTTAGGACACTACATATCCAAAGGAACTATCACGCCAATTGAATGATCCCTTCAATTTGCACAAAAATTTCCCGATAGGATTCTTGATAAAAATCAATTATAGAGGTTTTTAGGAAGCCTTAATTACGTTCTTGATTTTTGTCCCAATATCAACAGAATGGCTAAGCCATTACATGATAGACTCAAGAAGAATCCTGTCCCATGGACTGAAGAGCATACTGCTCTTGTTAGAAAAATCAAACAACAAGTCTTAGAGATTCCTTGTCTTCATCTAGCTGATCCTTCCCTACCTAAGGTTGTAGAAACAGATGCCTCTGACCTAGGTTATGGTGGAATTCTTAAACAAGTTTCCGAGGGTAAAGAACACATAGTTCAATACACCTCTGGACATTGGAATGAATGCCAAAGAAATTACTCAACAATTAAAAAAGAAATTTTGAGTATTGTTTTATGTATAAACAAATTTCAAAGTGATTTACTAAATCAGAAATTTCTTTTAAGAATTGATTGCAAAAGTGCAAAAGAAGTTTTACAAAAGGATGTTAAAAACCTTGCATCAAAACAGATTTTTGCACGATGACAAGCAATTTTAAGCATTTATGATTTTGATATTGAGTTTATAAAAGGAGATACAAATTCCATTCCTGACTTCCTAACCCGTGAATTCCTTCAAAATTCTAGCCATGCTGAAGAAAAATAAAGGAAAATAAATCACTGGGAGAGATTCCACAATCATTGGGAGAGATTCCAATAAAAATTCTGATGAAGATTCAAAAATAAAAACTTGGAGAGATGCTGCTGTAAAGAAAGAAACAACTCTTGAAGATACCGCCCAATCAGGTTTGGACCCTAAAATCCAAAAATGGTTGGCAGAAACATTTGCAAAATCCCCAGAGCTTCAACAAGCTCTAGTCAAGTATCAGACTCCAAAAGAAGAGATTCCAATTGTTCAAAAACCTGAGAAAGGAGAATCTTCTTCAACAAAAGCCCTTTCTCATGAAGTTTCTAAAAATGTTTTAAGTTCCCAAATCTCAACTTCCCAAAAATATTTTCATGATACCCAAAAAACAATCTCCAATTCCAATTTTCAAAATTCTCAAGTGGCTTTCACACATGTTGTCCCTTCTCCAATTCCTTCAACTTTTCCAAGTGATTTCATTATCAAGAATTCATTTCAAAATGTTCTTTCTGTAGAAAAGGGCTTTTATCATGAAGATCCTCAAGTTTCAATTGAAAAAGCTTTTGGAAAAAATTGGTTTTTCAAATCATGGGACTTAAACAAAACTTCACGATATTATGAAATGATTCTTACTGTCACAAATTCTGCTTCTTTCAAACACTTTTACTGGAAATCTGAACACTCAGACCCAGCATATTCCACAATAAAAATTCACAAGGTTATTTCTCCAATAGACTGGAAACACCCACTGTCTGAACCCATGTATTTTCCTGTGGAATACAAGGAAGAAGAATTTTATGAGACTCCTTTCAATTACTGGGAATACCAACAGGCCTGGTGGAATGCCCTCCTGATTAATAATGTTGGGAGAAAACATTCTTGGCTTATCTTTTTTGATACCACTTGTGATCCAGAAAAATTTCCTCTTTGGTTCCAACAGTGGTGGGAGCAATGGGGGTGCGTGGAGCAAATCCTCCAAGACAGAATTCTTACTTGTTACAAAAAATTTAAGGCGGGTTACAAACCCACTGAGGAGGAAAAAAGGTTCTCTCCCCTGGCTTTATTTTGTATGAAATTTTACTTTGCTTGGGTAGGTGCTTCGAAGGTACAATATGCAGAAAATAGAAATTCACTGATTCAAAGGAGATTTCTAGTAAGATGGTGGGACAAATTCAAGATTCCTCCTAGTCTCACTGTTGAGAAAATGGATATATGGTTGAAAAATCCTATTAGAAAATATGGCGAAATACAGTTCATCGAGAATCGATTCCTTCCACTTTCTAGACAAATACCTGAAAAAACCATTTCTTTGGGACAAGCACAATTTTTGGCCGAGAAATCTCACTTAGCCTCAAAATTAGCTGCAGCAAAAACCCCTGAAGAGATGACTGCTCTGTTCAAAAAATACCTTCCCCAATCCCAGTCAGACTCGGACTAGGATGAACCAGCAATTAACTTGAGTGATAATGATTCCGACTATGATCACTTTAGCATGTTTGGTAATTCTGGTTTCTGAAAAATGAAAAATGAAAAAAAAAGAAGAAGAAAAAAAAAAGATCCCGCTAAGTTACCTTAAATGGTACTTAGGCAAAATTTAAGGGACAATTACTCCCCAAAAATCCAAATTTTGAAGATTGCAGATTTTGAAGATTCCAAGATTGCAGATTTTAAAGATTCCAAAGATTGAAGATTTTTGAAGATTCCAGTGAGCAACATTTGAAGACTCCAGCCCAAAGAAAACTGTGTTCCAATGAAACTATTTGAAGATTCCAAACTTTGTTCAACACGTGACCACCGACAATTTTGCAGACAGACATTGCAGCTGGCATGTGGATCAACTGTACCAGTACTATTCACAAAGACAAAATTGCCCTTGGTTACTATTCATGATTCCAAAAATACCCTTGGTTACTATTTATGATTCCAAAAATGCCATTTGGTTTGCCTATATAAGGAGGTACCCTCCAACACTACACCCCATCCATTTCATACATCCATTCTGCTCTCCATACACCTTCTTTCTCCTTCCAACACTTTCAACCAACTCTCTCTCTTCTCTCCATCATCTCTTACACTTCCATTACTACCTTCTCATCCATCCATACCTTCTACCTTCATCCATATACACACTACCTTCTACCTTCATCCATATACACACCACCTTCCTCTTTCATCCATACACACCACATTTCCTACCCCCAACCTTAAATTTCTCTCTTGTAATCAATTTCAAGAATAATTTGTAATTCCTTTTACGAAGGAAGTTGTATTTCCGGTTTTTTATTCCAATTTGTAAGTTTTTGATGGTTGGCTACGCCACCTACTTTTAATAAATTTCATATTTCAAGTTTATTTATTTAGATCCTTTAAAATTTTGTGGGATCCCTTACAAAAGTATGCAAGCTTATGGTCTATGATCATAAGTAGACAGAAACTGGGGGACGCTCAAGTTTGAAAGTTATTATTTTGTTTATTTCATTTTCTTACCTATATATATATATATATATATATATATTTATTTATTTATCTATTATTATTATATTATATATACATATATTATATTATATATATATATATATATTATATTATATATGTATATATATTATATACATATTATCTATATATTATATTATATTATATATATATATATATATATATATATATATATATATATATATATATATATATATATATATATATATATATATAGTGAGACATTGCTTCTGACTCGTAGACGCATGTGGTGATGTCTCACTATCATCTCCAATTTTGTTTTGGGTTGGGTGTGACAATAGCCCACAGTTTCAGGACATGTAACTTTTTAATCTCATAATAATTATCTCAATAACATGGTACTGCTATTGCCCCCCAGTTTCAAGATACATAACCTTTTAACCTCATAATAGTTATCTCAATAACATGGTACTACTATCGCCCCCCCCCCCCCCCCCCAGTTTCAGGACACGTAACCTTTTAACCTCATAATAATTATCTCAATAACATGGTACTGCTATCGCCAACAACGGTAGGACAAAGTCAAGCTCCGATTAGAGAAAAATAACACCGTCACCTCCCTAACGAGACATGTGCTTGTGATCACATTTATCAAACCTCCAAACTATTTGAATATACCCACCCAAGTTGGCTATTTATGTTTTGTTCTAACTCAAACATAATCCAACACAAATTCATAATTCATAATCATCTTAATCTCATCATAAATCAAATCATACAAGCTTCATACTATTTTGTTCTGATCACATGACAATAATCTCAACAGCATAACAATCTCATTCATGTCATCCAAACATTTTACAGTAGATACATATATACTCAACAGTTCAAACCACTCAATTCAAACAATTAGTTTTTTTTTTTTGAATCATCAATTCAAACAATTAGTATTGACATAAATATATATGCATATACATACATACATAAATAAATAAATATAAGCAATTATGCTTATCTCTCATCCAATAAGCTAATCAAATTATACAGGTTCCTGTTGACCCGTCACTTGCTCCCCTAAAAACGTTTTTTAAATGAGGATCAAGAATACAATGTTCTTATTTGTCAAAGATCATCGAACAAGCTTTTATGGTGATCAGAAAATAAAGAAGAAAAAAAGAAAAGAGAAATAAAAAGAAATAAAAAAAAAAAAGAAGTTATTAAACTTTTATATATGTCTTTCAATGAAGGTTTAGATACCAAAAAGTTGGATTTTTTTAGGAAAGATTATTAAAAACTCTTTATTTAAAATATTGAAATTAATGTATATATACTATATATAAGTTTATGAAAATTTCAGGATGTTACACTCACGGATAACAAAGAACCGGAAAAATTAGCTATTATAGCAGAAGAAAGTGATATAAATTAATCGTCATGTCCATTCTCTTCAGATTTAGATCACAAATTAAAAAAAAAAACAGATATTTAGAAGATAAAATAACTATGCAATTAGTCCATTTCTTAAGTGCCCATTATAAATAAGTTAAATATGTTTTATAGAAAAAAACCATAGATGGTTGTGCATAGACCTGGGCATGAGCTGATGAGCCCGCCTGGCCCGCCCAGGCCCAAGCCCATTTAATCGGGCTTGAACACATGAAAATGATGTCAAGCCCGGCCCGACCCAAGTCCGTATAAACCCGCCAAAAACTGGACGAATTTGGACTTTACGAATTTTACATCGGCCCGGCTCAGTCCGACCCGATATACTATATATAATATATATATAAATTATAAATTATATAAATTATAATTATAATATATTTTTATAAATATAAATTATTTATATTTAAAGTTTGCTGTACACAGAAAACTTAATAAATTATAATCTTTTTTTTAAAACATAATCTATTTTTTTAATCAATAAATTATAATATATTTAATTGTATTTTAATTGTAATAAATTATAATATATTTTAATTGTATTTTTTTTTAATATTTAGATGGCCTCGGACGGGTGGGCTTAGGGTTCATATTTTAGGCCCGAGCCCAGCCCGAACCCGACTAAATTTTTTACGGGCTGGACTGGGCTTGGGCTCGTCATGCTTTATTAAAAGCCTGACAGGTCCGGTCCGAACCCGGTCCAGCCCGGTCCATGCCCAGGTCTAGTTGTGCATAAAAAAAATCAGCTTTAGCCTCGAAAACTAATTGGGCAAAGAAGACATGGAAAATGGAAGATGAAAGACAAAACAAAGCTTTGAAATGCTATAGTCACTTTGTTAGTGTTTAAGCTTTTGGGCTTTGAGATGTTATAGTCATTTTGTTAGTGTTTATATTAAGGATCAAATATGGTTTTTACCATTTATCATTTACTGTTTTATCTTTTTGTCATTATTTGTTATTTTTTTATCATGCCTAGCTGTCATTAGCTGTAATTAGTTTTGCTATTTTGTCTCTTAGTTGATTCTTTATGTACTGTTGTTATCTTTCTCTTTTTTTCCCTCATTCTTCCCCCATTTAACTTTTCTCTATATTTATGATTCATGAAAGTTTTCTCATTATGGTATCAAAGCAGTTAATGCAAAGAGAAAAGATGTTTCCTTTATTGAAAAGTGTTGTATTTTAAGTTATCCATCTTTATCCCTATCACAGATCCTTTCATTTCTCTTGTTCTTTCTCTCTTCAAGCTTCTACCTTTTTCTGTTATCTTTGTTTTTTTCTCATCGTGGCAAACGCCACATTAACATTCAAAGACATGTTGAATCATTTGTTTCTTCATCCATCTGATAGTGCTACAGGCATTCAGATTGATTAACTTTAAAGTTCTTCTGACTACCAGGCCTGGAAAAAGAACAATGGAGATGAACTTGTTTTCTAAATGCAAAATTGGCTTCGTGACAGGGACTGTGAAAAAAAAAGCACAAATGATGAAGTGAAGACTGAGATATGAGACACATGGAATAACATGGTAATTGCTTGGCCATTCATAATGTCTCACCTACTATAAACAAGTCTATAATGCATATGAGCACTGCTAGAGAAATATGGTTGAACATTGAGAAACGTTTCTCTCTTACAAATGGCTCTAGAAAGTATAAGTTGAACAAGAAATTGTTTTAAGAAAAACAACACTCAGTTTCCATTAATGAATACTATACTACCATGAAAACTTTGTGGGAAGAACTGGATTCCATGAATGTATTGTCTGTTATTAAAAATCCTTAATAGTTTATGCTTTTGGGTTTGGTTTGTCTCAATTCTTAAACTATTGTTATATTTAAGTGAGTTTGAAATTATTTCTGACTTTATGGTGTTTTTAGTTCATTACTTAGCTCGTTTAAATGATTGTTTTTTTTTTTTACTTTTTAAAATAGTGTTTAGTATTTCATTCCAAACGACATAAAATGGAATATCATTGTCATGGTTTTGAAAACCAGACTGGACCGGCCGGTTCAACCACGAACCGGCCAGACATCCAGTCCGATTAATATACTTTAGGGTCACTACTAGCGACCCATCTGAACCGGTTGAAACCGGCGAACCGGGATCAACCCGATGAACTGATTTTATCCCGGTCTGGATAAAAAATGATTTAAAATTTTAATAAGAGACCCTATTTATAATATACCTCCTTTTAGTTTTGTATCTCATAAACGACGTGGGATTGATTGATTTAAACTTTTTTATTGTAAGTCTATTAGCATCTCTATTCTCTTTTTCTTTTTTCTTTTTTTAACCGATTCTTTTTTTTAATATTAATTACATTGCATATAAAATTTTAACTCTAATCTACCTAAATTCATTTAATATATATTCAATATTTCGGTTTTTAATTATTTATATATATATATATATATATATATATATATATAAAACGTTATCCGGTTCAACCAATCCAAATTAACCAATTGAACTCATTGACTCCTGACCTTTTTATCAATTCGATTCAATGATCAGTCCAGTTTGTATTTACACTTTATATTTATTTAAAATTAAATAAATTACTGTTTTTATTTCTACAAAACATATTTTTTTCTTTAACGTTAATTTCATTCCACATTATTAATATTTTTTCTTTAATGATAATTTTAACTCCATAATATAATTAATATTTTTTTTAACATTAATTTTATCTTTATAATATTATTAATATTTTTTCCTTAATGATAATTTTATCTCCATAATATTATTAAGGGTTAGGCTATTATCTCTATAATATTATTACCAATTATTTAGTTATTTATACTATTTTTGTTAATGTATATTATAATTTTTTGGGTAAATTTCAAAAAAAACTCCTGTGGTTTCACTTTTTTGCCAAAAAAGGACTGTGGTTTTTTTCGTTTCAAATACAGGACTGTGATTTATTCCGTTACACTATTTACGGATTTGGTGAAGATGCCGTTAATTTGCTGACGTGGCTGAAGGGCAATTATGGGTTTTAAAAAAAATTAGTGTAAATTTAAAAAAAAAAAACCTGTGGTTTCACTTTTTTGCAGGAAAATGACTATGGTTTTTTTCTTTTCAAATACAGGACTGTGATTTATTCTTTACACTATTTACGGATTTGGTGAAGATTTCGTTTATTTGCTAACGTGGCTGAAGAGTAAATATGGATTTTTAAAAAAATTGATCAATAAATTTTTTATAACTATTTTGGGTCTACAATATTTACCGATGAATTTTTTATAACTATTTTGTGGCTACAATATTGACTATAAAATCTCACATGAGTGCAATCTCACATGGTTGTTCAAGACCTTTTATAGTCAATTTTTTTAAAAAACTCATATTTGCCCTTCAGCCACGTCTGCAAATAAACGACATCTTCACCAAATCCGTAAATAGTGTAATGGAATAAATCACAGTCCTGTATTTGAAAAGAAAAAAACCACAATCCTTTTTCTGTAAAAAAGTGAAACCACAGGGTTTTTTTTAAAAAAATTTATCCCAATTTTTTTAAAAACCCATAATTGCCCTTCAGCCACGTCAGTAAATTAACGGCATGAATAAACCACAGTACTGTATTTGAAACGAAAAAAACCACAGTCCTTTTTTTGGCAAAAAAAAGTGAAACCACAGGGTTGTTTTTTTGAAATTTACCCTAATTTTTATTTTTGTAATTTATTTGGTAACTAATTTGGAGTATATGCTAACCAGTAACTAAATCAACCTTATGAACTAATTGCAATTTTACAACCAAACAGTAATTAAAAAGAGGATACAATCAACCTTATGAACAAACAAAACGGCCCCGTTTCGAACGTTTTATACACAGAAATTCACAATCCACTCTTATTTTATACTACAAGGAGGCAACTAACTAAATCACATAAAACCAGTGAACTACACAAAGATCAAACAACTAAAACACACACAAACTTATCTAATTTTTCAATCAGATCCTTCAATTTCAATTACTCTTACATTAGGGTTCCTCGCACCTTCTTTCGGAATTACGATATTCAGCACTCCATCCACCATAGCCGCCTCAATTCCATCTCTTCTAGCATCATCAGGTAACTTGAATTTGCTCATAAATCTTCCACTCTCGGTACTTATCTCGAGCACGTTGTCGTCATCGATATGAACAAGCACATCCTCCATACTGAAACCAGGAAACGCAGCTTTAACTATATGAGCTCTCGAATTTTGGCTCCAATCGACACGAGTTTCAAGAGATGGGGGAATTCCTCCAGCGAAGGAAGGGAAATTAGCGGAGAGTGATGGAGGAAATGGAGCCCAGAGATCGGAAGAGAAGAAGCGTTCTGGATCGAAGAAATCGAGAGAGAAAGGACTGGAGATAGTGCCTCTTTCGTTGTTTATGGGAACAATCGACATTTTTGTGAGTCGGATCTAGTTACAGAATTCGGATTTGGGGAAGATGAAGAAGGGAAGGAGGATAGTGAAGTGATGAAAGAAGAAAGAACACCGCTTTTCTCGGTCTTTCTAGAATATGCTGTGTGAGCCCAAGAGGCCTGGTTCTAAGTTATGAGCTTAATATGAAAATAATAGTGGGCTTTTAATAAAAATAGTATAATTAATTGGGAAATTTACACAAATTTAGATTTGAAAAATTATTTACACTATGTCAAATAATGATTTTGAATTATGTCAAACTAGTAAAATCAGCATTTTTAATATATTTTAAAGACTAAAATTTATAAATTAGGTATCTAGGATATATTTTTTAGGATTTAAAATTTATAAATTGGGTCTAAAATTTTTAAATTATGGTGTAAAATCACATTTTATTTATAATATATAGAAAATAATGACATCTTAATAATTAAGTTTGGTAATATGATTTAGTTATAATTTTGTAGTTATTTATGATATTCATGTATTTGACCCTTAAATATATAAGAGAACCCTCGTTGATGTTCTTATATACAACGTTGTTAGACTTGAATGAGATCAGACAGTTGAATCGGGTTTATGAATCTTCAATAACCCAATCGAAACTGGGGTTGATTCGTGATCCAACGGTCTAATCGAGAATCAAAATGACCCTAGTTTTTTATTTTTGTTTTTAAAAATCATTAAAAAAATAAAACTTAAACAGTTAAAATTTAAATGATATAAGAGGAATTTATATCCATAGCAACACTTTGATAAATTATTTTTTAAATTGTGTTCATGAAATGATGATGCTAATTATATGTCATTATAAATGAGTAAAGTATCATTTATGTTTTAACTTTTATTTGTTTATAAAAAAATTTATGTATATAAAATTTATAAAACTAATTTAAAATAATTATATATTATTTATTTATTATGTTATCCAGTCGGATCAATTTGAATCATTTCATTGGACTAAATTATCGATGATCCATCTATAAATCTGATTTGATGTCTGGTTCGGTTTCTATAAATGGAGAAAAAATTTCTCTCTATCTCTGTTCTATGGGAATCTTGCGATTTTTTTTTGTTTTAAATATTAATTAAAAGTTACTTTTATATAAATAAAAGGATTAAATCCCTATTTGGTCTTTGTGATATTTAAAATTTTATCATTTGCCTCCTAGAGTATTCTTATTGGTGTCATTTAACCTATTTTGAATGGAAAACTAACTGATCGGTTACATTTTTTGCCACATTTTTGGACACGGAACATCTAAATATAATTTTTTTTTAAAAATCTATATAGACCTAATATGTGGATAAATGAGAAAAAAATAATTGTTTATTTATCTACATATTAAATCTATATGGTAAAAAAATTAAATAAATTGTAACGTATTACATGTCAAATATTGTGTCATGTGATAAGAAATTTAATAAATCGGTTACTTTTCATTTAAAATAGATTAAATGTCACTGATGGATATATTTTAAGGGATAAATGATATTAAATGAAATCATACGAGCTAAATGGTAAAATTTTGGATACATATGGACTAACTATGAGTTAAGCCTGAATAAAACATCAAATTAATAAAAAAAAAAAATTGATATTTAATATTTTCATTAAATATAAATATGTTGTGGGCCGTCTATGAGCCCAAGAGACCTCATTCTAAGTTTTGAGCTTAATATGAAAATAAGGAGGGTTTTTGATAAAAACAGTAGTGTGTGTTTTTTCTTGGAAAATAATAAAAACTAGTCATATGTCTTCACTTTGGGTGGGAAATTAAATTTTGTGTAAATTTATTGTATATAAATAGTTTTTATCATACTTTAATATATAACTTCATCTATGTTCACCAATTGATGAGTTAAATAAGATCTACACTCCACTACACTAATTTAATTTAATGTGAGATCATTTTAAAATAAAGTTTGAAATGATTTATCAGCTAGCTAATAGATTGCTTAAGATAAAATATAAAATATAAAAGAGATCAAATGAGAGATAGGGGATCCGAAACTCCACCAGCTAGGGTTCAATAATAAATAATGGTATACCTTCTTTGTACGGTCATCTTATTCGATTTATAAGATACATATGAATAGATTAGGACGACCGTTAATTTATGTGCCCTAACTGGTGTCAGGGACATATGCTTTATAATCTGAAATCATGTATTACAGCGATAACAACTTCATGAAATGATGTGTTTTTTCAAGTATTGTAATCCATTTGAATGTCTACTTATTGATCTACGTGTGCAGTGTGATAAATTGCGGACGATCATACATATTGACTTAAAAGAAATTCTCAAATCATTTAAACTGAACATCTTAAATTTACGGGAAATATTTGGACTGTTTAGCAGAATATTCTTTATAAGGGTATCTAAATCCTTTTCATTTGTAAAGAAAGCAGACAATAATCAACTTTAGTTGTATGTCTATGTCAATATTGATACATATATATATGATTGGAAATGTTTGGAATATTCAATCATAGCCAATTCTATTTTATTCTTTCTATAGTCAATATCGATATGTACATAATTGACTCTATATTTATGTTCAATTCCAAAATTTCCAGATAATTTATGAGAATTGCCGATTGATTTTTCTGCTTTAGACGTGGTATAGAACAAAAACTTTTCAAGAAAAAGGAAAATAAAATACTGTAGATTTTCATAAAAAAAAAAAGGAAACTATTTATAAAAAAATGCATGTTACATATCTGTTGTGATTTAAAAAAATTCAAATATGTTTCAAAAGAAAAAAATTCAAATAAAGGCACTTGATATATTTTATTGGTAAAACAAAGTATCACTTAGTTTAGTTATGGATAATTATCTTTTATTTAAGAATTATCACTCTTACGTCTAATATTTATCTTTATAGGACTTTTGTGTGTGTATATATGTTTATCAATACACATCTACATTCAAGGGAAATATTTTTACTATCTCTAGTCTTCTAATTAATCTTAATTATTATTTAATGATTTAAAGAAGAATGGTATGTTTGTCATTGACTATATGCAAAAAAAAAAAAAAAAAAAAAAGTTAAAATTATACACTGAGGCGGAACCAGTACCCGGATGACCCGGGGCTCAAACATATCAGTAAAAAAAATTTGAAATTAACTGTGCGGTTGACGGTAAATTTTCAAAGTGCAGCCCGCTAGGGCTGAGCAAAATTTTTTTAGCCTCCAACGCGTTAAAACTGTAAAAATATTATCATTTTTTTATTTTAGAAACTAGCATTGAACTAATAGAAAATTAAACATGTTTAATGGTAAAGACATAATAAAAATGAATATTAAATATGTTTACATTTTTTGAATGGTAAAGACATATTAAAAATGAATTCAAAAATGTTATCAAAATAAAAATAAAGAGTCCATTTAAATTAATTAATAATGGTAACATGTTTTTATAATTATTGAAAAATAAAATTAAAATAAAAATAAATAAAAACTTGAAAAAAAAATGAGATAGAAAGGAGTTGAACATAAGACATCTCAGATAGATGTAAGCAACTTTAACCATCTCATCTACATTTTAAACATTTAAATAATAGTACATAAAGTCAATATATAATTATTTTTAAAATATTATAACAATTGCTAACTTTTTTTTCGCAATTCTCATGCGGCCTGTCGGGACTCGAGCCCACCCCAACCCCCCTTGGTTCCGCCCCTGATTATACAGGATGATTTGGCAGCATTGGAAAATTCCTTTCCGGTGCATCTTATGCCCCTTTTGCTATTCAAGAAATCTTAGAGAGGATTACCATAACACCATTCAATCCTTGATCACTAAAAAAGGATCGCACATTAATTAGTATGATCAAGGTTTGAATATCTCACACTTTGATGAAGATTCAAAATTTAAGAAGTCGAGATGCTTTGCTAGTACCTAAATTTACCAAGTTTCTTTATCAGTTCAAAAATTCACTAAAGATTATTCTTGCTATTTTGAATTTTGGTTAAATCATTTTCTTGTCAACGATTAGAAAACTAGGGCAATCATGTTGTACGGGCCGAGTAAGGATGGATTGTATGTTCTTCCAACCGCCTTAAAGCAAGCACTTATGGGAGAAAATGTATCATTTGAAAGGTGGCAAACTCGCTTGGGTCATTAGTATGTAAAATGACTAATATAGATACATTTTAAATTAATATATAAAATTAATTCTAAAAATAATAAAAATAAGGGATAAAAATCAAATTTAACCCTAATATTTTAAGGAAATTATAAATTTAACATTAACGCTTCAAAGCAATATCAATTTTAGCCTTATGTTATAGAAAATTAGAAAAACTAGTTTGACTGATATTTAACTGTCATTTCAGACCTTCCAAATATCAATTATGTCTAAAATATTTAGTATATATTACAAACAAAATTACGAAAATTATGTTAAAATGCTAAAAAATAAATCTACTACATAGAAGTTAATCACAATTTTTTTAATCAAAATGTCTAAAATATTTAATGTGATATTTATATAATAACAAAAAATATATAAAATGGTTTCAATTTATTGATAAACTTATTTGGAAGGTCCGATGTGACAGTCAAATAACAGTCAAACCGGGATTTTCAAATTTTTGATAGCGAGGAACTAAAATTGATGTTGTTTGAAAACGTTAGGGTTAATTTTTCACCATTTCATATGTTAGGACTAAATCTGTACTTAGTTTGAAACATAAAGGTCAAATCTGGCATTTATCTCTAAAAATAATCTAAATAACTAAATAAAAATTACAAAAATAATATTTATAAATAACCTCATTTTTCGATAAAGAAAAGAACTATATATTCAAATTTAAATTGTTATAAAAAAATTGGCTTAATACATCATTTGCCCCCTCAACTTGTTCAAAAAGCTTGATTGGCCCTTGAACTTTTAAAATGTCCCGATAGTCCCCTGAACTTGCAAAAATATTCAGTTAACCCTCTAAACTTACGTAAAATGTAACCAATTGATCACTCAATTGTAAAAAAGTAAGTTAAATACGGAAGATATATTGCACGAGTCGTAAAAAAAAAGTAAAACGACCGAAATCGGAGTATACGGTGCTTAGAATAGAAAAGACAAGTTGTATAGTTGAGCAAGCAATAACTTCATTTTTAATCTATTTTTGAATTATGTAATAACATTCTAAGATGCGTGGAATACATCTTCCGCATTTAATTTACCTTTTTTTTTGCGATTGAGTGATTAATTAATTACATTTTACGTCAGTTCAGAGGGCTAACTGAACATTTTATACAAGTTCAGTGAACTGTCAAGACACTTTGAAAGTTCAGAGGGTCAATCAACCTTTTTGGACAAGTTCAGAAGCCAACTGATGTATTAAGCCTAGAAAATTAAACTCACAACAAAAAGCATATCAGTGAGACGGAAAATTATACCTATTTGAAAACCACAGTAAAAATATTTGCATAATCAAAACTACTAGAACAAACATGTTGATTTGAAAAAAATATAAATATTCGAATAGGTACAATTTGTTATTTGCCCCAAAATTAAACCAATATTTGGCTTTCCATCTATCCAAAATTTTCTTATTTGCTCCATGACCTATTATTTGGTGACATTTAGTCTCTGACCTATCCCAATCGGTACAATTTCACCCAATTTAAATGAGAACTTGAAATACTTATTATTTTATTAGCACGTGACGATGCTTTGACACTTAAATTTGATAAATTTTAGTTTAGAGATTTATTTTTATTGATTTTTTTAATTTAATTAATTATTTTGACAAAAAAGAGTTTATGTGACAAATAAACTTCAAGACATGTGACATGATATGTCAAAATATCATTACATATGAGGGATGATAACAGTTTTGTCAAGTCTTCATCTAAATTGGATGCAATTTTACTAAATGGGATTGTTCATAGGCCAAAATAGGACCGAATAATATATTAAAGGACAAATGACAAAATTTTGAATAGGTCAGTAGCTCAATAACATCTTAAGCCTTTCAAAAAGTGATTTTTCATGGGAAAATTACAAAGAAATTCATCTTTTAGAAACTATATACAAGTATATCAAATCATAATTTTGGATTATGTCAAACTAGTAAAATCAGTATTTTTAATATATTTGAAGAATTATAATTTATAAATTAAGAGTTTAGAATATATTTTTTAGGGTTTATGATTTATAAATTGGAGTTTAGAATTTTTAAATTATGGTATAAAATCATAATATATAGAAAATAATGACATATTAAGAATTAAGTTTGGTAATATAACTTAATTGTAATTTTGTAATTAATTATAATATTCATGTAATTGATCCATTTTTCATCCCATAACAGCAAACATGGGCTTCTTTTTATTTTCGGTAATTAATTTATTAGTTCCTATATTTTGACAAAACACATTGTTTAGTCCCTGTATTTTCATAAACACATGGTAAGGTCCCTAACCTTTTTTTCAATGAACTGTTTAGTCCTTCTTTCTATTTGTTAGATTTTTTTTTACCATTTATGACTTCGGAAATGACTAAATTACCTATTACTATTTACCTTCAAACTTTAGAAGAGAAAATCCAATTTAAAAGAAGAAGCTATTTGTATGGAGAACAAGAAAAAAAAAAGACCCAATGCTTACGAATTTAAACGATTAAGAAGAAAATAAAAAAGAAGAACACTGAAAGTTGATTTCATATGCATTAGAGTTTAAAGGAAAGGAAAAAAAGACGCAAATCCAAATTGACTAACAAAATCTTCATGAGAGTCTAACGACAGGGACTAAACAGTTCACCAAGAAAAACGTTAGGGACTAAACAGTTCACCAAGAAAAACGTTAGGGACTAAACAGTGTGTTTTGTCAAAATATAGGGACTAATAAATTAATTACCCTTTTATTTTTTAACTAAACAGTATAATATCTCCTCTTAGAAGTGAAACAATAAACAGATAATAAAAAAATGAGTTTTTTTTTCGGTAATAAACAACAGAACCTAATTGATTTTGGAAAAATGAGTGATTTTATAATGCATTATTTAAATAAATGAACCAACTAATATAACATGGAAAAATTACAAAATATCCCAAGTTAATAGTGAAGAGAAATTTTCCCCTAACGTCTAAAATAATGTAATTTTACATCTAATTAACATTGATAACTCATGTCAATTATATTTCTAACATTGATAAAATATGTAAATTTGAAATTTATCAAACGATATCTTGTTAATCATGAAGTTTGTAATCAGTAATCAGTAACAAACCATAAACAAATATATACACGTGAAAAAAATTATATACTATATGATGTACGAGTTGGACAAAAAAATCTAAATATTTTTTCAAATTTAAAAATATTATCCAATACTATTCTGAAACTACAAAATTGTAAAAATAAAATAAATTAATATATAATTGATGCAGAATACCATAACAAAATATCTGTATTTTTTTAATGATATACAAAATTTACCAAATTTTTTGATATTATGAGTAGAATTGCTTTTGTTTATTAAAAATCGGCCTGATACATCACTAGCTCCATGAACTTGTTCAAACTAGTAGATTTGCTCCCTGTACTTTGCAAGTGTTTCACCAACTTCATAAACTTGCGTATTTCATATTATCAGCTCTCTAAACTTGTCCATAAAAGTAGATTAGCTCCCTGAACTTTGCAAGTGTCTCACCAACTCCCCAAACTTGTTTATTCCGTAACAACTAAATACAAAAACGATAATACTAACTCTCGATCGTCACTCATTCAATCTTTCAAACCTGCAATGCTAACTCTTATAATAGGTTGAAAGATATGAGAAGCGAAGAAATTACTCCTCGAATAGATGAAGATATATTTTTAGAATTTAGGTTTAACAAGTTTATATATCTAGTTGTTACAGAATAAGCAAGTTTAGAGAGTTGTTGAGACTTTTGCAAAATTTAGAGAGCTGATCTATTTTTATGGACAAGTTTAGGGAGCTGGTTATACGAAATAAGCAAGTTTAGAAAGCTGATGAGACACTTACAAAATTCAAGAAGCCAATCGATTATTTTGGACAAAAGTATTTAAATAAAATTGCACAATTTTAAACATTTGGGTCAAATAACTCTATACTACCAACGCTATAGATATTTTGGCATTTCGTCTCAATTATATATAAAGATGCATGGCTTTACTTTATAGAAAATTATTATTATTATTGGTACGTACAAGAAAAATTGTATGAATCGTCCTGGCAAGTTCCTATTACATTTTTAATCATATGAACATCTTTTTGCAAAGTATATATTAAATTGAGAATTTAACACTTTGCAAAAAGATGTTCATTTGATTAAAAATATAGTAGGATCTTGCCCGGAGGATTCATTCTTTTTTTATAATTCAAAAAAATGGAGAATTTTCTTTATAAAAAATTACAAAAGAAAACTTTATAATAATAGAAATCTTTTATGGATGCTTATTGCTTCAATTACAAGAAATTCATAAATAACGATCCAGATACATTAGCCGACAATTTTGCAAAGTTTATCAATTAATTTTTAATAATACTTGATAGATATTATAAAAAAAAAAAAAAAACTTGATAGATGGATTTCCATCCGTCAATAATTAGTATATCCAGAAATTTTTTTGAAGGAAGAAAAAATACAAATAATGTGAAAAAATGATAGAGTTTTTTTAGATGGTATTTTATAAATTTTGGAGATCGATTGTTAAGATTTTATTTATTTATTTTTAATTTAAGGATAATGAGGATAATTTTAGTATTAAATAATTAAAGGAGTCGAAAGATGAAGATAGAGACTTATATATTATTATATTGCATAAATATTTGAATTTATGGATTCAAAATTAATCGAAAAGTTTAGGAGAAATTGGTTGATAATTAAGATTATTAAAATATTGTTTATTATAGATTTAATATATACGGAGTCTCTTAAATTTGATCCAAAAATTTCATAATCCCTTGGATTTATAGGTGGCTCTTGACTTCCTTTTTTGGAGTCGTTATGGTCCCGTAGCAAATATCATTGGTCTTTTTCTTGATGGATTTCCATAATCTACGGAACACAACTCTAATCAGGACAAGGCCTAGATCTCACAAGTCTTCGCCAAAGCGAAGAGCTCCAGCCACACGTTGAGAGATATCTGACTAAGGTTTAGGTTAAATTCTTGAAGGATATCAATGACGCTGTGTGGGAGGGGAAATCTTATGCCCCACACCTTCAACAAGACAAAAATCCCAAACACACATCTAGTTCAGAATCAACACGTTGATCTTTAATGGACAAATGGAACTCCATGCTTTGAAGCTATGAATACTTGTTAGTTAAATCCAATAGCCTCCCAGTGGTCAAGGTGGAAGGTGGATCCCGATGAGCGCCTCCAGTAGAGCGGTAAACTATGTGTGTGTGTTACGGTTATAATCTCTCTACGTGTTTTAACTCTACTAGACGCTACATAGGGGCAAGTGTACCCCGTCATATCAAGTAATAAATCCGGTTAAGACCGGGTATCGAATCTACAGGATTTATACCTACAAGTATTAAACTACTTGGTTCTATACGTTATCTAAGCGGTGAATACTTTAGACTTGAGTTGGGTGACAACTATAAACTACTTCTAAACTATGGTGAAACAGACTTGTGTAGTTCAAACTCTAGTGAAGTGTTACGGGTAATGATAAGTTATAACATATGGAAAACAACTCAGAACATATACGATTAATAATTTACTCTTGTAAAGACGACTATCTATAGACCGAACAACTTCGTGAGGTTCTTAGGTCGTGATTTCCCCTTAAGGCAACTCTAATTCTTAGGATCAGAAACTAGGGCCCGTAAGTTCCGTGGCTCGTCAATTCCTACGGTTTCTGGATTATCAACTCTAGTAAGGCAACACCTATGTGAATCCTAATAGATTTCGAAGCTCGTAAGCGACCTACACAATAATCAATTATAAGTATCACAGCAAGTAGTAAAGAATAACACATATAGTGAAACTGAAATTGTAAATCATGTATTATAAATGTGGAACACGTACATATGGAATACAACTAAGCCTAGTACATAGAAAGAGTACAAGCTAATTAACAAGTAGAAAGGGAAGAAGAATCGACCCTTAGAACTAGCTAACCGGACTCAAAGTCATCTCTTAGGACTTGGAGGTGGAACTCTCGAGCTTGGTGGATACAGATGGAACGGAACTTCGACGGCGTGACGGAAGGAATACACAAGCTCTCAAGGTGGTAGAGTTTTATTACACAAAATCCGAATGCCTAAATGAGTGCTAAACACTCCTATTTATACACATCAAACTTGGGGGCACAATCGTAATTACACTAGTCTTTGGGACAATTCACACTTCTTCTGTTGATTTTTCAGGCCACGCTCTGCGTAGAGTGAGTTTTCCTACTTCATTGCAGATTTCACACTTCCGTAGACTGGATCCTCAAGGTGTTGACCAGGCCATGCTCCGGGTAGACCAAGGCAAGCTCCGCGTGGTTGAGGTCCTGAATCTCATCACTAAATTATCACTCTTGCACGCTCCGTGTACTCTAGGCTATGCTCCGCATGTTTCCTGTTCTGAAGTTTGTCAACTGATTCACACCATTCCACGCTCCGCGTGGACTGCATTAACCTGAGGCACAAGATAAGGTTGACTGCCGTAATTTATTGGGCACTGTGTAGTGATGTGGCACGCTCCGCGTAGTGCAAAGCATGCTCCGCGTGGATCAGACTGAAATTTGGTTATTTCTTTCTTTGTTATTAATTTCTTGTGTGTTTATCCCGAACCTGCAAAATATGACTACGAACACCGAGATTATTTGCTGCTTTTATTTTTCTAAAATTGATACAAAAGTAACGAAAATTATTAAAAGTGCGATTTTTATTATCATTTCACTATTTATTCAAAACACGGTTATTTTTGTAATTAAACTTAATTATTAGCTCAAAATAGACTGTAAATCACGCTAAAAAGATAGGGATCAAACATCCTTATCAGATCCCAACCATGAGAATTGTTGCGCTTAGGAGTTTTTTTCTTGATTAGAGGAAGTTTGTGGTTTGGGAGTTTTTAGCCATCACCTCAATATCACTAGAATTACTTTTTAATGGCTATGAATGTTAAGTGTTTTTTAAGAGTTCTTTCTTTTTAGAAGTACCATATCACAAAGAAAAGAAGTAGGAAAGAGAGAAGGGAATTTAGTGGTTGAACAAGCTATTATGAAAGTACAGAAACTTGAAGAAAATTAAGAATTTAGAAGCGTCAAAAGGTTAACCTCGAAATCCTTTCCCTTTTTATATCTTATTTTCAACTTGGGAGACGAAACAATGATTTTGAAAAGCCATCATTACAAGCGTGTTGCTTGATGATCTTCAAAAACCTTTTCATTTTAGTGGGAGATAGTTTTCAATTTGAAAAGGTACATGCAAAGGATCGCATGCCTTGTCAATAGATGTAACGCCTGGAATATAACATCCGAATCCCTCAACTACCTCAGAAAAGGAAGTAAACATCACGCGCTAAAGAATGCCTCCAACATTAACAAATGTGACAACATCCCACTTCAGTTTAAGATCTTACTTCGGCCAATGAAAAACTTCGAAATTAGGTAAATTTTAGTACCCTGAGGCTATAACCGTGGACCAATAAGTTATAACTTATAACCACCTTATCATGTGGACCAATGTAAAAAGTACGCTATCTTCCAAATTTATAAATTCAAAATAAAAAAATAATTTTATTCATCGTAGTTTAGGCAGCGTCCGGACATTTAAAAATCATTTAAAACACCGAAAAAATGTTTAGATTGACTAATCAAAGAAAATGGGTGTACATTCTTGATGACGGGTGATGAATTCTTGATCAGCGCTCTTCCTTGTGGGGCGTCGTTGGGATCGGCGGGGGGACGCTCTGATGCCAAAGTCAGTAGAGTATAGAGGAATAAACTGTAAGCACGAAATAGGGTTTTAGAAGTGTGTGTACCTTAATAGCTTGAGGTGCAAGCTATTTATACTCATGTAGTTCTAACTCCGGATAACTAGAAAGTCTCCATTAATTCCTCATTAAAGACGGTTACTGATCTTATTCAAGTATGATCGTTAGCTCATTAATGGGTTATTAGTTGCCTTTATTGGGAATCGGCTTGGCCGTTCCTTGTGCATATCGAGGTGAGATGGCGGGTCTCCCAAGTGTTTGACTATCAATGGCGTATTGAGGAATCTATCTGATTCGCCGTCTAGGTGCCTTGCTTCATACGCCATAGCTTCGGCGATCCTCCTTATCTGCGGTCGTTTGGTTAATATCTGGATGTTATCAATTCTCGATTTCGAGCGTCTAAGCGGGGGCCAGACGGTTCAGACGGCTTAGGTTTTGAACAATGAAATAAGGTACACCATTAGGATAAGGTATCAAAAGTACGCCATCTCACAAAGTTAACATTGCCATAACACATAGGTGGTGATTTGAAAGCGCGAAATCTCGGTGGGCCTGCTATGAGATACATTTCTCTTAGGTCTCTACACTTATCCTTGACACCAGCTAGGGGAAAAAACTAAGGGTAATCCCCAAACTATCTCTTTGTATTTTATAAATGAAATAAGATAACTGCATAAATAAGACAATGTTGTAAAAAACGTTAGGCGCTAGTCGGACGGACATGACCCAAAAGGATTAATTAGATTTGTGTTTTTATTTTTGTTGCATTAATCAACAAATGGTATATAAATTCAATTAAAATATATATTATACTATATAAAAATAATAATATAAAATTATTTAATATAGAAAAACACGTTTATTTGTAACATATAATTTTAAAAATATTGAAACATCAATTTTTCAACAACAATATCATTAAAACAAGTGATAAAGTACCAAAATAGGTTTATGATTTTTGTGGAAGTATGGATTTAGGCTCTACATACAAAATAACACTAATATAGGTTTAATGTTTAAGAAAGGATACCAATTTAGACATAGATAACGGAACGTGATACGACATTCATATTACTCTGTTAAGTTCTGTCAATTGTACATGGAGAAAGAAATCAGAACTTAACTGAGTAATATGAATAGCGTGTCACATTTCGTTTACAAGACCTAAATTTGTGCTCTTTTTTAAACGTTAAACCTACATTGATACTATTTTGTACGTGGAGCCTAATTTGATACTTTTCCAAAAACAATATACCTGTTTTGATACCTTATCCCTTAAAATAACTCAAAACCGAATTATAATAAAGCAAAAAAAATCACAATAAAAAATAATTTTATTCATCGTCGCTTAGGCAGCACTTAAACGGTCTAGGTAGCGTCCAGACATTTAAAAATCTTTTAGGACACCAAAAAAACGTCTACAGAGACTAATCAAAGAAAATCGGTGTACATTCTCTATTTCAAACGTCTAAGCATGACCTAGACTGTCCAGGCGGCTTTAGTTTGAACAATGAAATAAGGTACACCATTAATGATCCCGAAAGTTCATTCTTCTTCTTCTCTTTTAAATACTTTATAAACTTAACAATCAAAGTGTGGTTATCGATGTCGGACACTTTTTTTATCTTATAAAGTTATTTCGAAAAATCATGATTTCATTAAATAGTGGAAGAGATTAATATAATTAAAATTATTATTTAACCTTAATTTAAAGTTTAAATTTTTCGTTGAAATAATTTTTGGATAAGTAGTCTCCATACTTTTTCTTCTCTTTTCCTTATCTACGTTGAAACTTTTATAGATTGGTAAATATATTATTATTATTATTTAACTTAGGTTATACGTATTAATTTGTTCATAATAAACGTAAAACTACCAAAATATGTGCCGACCAAAATATAAATAAGTCGAGTTAATTGGTGGGAATTATATGCTGACGTGTACAAACAGAATTTCAGTCCAATCTAAGCCATAATATTAAAAGCTGAAATTACGTTTATAGTAATAATCAAGATTGGCTAACTGCCCATCTTATTTTATTAAAAAAAAAAAAAATTATATATACACAAGTTGACTATATGTATACATTTATTTTCTTTATTCAATTTGAATTCTAAATCGAATTAATATTAGGTAAAATATTATGGGATATTACTATTATTGGTAAACAACTACACATAATGAAATGTCCCACCTTCGAATCCATGCCATATTGAATAAACGTAAAAGTCATACATTTTAATAATTTATTTAATGATATCAAGTTCAAAAAATGAGAATGCATTAAAAAAATTCTTAATATATCATGCATAATAAACAAAATCAAAGTTTAGATAATAATATTATTATTATTTTTTTTAGTTTAGATAATCTTATTAAAAATTAGAAAAACTACAATGGCATTGTATCAGTTAAAAGTGTGATGCAATTGATGTTAGCGTGTGAGAACTAAACCAAGCCAATTGCATCACGCTTTTATAAATCGTGACACAATTGAGATGTAGTGTGTTAGTATGTCTTAAAACCCGACACAATTAGCCATTTAACTTCACTCCCAAAAAGTTAAACTAGTGAGAGAGAGAGTCCCACTTCTCTCTAGAATTTGTCCCTTGGTGTGGGTTTTTTCCTTACCGCCTCACTGATCTATTCGTCCCCCTTTTTTTCTTTTTTGTGGGTTTTTTCCTACATTCTTCTTCTCCTACCCCGATATACTCGATCTTCAGATTTTTCTCAGTTTCACCGACAGCCACCCCTTGGATATGCTTCTTCTCGGTCTGATGGGGAGGTTTAGGATGATGAGGGTTGCTGCACGAGCTAGAAGGAACTCGGGGTCTCTTCGAATTTGGGAGGAGCATCACCGTCTCTGGCTGGATCTAGCGGATTCTTGGAAGGTAGTAGTTCGTGGGAAGGGAAAACGGAAACAGTTCTCTCTTCAATGGTTTCATTGTCCTCATCACCATGTTTGCTGTTATTGCTCAGGTTTCAGTACCTCAGTGCAACCATATATGGTTAGTACGAGATTTTTGGGTTTGTTCCTGGGATCTTCCCTTTCAGCCGACTGATGATGGTCATGAGGTTCAGACAGCTTCCTACCGGCTCAAGGATCGGGTTTCAAATGGGTTTTGTCTCTTCACAAATCTCATACGGGGTGTTTGTGACCTTAGTGTTAAATTTGTTGTTTGAATTTTGTATGTGGTATTTAGATCCTTGTTAGCTTTGTTTCGATACTTTATTGTATCTGGTTTACTTTCGTCGGTGATTTGTTGTTCGGACACCGGCTCTCAGTCTAACTGTCTATTGTACGTGTGATAACTTATGAAAAAGTCCTTGACCGGAACACTTTCCTGTGAGGCGTCGTTGGGATCGGCTGGGGACACTCCGATGCCTAAGTCAGTAATATTATTGAGTGAATAAACTGTAATCATAAAAGTAGGGTTAGAATAATGTGTGTGTACCTTTTGACACCGTACTAAGGGGGTATTTATTTAGGTTTGAGTGATAACCGTAATAACCCACTTTTGATGCCTTTATTGAAAAGTAATACCTTTTTAATGTATTTTAACTTTGACTCTAACCTCTGAGCTTTTAAAGTCTTTTAAGGTATTATTAATGCTTATTTAATGATAGTGAGCCCGTCGTATATCGGCTTAGTTCCTTATCCTGGCGGGTCGTTTCGTGGGGCAGATCCCGTATCCTTCTTCTTGCGGATCTCGGGATGACCCACGGTGCGCCACCATATTTCTGTTAGTCCCGTGTAACGTGACAATAATAGTTCCAAGGGGGGTTAGGAACTATGTAGCACTTTTAGACTTAATGCTGACTTATTTAAATTTAAGACTTTAACTTTGTTCTTTTAGGTCAGCACCGTTGAGTGGAACTTAAGTCAGCTTCAGTCAGTTGTTGACTTGAGCTGTTTCAACTGTGAGTTAGGAGACAAGACTTAGTTTTATTTCCAAACTCAGCACTCAGATTACTCAACTCAGTGTATGATTATTAGTGTTTTACTGAGTGATGATAAGCAAGCAATATATATATAGAAAGAGATAAGGGTTAGAAGTTACTCAGCAGACTTATCCTGGTTCGGCCTCTCCGCCTACGTCTAGTCCCCGGAAATCCTTCCGAGCTTTTTGAATCCTCTACCGAGTACCTTCCTCTATTCCTCTACTCAATCCTATCTCTACCGCTGAGTACTATAACCGAGTAACTCAGCTTCTCTCTACCACTGAGTACTATAACCGAGTACTCAGCCTCTCTTTTCTAACTTTTACAAATGATACAAGATTTGTTCTCACTGAGTGAAGAACACTTTAGATGAATAAAATCACTCTAGACTTTTACACAAGAATAGGAGTTGGTGTAAGAGCTTGCTTTTTTCTTCTCAAGACAGAGCTTCTATTTTGTACTTTATCAATGAATAGACTTGATGAAGATCTGTGTTGATAGAAGTGTTGGAATGGCCTTTTTATAGTGATGTCCGAGGTATCAATCATTTGCATCCCGACATAGCCGTTGTGGGGAAATGGTCTTCTTTCGTCATCACTTGGTCAGCACTCAGTGCCACAGGCCAATCAAAATGTTGTCTCTTATGTCTTCGTCAGATGCTAGGTTTGTCTTGTTGTGGGCGTCAGATAGTCCATGCTTCTCGAAAAGGTCCTTCCGACAGATTTCTGCAACTTCTGAATTGTACTCAGAATTGGACAGGCTTTGTCTTCAACGTTGATCAATATCTTGAGCTGAGCTGACTGGTGCTGTCCTAACGATCTTGTTGCTTGACTCAGCGGCTTCGCCTTCAACCTTTAGAGACAACTTCTATTCTCATGCTAAGTTGCATTTTTACTCAGCTTCTGCTGTGTGACTTTCATCTGCTGACTTTAGTCTTGAATTTTACTTGTGGACTTCTGGTCCTTACTCTTACAATTAATTTACTCAACATTGAACAAACACATTAGTACAAATAAATCAAAGCACTTAAATTTAATGTGTTAGGATATTTTATCATGGGTAATTTAATCTTACTTAAATAATTTTGTCAAATCAAAATCATGTGGAAAGGTGTTTCAACAAACTCCCCCATTTTGATGTTGGCAAAAATATTCAGTAAGGAACTTAGTGTTGAGCTCCCCCATAATAGTTGACCTTTTCTTAACTTCTGAAAACACTCCCCCGTAAGGGTTGAACCACTGTCTCAGTTTTACTTCAAACCTTTTAAGATTTAATCAAGTAAGTCTAAGGTCAGCTTCAGAAGTATGTCAGAACTTGGAACATTTTGTCCTTACTCAGTTTTGATACTTAGTTAAGTGGGAAAATGAGGTTCAGGTATCAGAGTTAAGGTGAGCTAAGTAAGTGAACTGGTGCTGAGTAGTTTTACTCAGTGACTAAGTACTTGTATAGTTTTTATGTTCACAAGTTTTAATTTATTTTGTTCAATGATTGCTAAGTGAGTAGATATTCAAGATTGATCAAGCATTTAACACAGCAGCAAAATATATATAAGACAGAATGTGGAAAGATATGTTTATAAATATTCAGCAATAAAGAACACATCAACAACAGAGTGCCTAAACAAACAAGTTAGCTAGAATTCCTATTTTCTAATGTTGACTTGAATTTGTTTGGACTTGGATTTTGGGTGCTGAGTGTGCTTGCTAGGGGCAGCAGAAGTTGAGCCGAGATGTTTCTTTTATTGAGTTCCTTCTGCTGATTGCTTATCTTTCTCCCCCGTTTTGCCAGCATCACCAGGCTGAGGGGCGGAAGCATAGAATTGCCCATTTTGCACAGCACGAGTTAGTAAAGCTGAGTAGTGTTGCATTTGATACGTACTTGCCTGGAGACCCTGAAAGACCTTGAGACCACCTGTCATGCTGGATGCGGGAATTTGCATATGAGCGCTGGTGACACTGAGTATGAACTCAAGTGACTTCCCCATCCAGGTAATAGAGTCAGTCATCCTTGCATAAGATTGATAATACATCTTGAGCATTGAGGAGTCGTAGATATGGCGCTGAGCGTTCTGATGTCTGACATGCTCAAGGGTGGATCGAGCACAGTGCAGGATGTCATTGGTCTTGACCTGGTCAATTTCCATCTCTTATCTGGTTAAGTTGAGTAGCCGCACAACTTCAGCTACTTATTCAATTGTGCATTGAGAGGAAGAGGAAACAAGGTCTCAAGCTCCAGTAAGCTCATCTCGCAATTGCGTGAAGTGCTAAGTCACTTCAGCAGAGGTGGCAACTGTTGAGTTGATGGCAGATAGTGCATTGATTTTGCCCTCAACTGAGTCCATAATGAACCATCATGAGCTGAAGGTCCACCATTTGGACAAGGAATGCTGACTTGGGCTGCTGAGAAACCATTGAGGTTACAATGTTCATCAGCTCTTTAAGACCTTTGAGTTCGGTCAGAAGTTGCGTGATGGATGAGAGTTGAGTTGGCTCAGCAGTAGCGGGTTCAGCAGCAGTGGCTTGAGACTTATTAATTTCTTGGATGAGTGCATGTGCTGAGTAGATGATTCTACGGCCTGACTCAGAGGCATCTAGAAAATTGTAGGGATCAGCTGCAGCATTGTTTTAGGAAGTCTCAGGGACCGTGTTCTGGTTAGCAGCAGGGATATTGACATTGGGTTGCTGACTAGAAGTGGAGGTGCCAGCTTGGTTGGTTATGGGAGGTTGAGCAACAGAAGCGGCATTCTCTTTGTTGAGTCCAGCAACAAGAGCTGACTGGTGTACTAAGTGCTCAGGTTGAGTAGGAGGTGTGTGCTCTGTAATAGTATTTACCTGCTCAGTGTCAACTTGAGACTGAGTCGAGACTTCGGGTGGAGTCAGCTCAGAGTTGTCTTTAGCAGGAGTGTCTTCAGGTGCTTGCTCGTTAGGTTGAGCACCGGAAGCTTCGATCACTGGCTCAGTGGAAGGTGGAGCAACAGTGTCGGCAGAAGTTTTGCCCGTTGTGACTTGGGCTTCGGCATGTTCCTGTGAGCCAGAAACAGAGGCTTGTTTTTCCTTATCCTGAACTGGAGTAGGTTCAGTGACGCTGGAGAAGAAGTTGAACTCCAGCCCGGTCAGATCAGTGATGGGATCCCTGAGCGGCGAATCATCAAGAATATCAAACACTTGAGGTTTGCGTGATGTTCGCTTGAACCTCTTTTCCCCACTGTGTTTGTGATGTTTTGGTTTCGGAGAGTGGTCAGCAGGGAGATGGTCAGTTTGCTCAGTAGGCTGCTCAGTGGCCGTGTCTTTCTTCAGAGTCTCAGCTCCTTGCTCATCAGCTTGCACTTTGGCAGCTGGGTGATCAGTTTTTGTGTGCTCAAGTGAGAGTGGCTTCTCTTGTTGACCACTGGATGCTTCCTCATTATTGACTCCCTGAGCTCGCTGGAAGTGGGAGTCCTCTGAAACAACAAAATCAATTGGAGTAGCATCCAAAGGCGTCATCCCAGAAGTTTTCTTCCTCTTTAGGGGTTGCTCAGGGCTATCCTCAGCTTCACACTCAGGAGCTGGTCGTTTTTGGGCTGGCTCAGCAGGTGCAGCTTTCTTCTCAGTTAGCACCAGCCTGATCTTTTTCACAGCTTTATTAATGTCTTTGGCTTTTGGTGTTGAGGATGGGTCATCTTTCCTCTTCTTTTCCTTCTTGGGTAGCTCAGCAGGTGCTTCTTCAACCATAGTTTCCTTTCCTTTCTTAGATTTGAAAGGAAGGTTGTGAGTTAACCCAGCTAGGATCTCAGCGGTGATCTCCGTCCCTGTCACGCTGTCTTCACCTTCGAGACTAATCTCATAATCTTGGAGGATTTTGGTAATGAGGGAACCCATCCTGAGGATCCGAGTACTTCGTTGGAATTCCCCAATGAGAAAGACAGGCATGTTCAGCGGCTTATAGTTCAGCATGTGCCAGATGAAGCACTGCTCAAAATTTGAGGCTGAGGATGTGGAGTTGACCTTTGGAAAAAGAATGTTGGTCAGTATGTAATGAGCTTTTCTCTGGGGCTGACGTAGTGAGGTTGATGAGACTTCACCAACGTGGTTCTTAGGTTTACAAAACTCAGCTTTATACTCAGCTTTCTTATAGTCATTGGTCTTCCTCAACTCAGTTCCTTCCTCCTTTAGATTCAGAAGTACGGCTAAGTACGATGGGTTGATAATGATCTTCTTTTGGTTAACGTGAGTCACCATATAGTCAGCGTCATCATCAGCGACTACCAGGTTGGTGTAGAACTCAGTTACCAACCTTGGGTAAGTCAGTCCAGGGAGAGAGAAGAGAGCAGTCTATCCGTTCTTGGAGATCCATTCGCAGAAGGGTTTCTCAGCTTCAACGAAGCTCTTTGAGAACCAGCGTGAGTGAAAGATGTTGAGTCCCTCAACATCATCGACCGCGGTGGTGAATTTTCTTTCCTTGGGTTTCTTATTCTTTTTCTGCTTCCTTTTCTTAGACAGAGTTGACTGTTCAGTGTGAAGGTTCTCACCGAGGATGCTAACCTCAGCCATGGGTTGGTCATGCTAACCACGAGTTTGTTGGGATTGTGAGGAAGAAGAAGTTTCCTGGTATTCCTATTCCGGTGGAGAAGAAGGGTTGATATCGGAATGGTTGTCCTCGTATTGATCGCTGGAGTTGTTCTGGGAATCGTTCGACATTGTGTTCTTGGGAAGTTCTTGAGAAATGCAGAAACTTTGAGTTTTGAGAGAGAGAGATTGAGTGCGAAATTTTCAAGTGTAAGGGAGATTGTGAGAGATCGTGCACTATTTATAGCCGAGAGAGGTTGATCTGATAGGTCAGAATAACGGTGGGAATTCGAACCACTCAGAGTCATTTAATACTGACATTAATGACAAATTCGGTGCATGGGTTTTCCTAATGATGACGCTTACATCATCCTAGTAGCTATCTAGTTAAGCGTGCAAACCCTAATTGTGCAAGTTGTCTTACTCAGCATCTAAGGTACTCAACGTTTGAAGTTCCGAGTGTAAAATAGAATTATACATTTGCATGGTGAGTCACTCAGTATGCATATCAACTCAGCGTGTAGTAACTCAGCATTTAATAATCACTCAACGTTACTTAGTATAGATGTTTACTCAGCATATGCAATAATCACTCAGCATGTTATTGTACTTGGAAATTTATTGAAGAGGATTACACATACCGATAGCTTCTCTTAATATGCTAAACTGTTCACGGGCCAGTGGCTTCGTGAAGATATCTGCAAGCTGTTCATCCATTGGAACATAGGTCAGCTTCATCTCACCTTTGAGTACATGATCTCTGATGAAGTGATGCCTAATGCTGACATGCTTCATCCTGCTGTGCTGGATTGGATTCCTTGATAAGTCAATGGAACTCTTGTTGTCACATTTGACTTCAATCATTTTGGTCTGAACTCCATAATCTTCCAGCTATTGCTTGATCCAAAGGACTTGTGCAACACAACTTCTAGCAGCAATGTACTCAGCTTCAGTTGTTGACAGGGCTACTGACAACTGCTTCTTACTGAACCAAGACACTAGACAGCTTCTAAGGAAATGACATCCTCCTAAAGTACTTTTCCGCTCAAGCTATTCTCGTCCATAGTCAGCGTTAGTGTATCCAATGAGTGTGAAATCATTTGTGTTAGGATACCATAGACCTGCATTCACTGAGCCTTGTAAATATCTAAGGAATCTTTTTACAGCTATGTAATGAGATTCCTTAGGGTTAGATTGATATCTTGCATAGTAACATGTTGAGTACTGAATATCTGGCCTACTTGCCGTTAGATAGAGTAGAGAGCCAATCATACCTCAGTACAATTTGCTGTCTACTGACTTACATTTTTCGTCAGCACAGAGCACAGTGTCAGTACCCATTGGGGTAGATATTGTCTTACAATTTTCCATTTTAAATTTCTTCAATATTTCCTTGGCATACTTAGTCTGGCTGATGAAGATGCCATTCTTGCCTTGTTTGATTTGAAGTCCAAGGAAGAAGTTGAGTTCTCCCATCATTGACATCTCAAACTCAGTTTGCATTTGCTTACTAAATTCCTTGCACATAGACTCATTAGTAGCACCAAAAATAATATCATCAACATATATTTGTGCCAGTAGGGTATCTTTACCCTTTTTCTTAATGAATAAGGTTGTGTCAGCTTTTCCTCTGACATAGTTTCTGGTCAGCAGGGAACTGGTCAGCCTTTCATACCAAGCACGTGGTGCTTGCTTCAGACCATACAGAGCCTTTTTGAGCTTATAAACATGGTTTGGGAATTTTGGATCCTCAAACCCTGGAGGCTGACTAACATAGACCTCCTCATTTAAAATTCATAAAGCTAGCATAAGCACATAGTATTCTAATTGCTTCAAGTCTTGACACTGGGGCAAAGGTCTCACCATAGTCAATACCTTCTTGCTGACTATAGCCTTGAGCTACAAGTCTGGCTTTGTTCCTGACGACGTTTCCTTGTTCATCCAGCTTGTTTCTAAAGACCCATTTCGTTCTATGGTCTTTTGGTTCTTTGGTTTGGGCACTAGATCCCATACTTCATTTCTTCTAAATTGATCAAGCTCCTCTTGCATTGCATTTATCCAGAACTTATCGTGCTCAGCTTCTGAAAAATTTCTCGGTTCAAGAACTGAGACGAAGGCTACATTACTGAGATATCTCCTGAGCTGATTTCTGGTCATCAGGGTGTTCTCAGCAGCATCAAGAATGTTACTCTCAGAGTGTCCTCTTGGAATCTTGATTTCTTTTGGTAATGTAATGTGTTCAGGGGTGTGTGTTTCAACAATCTCTGCAGGATTGATTTGGTCAGTGAAAACAATTTAAGGTTCGCTTTTACCTTTAGTTAGCCCTTGAGGTAGTGACTCATCGGCTGTGTTTTGGTCAGCAGATGCTGAGTACGGATCATCTTCAGCTGATTGATTTACTTTTCCTGCAGGGTCAGTTTCATCGAACTCAATATGCACAGACTCTTCTAAGACCTGAGTTCGTTTATTAAAGACTCTATATGCTTTGCTATTTGTTGAGTAGCCTAAAAAGATAGCTTCATCAGCTTTTAAATCAAACATAGCAAGGTTGTCCTTAGTATTTAAAATAAAACATTTGCAACCAAAGGCACGAAAATATCCAATGTTGAGTTTTCGTCCTTTCCAAAGTTCATAGGGGGTTTCTTGAGTATAGGTCTGACTAACGCCATATTGAGTATATAGCATGCTGTGTTGACAGCTTCTCCCCCGAAATACTTTGGAAGCCTATTCTCACTCAGCATTGTCCTAGCTATTTCAACCAAGGTTCTGTTCTTCCTCTCAACTACCCCATTTTGTTTAGGAGTTCTAGGAGCAAAAAAATTATGGTCAATGCTGTTGGCTTCACAGAATTCATCAAATTGTTGATTTTTGAATTCTCCACCATCATAACTTCGGATGTGAGCTAATTTTAGGTCTTTATCATTTTCAAGTATTCTAACCAATGTTGAGAACATCTCAAAAGCTTCATCCTTGCTACTCAGCAGGATGACCCAAGTGTACCGAGAAAAGTCATCTACAATGACCAAGGAAAATCTCTTATCACCCAAGCTCAGCGGCTGGACTGGTCCGAAAAGATCCAAGTGTAGTAACTCTAGTGGACGTTTGGTTGAGACTACATTTTTACTTGCCGTTTTGAGTTTGGGCTATAGCTAACCATATATGACCAAGTCTCCTATGCTATAGCCAGGAATTATCTTCCTTTGACACTAACCATATATTTTTTGAAAACTTCTTTTCTAAATTTAACATGAAAACATTGTCAACACGAGCTGCAGTTAAAATCAACTCATTGTCACACAGCTGAGCTACGCTCAGTAGGTTATATTCAAGTCCTCTGACTAGGGAGACTGACTCAATAGTAGGATTACCACCAACAGTACCTGAGCCTACTATCTTACCCCTTTTGTTGTCTCCAAAACTTACATTTTCACCTCGTTTATGCACAAGTGTGATGAACTGAGTTTCATCACTAGTCATATGCCTTGAGCATGCGCTGTCAATGTACCACAACTTTGACTTCTCAGCACATCTCAGGCTCACCTGCAATATAGCTAGTTATCTTTAGGTACCCAAGTCTTTTTGGGACCTCGTTTGTTAGACTCAGCAGATGATATATCATATTTAATTTTATGGCGGCACACTTTGCTAATGTGGCCATTCTTCCCACAGAAGCCACACTGACTCCTCCTTTGGGGATATCTTATATTCTGGTCAGCACCTGGGTGCTGAGCATGCCAGTATACCTTTGTGGTATGTCATTTCTTTCCACAGAAGTCACATTGGACATTCTGCTGAGGAGTCCACTTCCGCTTACCAGTACCTGAGTACTCAGCGTGCTGAGGGAAGTTTTTCTTATTTGGAACTTTAAGCTGGTTCTGAATAGATGTGATGTCCATCCTCAGTTTCTTAGAATCTAATTGGACCTCAGTGACAAACCTGTGCAAGATTTTTAAGTTCTCATCTTGCCTGGTGTTGTCCTGGAGAAGATGTTGGAGATCACTCAGCTTGACCTCCTCAATCTCATCACATCGCCTGCTGAGTGCTCGTATTTTCTTGTTACACTTTTTGATAAGTGTGTAGAGATCACTCAGGGCATTTATCATTTCATTTCTGAGCAAACGTAGAGACATTAACTCAGTTGAGTGTTCCTCATGGTGAGAGCCACCAGAGAGGTCAGCTTGCTCATAACAGTAGAGGTCAGCAGACTCATCAGCCATGAAACAGATGTTCGCTGACTCAGTGGCATCAGTTTCTGATGTGGATGACTCGCCACTATCACTCCATATGGCCACCATTGCCTTCCTTCCGCTTTTCTTATCTTTCTTCAGGGTTGGACAGCTCGATTTAATATGCCCAGCTTGGTGACATTCAATGCATGTGATTGGCTTTGAGCTTTACTTTTTGTGTATGCTGTCGCTTGACTCAGCTTTGTATTTGTCATTTTTTTGAATGGCCTCTTGCTGTATTTGTCATTTTTCCAAAACAGCTTCTTCATTTTTCTAGTGAACATGGCCATTTCCTCATCATCTGATGAGACAGCTTCTGTGGAGTCAGCTTTCATGACAAGAGATTTTTGCTTCTTGTCCTCAGTCTTTTCTTTGGCTTCAAAGTTTTTCATTGAAATCTCATGGGTCAGCAGAGATCCAATAAGCTCATCATACTTATAGGTAGTCAGGTCTTGAGCTTCTTCTACGGCTGTCTTCTTTGCTTGCTAGCTTTTAGGAAGACTTCTTAGTATCTTCTTCACTTGTTCTTCCTCTGTGAAGTTCTTTCCGAGTCTCTTCAGCTCGTTGATTATATTTGTGAACCTAGCATTCATTTCAGAGATGCCTTCATCATCATTCATCTCGAACAGCTCGTACAAGCGCATGTGTTGATTCACTTTTGACTCTTTGACCTTGCTGGTTCCTTCATAGGTAACCTCCAGCTTCTTCCAGATTTCTTGTGCTGACTCACAACCTGAAATCTTATTGTATTCTGTAGCATCTAACGCATAGTGAAGCATGTTTATAGCCGAAGCATTATTTTGTAATTTCTTAAGGTCATCCTCTGACCACTTAGCCTCGCTTTTAACGACTTTTACACCGTCAATGATTTCATAGGGAACAAAGAGGCCTTGGACTATAGCTAGCCATGCACTCATATTTGTTGCCTGAATGAAATTCTTCATCCTGTTTTTCCAAAACGTGTAGTTAGCCCTAAAGAACAAAGGGGGCCTAGTGATAGATAATCCCTCAGGGAGTATCTGAGTTGTTTGGTTTCCAAGAAGAAAACGAGTGATGTTCTCAGCCATTACAGGGATCAGCTCAAGATAGTTTTATCTTGATTAGTGAGCCGTTAGGCTCTGATACCACTTATTGGTCCCGTGTAACTTGACAATAATAGTTCCAAGGAGAGGGGGGTAGGAACTATTTAGCACTTTTAGACTTAATGCTGACTTATTTAAATTTAAGACTTTAACTTTGTTCTTTTAGGTCAGCACCGTTGAGTGGAACTTAAGTTAGCTTCAGTCAGTTGTTGACTTGAGCTGTTTCAACTATGAGTTAGGAGACAAAACTTAGTTTTATTTCCAAACTCAGCACTCAGATTACTCAACTCAGTGTATGATTATTAGTGTTTTACTGAGTGATGATAAGCAAGAAATATATATATAGAAAGAGATAAGGGTTAGAAGTTACTCAACAGACTTATCCTAGTTCGGCCTCTTCGCCTACGTCCAGTCCCCGGAAATCCTTCCGAGCTTTTTGAATCCTCTACTGAGTTCTTTAAAGGTAGAACACAAATCTTTTACAATAGCAACTGAGTATGCAAGAGTACCTTCCTCTATTCCTCTACTCAATCCTATCTCTACCGCTGAGTACTATAACCGAGTAACTCAGCTTCTCTCTACCACTGAGTACTATAACCGAGTACTCAGCCTCTCTTTTCTAACCTTTTACAAATGATACAAGATTTGTTCTCACTGAGTGAAGAACACTTTAGATGAATAAAATCACTCTAGACTTTTACACAAGAATAGGATTTGGTGTAAGAGCTTGCTTTTTTTCTTCTCAAGACAGGGCTTCTATTTTGTACTTTATCAATGAATAGACTTGATGAAGATCTGTGTTGATAGAAATGTTGGAATGGCCTTTTTATAGTGATTTCCGAGTTATCAATCATTTGCATCCCGACATAGCCATTGTGGGGAAATGGTCTTCTTTCGTCAGCACTCAGTGCCATAGGCCAATCAAAATGTTGTCTCTTTCGTCTTCGTCAGATGCCAGGTTTGTCTTGTTCTGGGCGTCAGATAGTCCATGCTTCTCGAAAAGGTCCTTCCGACAAATTTCTGCAACTTCTGAATTGTACTCAAAACTGGACAGGCTTTTTCTTCAACACTGATAACTGGTGATGAACTTCTGATCAGATTCCTTCCCTGCGGGGGGCGTCGTTGGGTTCGACGGGGGGAAGCTCCGATGCCAAAGTCAGTAATGGAATATAGAATAAACTGTATTGACAAAGTAGGGTTTGAGAGAGTGAATGTGTGTACCTCAATAGCTTGGGGTGCAAGCTATTTATAGTCATGTGATCATAACTTCCAGTAACCCGAAAGTCTCCATTAATGCCCCATTAATGGCGGTTACGGATCTCCCTTAAATGTGGTCGTTAGCTCATTAACGTTTCATTAATTACCTTTATTGGGGATCGACTCTACCATTCAGCGGGCGGATCGAGGTGTGATGGAGGGTCTCCCATTGGTTTGACTATGGATAACGTGTGGCGGAATCTAGGAGATCTGCCACCAGGATGGCTTGCTTGATACGCCATTGCTTCCCTAGCGTTCCCAATACGTTGCCGTTTTGGTAAATATCCTCTTTGATCCTGTGGATAATATCTCGATGTTATCAGAAGCCCCCCTAAGTTCCGTTAAAGTCCTTTAGGGCTTTTGAGCTTCCTCGCACGCCGCCATGATGAACCACATTTATGGGCACCATGTTCCAGCCCATTCATCGAACGACAGGTGTCATAGGCGTGCTGCTCGAGGTAAGAGAGGATACCTTCTTCAACCTCTCTCTTCTCTCTCCAATTTCATTTGTGTCTTCCTCTCTCAATCTGCTTTGAGTTTTCCAGAGCTTTTTCGGAGCCAAGAATCTTCAAAGCCCCCAACTTTCATGTAAGTGAATCTTTTCGCCTTGTTTTCTGGATGTTTATGAGTTCTTCCTCTCAGTCTACCATCGAACTCTTTAATTTGACCACTTCCTCTGAAACTGTAATTAGTTTGACCACTTCTTCTGAGAGTTCTAATTCCTCTGAAAGTACTGCTAGTTGTGATCTAACCGAGTTGTGCAACTTGGTGAGTAGAAGTTGTCAAACTCATTTAATTAGGACTCAGAATTTTCCCGTCGCCGTGACCCATATTGTTCCGGCGATAGATTCTAGGAGATTTCCCAAAATGGAGGCTTCTCCTTCGACCTCGTTTAGAAAAAAGTTACCGAGGGTGGAGTCTACTTCGTCCCGTATGAGCACTTCGGATCTAGCCAATTTGGCGGATCGTTATCCTTGGATCAAGGATTACGAGATTGAGTTGGCGGCTGCTCATCAGCGACCCGCCTGTCCGCCCATAGGGTACTTGTCTGTTTACAGCTGTCATGTGGAGAGGGGATTCCATCTTCCTCTTCCTAAAATGATGGCGGATATCCTAGAGTACTTTGGGATCACTGTTTGCCAGCTGCATCCAAATGGCTGGTTAGATTTGGCCCTAGACTGTTATTTAGCTTCAAACCTGGGGGGTAGTCTGTAACCCTCGAGTCTTTCGGTCTCTTCTTAAACCCACAAAGTGAAAGTCCGAGTCTTTTTACACCTTTGCTAAATTCAAAACTTATTCGCCCTTCTGCGGTAAGATGTCGAATGTCCATCTCTGGGACGAAAGATTTTTCTTTGTTAAGATAAAAGAGGACAAACCTCTGGGATTTCCGTCGGTTTGGAATGCCAAACCTCTGCACATGGCTGGAGACTTACGTATACTGACGGACAACAATGAGAAAGTGGTGGATCTCATGAAAAGCATCAAGGTAAATGCTTGGACATACACTGACGCTTTGGAATTCATGATGAATGACATTCCACTGATCCACCGCGATGGGGATAGGATTACTTACGTGAAGTTTACACAACTAGATGGAGGTAACCTTGTTTCTTCCTTGAACTTTGATTATTTTATTGTTCCCTTGTCAGGGGTTTGTCTGAGGCCAGTCGCGCCCTTGTAGAGATGCGTAAGAAGCAAAAGGAGCTGGAGGCCCAAAAGGATACGTAGGTGGCGGATCCCCAAAAAAAGTGCTGGAAAACGTCCCGCTGAAGAAGTCGCGGATCTTCCCCCGCAGAAGAAGAAGAGATCCACAGCTTCTGGTGGAGGAAAGTTACTGGCGGATGCCATGAGAGCTGAAAAGCCTATCATGGAGAAAGAGCAGGTATGTTCGCCTCACCGTCTTTCCTTTCCCTGCCATGAATCTTAATTTTGGCCTTTTAATTCTTGCACAGATGGTGAAGCCTGACTTAGGAGGATACTGGCTTGCCAAGTATGGCGATAAGGGATCCGTGAGGAACAAGTCCATTATCAACGATCTTGATAAGGCCCTCGGTCAGCTTGGTGAAGTACAAGTGAACCAGGACAAGTTCTCCGGGTCGGCCCATGCCAAGATGGGTAAAATGGATCTCCTGCTGGTGAGCTTTTCTTTTTATATTTTTGGATGAAAGAGTGATCTTTCTTAAGGAGATTTTCGTTTTTTACAAACTCCTTTGTTTTGATAGGCTTACACGCACATGCGTGCTATGGAGGCGGATCTACTCCAAGGGGTGGCGGACAAGACGACCATAAAAAGGCTTGAGAAAGAGGTCGACGTTGCCAACGTGAACGCTGCTTCCGCCATTGCTCTTAATGAGAGTAAGGATGCTGAGATCTGCAGCCTGAAGGAGAAGATAGATGCGGATGCTGAGGATCACAAGGCTGCCTTATCGAATGCGGAGATCCTGGCAGGGGAACGAGCTTACTATTATGGCGAATGGATCATGGCATATATTAAGCTCGCCTATCCCGAGATTGACTTTGTGGACCCTGAGTATGTGGTTCCTGAGGTGGAGGATTGCCTTAAGTACCGCAAGATCCTGAACGTTAAAGACTTCATCCGCGATCATATTCGTAAGGTGATGAATGGATCCGTGGAAGAGAGCAAACCTCTTGTCGATCTCGAATCAGAGGACCTCGGCGAAGCATCCCAGGGGGCGGGTGATAAGAATAATGAGCTGATAATTGATTGTACGGTTCCTCAGGAAGGAACCATTACTGTAGAGAAGGAGGTCCCTCTGGAGGGCGCATCTGGTGAGAAGGATGCTGAGGAGAACACTCCTGTAAATGTTTAGTTTTGTAAATGTAACTGAGTACAATTTATTTTAATCTCCTTTTGCAACCATTTATCTTTACTTTACGCTTTGTATTCAACAAGTAAATTTATAGGTTTTAGGATTTGTTCTGTTGGTTCGAGGTAGGTGGCCAGCCATACCCCGGAGTGTGAGCCTTTGGGAAGGCTTGGAGCTTTTATTCCTTTAGAGGAAGTTAAGCTGCCTTAGGCGATCGATTGGCTTCCTATCTTTGAGGTGAATCGATCCGCCACCAGGACTTTGAACTCTTCTTCGGAAAGAGTGTGTGTGAGTGTAAAGATCTCACGTCTGAGAAATGTTTTAACTCTATCTCTAACGGGGATCAATTGTTTCCTATCTTTGAGGTGAATTGATCCGCCGTTGAGATTGCTCTCTTATCTTTGAGGAGAAAGTAGTTATGCCATGATAGCTTTATTGTACTTGTGGGAATGCGTTTGTTGCCTCCCCTTTTTGAATCTGGAATATTTATATTACTGCAAGAAAAGTACTTAAAGAAATAATTTGCAAAATGAACATTGCTTTTTATTAAATGGCGATGCGCCTTATTACAACGGATTGGTCTTATGCGTGAGCCTCGTTAAAACCTTTAATAAGAAAAACCACATGGGATAAAAACTTACTAAAGGAAAAAGAGTACTCAAGACCTTAGTTACATTTTACTTTCTGGCGAAATATTTACAGAGGTTCTGAATGTTCCACGTGCGTGGCAATGTCTTTCCCTCCATATCTTGTATCTTGAAAGTAGCAGGTCCAATTTTGGTGACAATTTTATATGGCCCCGTCCAGGTGATCCCTAACTTTCCTTTGCCTTCCAAAGATTGAATTTTGTCCGCCTTGCGGAGTACGAGGTCTCCCGAGTTTAAGTCCACGAGTCTGATGTGTTTGTTGTGGTAGGCTGCGATCCTTTGTTTGTAGGCAGCCATCCGTATATACGCCTTCTCCCTTCTTATTTCCAATTGGTCAAGACTCTCCCTTAATCTTTGGTCATTGCTGTCTTTGCAGTAGAATAAAACTCTGTCGCTAGGGACCTGGATCTCAATGGGAATCACAACTTCTACACCGTAGGTGAGGGCGAACGGTGATTCGCCAGTCGCAATTCGAGGAGTGGTTCTGTATGCCCATAGGACATTCATGAGGTGATCCACCCACTTTTTGTTATGCTCACCCAGTCTCTTTTTTATGCCCTTGACAATCATCCGATTTGTTACCTCAGTCATCCCATTGAATTGGGGGTAGTAAACAGAGGCGAACCTATTTTGAATGCCTTGGCTTTCACAGAATGTTCTGAACTCTCCGCAATTGAACTGCGTCCCGTTGTCGGTAATAATCGTGTAGGGAACTCCAAATATTCCGACTATGTTGTCTCTGACAAACTCAACCATTCGCTCTGCACTTATGGAAGAGACTGCTTCGGCCTCAACCCATTTCGTAAAGTGGTCTACAGCTACTACAACATATTTCCTTTTTCTCTTGGTAGGAGTAAATGGGCCAACAATATCAATCCCCCAGATGGCAAAGGGTCGCCCTTCAACAATGGGCTTTTGCAGGTGCTTAGCCGTGTGAGATTCGTTTGCATGGACCTGGCAATTGTGACAGGACTCCACCAGTTTTTGAGCATCAAGTTCCGCTGTGGGCCAGTAAAATCCTGCCAATCTGGATTTTTTCAAGATGGAGGCGGATGCTTCATGAGCCCCGCAAGTACCTTCGTGCAATTCCTTGAGGATCTGTTGTCCCTCTTCCGTCGTTACACACTTCAACCAGGGGTGACCAAAAGTTTTTCTATATAGTTGGTCATTCATTATGGAAAAGTATGCAGCCTTTCTCACCGTTTGTTTAGCCTCTTCTTTGTCTTGAGGCAAAGACCTTGTGGAGAGGTACTGCTGGATCGGTGATCTCCAATCTCCTACCGCAGATGAGAGAAGAGCTATCACTTCTGGGGCAAATGCCGGCTTATCTCTTATCTCGAATGGACATTGAAGGTCTGCCCACAGATCCTTGCTTGAGGCTACTTTAGCCAGGTGATCCGCTTCTGCGTTTGATCCTCGCAACACGTGAACCAACTCCCACTTGGTTTCTTTAGACTCCAAATGGTTTAATAGCTTTTTGGCCTCCTCAACGTACTTGACCAAAGTTTCATCTTTTACATCAAAGTTTTTGATCACCTGATTGACCATTAGCTTAGAATCACTATAGATCACCACTTCTTCTGGCGTGATCTTCTTCAGCAGGCGCAGTCCCAATATCAAGGCTTCATATTCTGCGGCGTTATTCGTTGCAGGGAATCCTAACTTCGCAGCATAATGCAACTTGATGTAGTGAGGTCCCTTGATCACCACGCCGATTCCCGAATCTTTTGCCGAAGAGGCACCATCTATGTACATTGTCCATTCTTCCACTTTTGGCTTTGGAAGATTTATGCCCTCTTTGGTGAATTCATTCACAAAGTTTGCCAAGACTTGACTCTTCAAGGCGGACCTACCTTCATAACGAACATCAAACTCGCCCAGGCGAATCGCCCACTCCATTAGCCTCCCCGAAGTTTCCAGCTTTTGTAATACCTTCCTCATAGGTATGTTGGTACGAACGATGACCGTGTGGGCCTGGAAATAAGGTCTTAGGCGGATTGAAGTGGTTACCACTGCTAAGGCCAGCTTGTCCAACCTTGAATACCGGGTTTCAGGATCTTTTAAGACCTTGCTCACATAATAGATCGGGTATTGTTGGCCATCTTCTTCCCTTATCATGATTGTGCAAACCGTTTTGTCAGTAACAGAAACATACATGTATAGGTCCTCACCTTCCAAAGCTCTGCTCATTAGAGGTGGTTCTGATAGGAAGCGCTTGATTCCCTCAAAGGCCTGCTTACAATCTTCATTCCATTCGAAGCCTTTCTGCTTTTTGATCACTTCGTAAAAAGGTTGGCATCTACGAGCAGAGCAGGAGATGAATCGGCCAAGCGCTATGATCAGCCCATTAAGGCGTTGTACCTCCCTGACATTTTGTGGCGCTTTCATGTCTAGCACCGCCTTGATTTTATATGGGTTGGGGCCCACTCCCTTCTGGCTGATCATGTACCCCAGGAATTTTCTATAAGTTGCCCCGAAAGTACACTTTTCAGGATTAAGCTTGATGTTATGATGACGAAGGACTCCTAAGACCTCCCTTATGTCCTTTGCATGTTTCTCTATAGTGGTGCTTTTAATGATCATGTCGTCCACATAGATTGAGAAATTGTCACCTTTTCTTCCTTCGAATATTTTATTCATCATTCGCTGATAAGTAGCTCCGGCGTTTTTGAGCCCGAAAGGCATGACCCTAAAACAGTAGGTCGCCTAGTGTGTCACGAAGGAGGTCTTGATCCTGTCAGACGGTTCCATCGGGATCTGGTGATAGCTAGATTTCACATCCGTGAAGGAATACATCGTGTGTCCAGCGATTCCGTCAACTAGTATATCGATACAAGGCAGAGGATAGTTGTCTTTGGGACAAGCCTTGTTAAGATCCGTGAAGTCGATACACATGCGGTATAATCTGCCTGCCTTTTTGACTAGGACCACATTCGCCAGCCACTGTGTATAAATAACTTCTTCAATGGCGTTCGCCTTCCTCAGTTTAGAGACCTCTTCCTCAATCACTTTCTGTCTCTCTGGACCATGATTCCTCCGCTTTTGTGCTACAAGGACCGCATCTTCAGCGATATTGAGTTTATGGGTGAGCACATCCGGACTGATTCCTGTGAGGATCTCATCTTTCCATGCGAACACACCCTCGGACTCGAGAAGAACCTTTGTGATGTCCTCCTTGACCTCTTCTTTTAACCCTCTGGCAATGCGTACCTGCTTGTCTTTTGCCATGAGAAACATTTTCGTATCTCCAAGAGCAGCCGTAACAACTTCTTCCTCATCCTCATCATTAGACTGCGGGCGAATCGACAGAGATGCCGAATATGTCTCCTAGGCCACTTTCTGGCTCCCTTTGATCATTACGCCTCCCTTGGCAGTAGGGATGTACATCGTCAAATGGCGAATTGATATGAGAGCTACCACTTTTGAGAGGAAAGGTCGCCCTCGGATGATATTATATGCTAATTGACCATCCATGATGGAGAATTCCAGATCTCCCATCCATACTTGGTCGTCATCTGCTAATTCGCATTCCAGTGTTACTTGACCCTTTGTCTGGATTGTGTGACCCGTCACTCCCAGGATATCTACAATGGTGGTCTCAATCTGAATAGGGTCAACCTTGAGCTTGGCAAACGCACTCCTGGTGATAACATTACAAGAACTGCCAGTGTCTACCATCACTCTCTTCATTTCCCATCCCTCCACCATCATAGTAATGACGAGGGCGTCTGCATGTGGAGAGATAGCCGGACCTACGTCTGCAAAGGGATGGTTGAATGACGCTCTATCTAAAGCAGTGGTCTTTGCTTTCTTTACCGTAGGCTGATATCCTGGTCCGCCAGCAATAACATTAATGACCCCCTTAGCCTTCTTCTTCTGCTCATCTCTAGGTTTATCACCATCTCCCTTTCTATCGTTCCGGATGAACCTGTCCAGCTTTCCTCTCTCGATAAGCCTCTCGATTTCTCTAGCCAACTCCCAGCACGCATCTGTATCATGGCCGTTCTTCCTGTGGTATTTACAATAATTTTTGGGGTTTTTCCCCATGTTAGTGTACTCCCCCCTTTTGGTTCGGGGTATGAAATGCTCCGCTTATACTAGTTGTTCTCTATCCACATTAACACTTCGCTTTTGGAGGCGTTCAACGGCGTGAACGATGGTGTATATGCTGATTTGTTCCTAGAGCCTCTTCGTCTCCGAGATTCGCCCCTTCCTTTCTTGGGTGGAGATTCCGACTCTCTGCGAATGTCATCGACTTCCATGAAGTCTTTGCACCTGTCTATCAGCTCCGCCATATCCTGCGGTTTATTTCTGATCAAATCCTCCTACAAGCTCTTGCATGTTGTTTTTTTTACGAGTGCTTCCACTGCCATGGAGAGATCTACATCAACAATGCGGATGCACAACTTATTGAATTTATCGATATACTCCCGGAGTGGTTCATTTTCTTTTTGCTTTAACTCGAAGAGTTTTCGCGATTTAACCACTAGAGGGATGCTTCCTGCGAATTTTGAACAGAATTCTCTACTCAATTGATCCCAGCTGTTTATCGATCCTGGGCGGAGAGATTGGAACCAATCGTAGGCTGGACCTTTTAGTGTGGTGATGAACATTCGGTATTGCACAGCTTCACTTGCACGATTAAGCCCGAGCAACATGCGGTACTTCCTTGCATGGGCTTCAGGATTATCCTCGCCCGAATAGGCTGGTATATTTGGGATTTTAAAACGCATATCTGTCTCCTTGGCCTCAATCCATGCGGCGAAGGGCGATTCCTGATTGGCGAACGAATTACGCATGGCATTCTCTTCGTTCTGTCTACGTACCTCATCCCTGATCTGATCCGCCATAGAACCTCGACCCCTTCTAGGATGCCTTTTACTACGGGACCTGCTTCACTGCGAAGATGAGGAACTAGACTCTGACGAAGGGTCTGATGGTGAACCACCGCCTCCTCATCCTCTGGGTGGGGACTGCCCCCGTGGTGGAGATCGTCCCCGATTATCTCCATCTAGCTGGGGGTGTTGTACGACCTGTCGAGGTGATCCAGCCCGGTGCTCGTTTCCTCTTTGCCCGGGAGGCGACTTTCTTCGCCCAGGGGATTTAGTTTTCGTCTGCGGTGAGAATGAGACCTAGACCGTCTCTCCTTATGTGATCGGGTCCGTTTTTTACGTCTGTGACCATCACGTCTGCCTTCCGATGGATCCGTTGCTGTGTTATTTTGTCCCTGATCCGCTTGTGCTGGCGGAGCTCGGGATCCGCCAATAGTGATTCCTGGGTTTGCTGTGTTTCCCAAGAGAGGTTGATCACTCCCATGACTTCCTTCTGGTATATCATGAAACAATGCTCGGTTTAATGGCGGATTGTTGTCGAGCCCCAGATTGATAATTATCGAATCTATGGGTTGAGAGGAAAAAAATGACGAGTCACGGCGTGCATTAGACATAACATTGGCGCTCTGCCATTGCGATATGGTTGATCTTGGGGGCGGACGGTGATTAGGTGGGAAGGCAGCTCCGGTCGTTGCTCCACCTACATCTCGGTTCGTCAAGAATGCTCTTAATCGACCCTCCATAATAGGTCCATGTTCTCGGCCTACGGTACTTGCGCAAATATCCAAAAGGGTTTCTGGTGACATGTTCCCTTCGTCATGGATGATTGGCTCATCAGGATCGACGTGTCCAGCGCCTAGGGTGGGATTAGCGCGACCAGCGCCTGTAGTGGGATAAATTGATGGTGGTATGGGTGGTACCGAAGCACCTGTTGAGGGGTTGGATTCCCCGTTTGTCATGTTTATCTTGTGAACTAAGTCCTTTTTAGTTTAGAACCTCCACGCTCACCGCACCAGTTGATAACTGGTGATGAACTTCTGATCAGATTCCTTCCCTGCGGGGGGCGTCGTTGGGTTCGACGGGGGGAAGCTCCGATGCCAATGTCAGTAATGGAATATAGAATGAACTGTATTGACAAAGTAGGGTTTGAGAGAGTGAATGTGTATACCTCAATAGCTTGGGGTGCAAGCTATTTATAGTCATGTGATCATAACTTCCAGTAACCTGAAAGTCTCTATTAATGACCCATTAATGGCGGTTACGGATCTCCCTTAAATGTGGCCGTTAGCTCATTAACGTTTCATTAATTGCCTTTATTGGGGATCGACTCTACCGTTCGGTGGGCGGATCGAGGTGTGATGGCGGGTCTCCCATTGGTTTGACTATGGATAACGTGTGGCGGAATCTAGGAGATCCGCCACCGGGATGACTTGCTTGATACGCCATTGCTTCCCTGGCGTTCCCAATACATTGCCGTTTTGATAAATATCCTCTTTGATCCTGTGGATAATATCTCGATGTTATCAAACGCTGATCAATATCTTGAGCTGACCTGACTGGTGCTGTCCTGACGATCTTGTTGCTTGACTCAACGGCTTCGCCTTCAAGCTTTAGAAACAACTTCTGTTCTCATGCTGAGTTGCATTTTTACTCAGCTTCTGCTGTGTGACTTTCATCTGCTGACTTTAGTCTTGAATTTTACTTGTGGACTTCTGGTCCTTACTCTTACAATTAATTTACTCAACATTGAACAAACACATTAGTACAAATAAATCAAAGCACTTAAATTTAATGTGTTAGGATATTTTATCATGGGTAATTTAATCTTACTTAAATAATTTTGTCAAATCAAAATCATGTGGAAAGGTGTTTCAACAATTTCCAGCTGTACGCCATATATATTAAGGAGGCGGATCCCATCTTGTCATTTCTCCTTTTTGGTCCTTCCTTTGGGAGAATATTTTTAACCCGATCCTTTGTATTTTATGGCGGATGTCACGTCCGTGTCTTAAAAAAATAATAATTTCGATATCGATTTTGGAGTATTAATTAATTACGATTTTAAATATACTATTGGGTTTAATTTAATTATTGGGTAAATGTTATAAAAAGTTATAACTTAAGAGGATCAAAATAAATATTTTAACTACCTAAAATAGGTAGAACTACGTGGCTTTGATTCCCGATTTAAAAGATTAAAAGATGTTCGGGATACGTAAGAAGCTTGATAGAATTATCGAGTCCAAGCCAAATAATTAATAAAATCTTAGGTAGTCCAAATGAATTTTTATCTATTAGAAAATTGGTTCGGCTTGAAAGTTGATAGGCGTTGGATATCATATTTTCCGTTCATACCTGATGCCGTTTAGGGTCGGGTGTGACATTTTGGTATCAGAGTCATAGGTTATATTTTTCGGACCTAATGAGAATTGTGATGTGAATATTCGAGGATAGAAATTTCGAAAGATATATAGCTCGATAGTGGGTTAGCAAAAAATCGTAATTAAGTAATTGTAACGATTAATTGTCCTAAGTAAAAATCGATATGAATTTCGAGGACGAAATTCCTTAAGGTGGGTAGAATTGTCACGTCCGTGTCTTAAAAAAAAAAATTTCGATATCGATTTTGGAGTATTAATTAATTACGATTTTAAATATACTATTAGGTTTAATTTAATTATTGGGTAAATGTTATAAAAAGTTATAACTTAAGATGATCAAAATAAATATTTTAACTACCTAAAATAGGTAGAACTACGTGGCTTTGATTCCCGATTTAAAAGATTAAAAGATGTTCGGGATACGTAGGAAGCTCGATAGAATTATCGAGTCCAAGCCAAATAATTAATAAAATTTTAGGTAGTCCAAATGAATTTTTATCTATTAGAAAATTGGTTCGGCTTGAAAGTTGATAGGCGTTGGATATCATATTTTCCACTATTAAGATGCAAAAAGGATTACATCAAGTTAGAAATCAAAGAATAAATAATGTAATCACAAAGCAATATCTGGGTAATACCACCTTCCATTTGGATGGTTAATATCAATATCTTTGCAATACTAGCTATTAGCCGAATTGAGATCGATTTTAGCTTGGATCAAGACCTCTCAAGCCGAGTTTTAACTAGATTTATTGTACATGCATATAATATACTATAGGAGATAAAAAAAAACTGATATGACATACACTACATGAGTTTAAATAATAATAAAAAAAAATCGCATATGGTCGAGCTCAAAGAATAGTATCTACTATCAATGATCGAATAAGACAAATTCAGATCGCGGATGGGTTAGTTGTATGTATAATTACGTACGAATGGTAGCTGCTAATGCTATTGATGTTTATAATAAAGTAGAGAAATAACTTGAAGATGGAAAAATTAATTAGTCTTTAAGATTTGTATTCTAAAGTGTGAATTTATAATTTACGAACTAGCCGAAGGCCTGAAGCATCTATTAAGTTTTTTTTTTTTTATGGGCTCAAGGAAATTGTGATTAATTGAGAGATAGAAACCACGATTAATTATTCATTTTCTTTTATACCTATGGTTATTAATTATTTTATAGTTATTTAAAAAAACAATACAATAACAACAATAAAGTCTTAGTTCCGAAATGATTCGGGGTCGGCTAACATGAACCATCATATAAAACCGTGAAATCAAGTCGTGTCAGCGACATAAATTCGCTCCCTCCACTCCGTCCTATCCACTACCATATTTTCCTCAATTCCCAGTAAACTCATATCACTCTCGATCACTTTCCTCCAAGTTTGCTTAGGTCTTCCCCTACCCCTCACCACTACATCCATTTGCCACTCTTCGGTTCTTCTAACCGGCGCATCAAGCGCTCTATGTCTCACATGGCCAAACCACCTTAGTCGGTTTTCTCTCATTTTATTCTCAATAGATGTGACCCCTACTTTTGTCCTAATTATTTCATTACTCACCCGGTCCTTTCTCGTATGACCACACAAACAAACAGTCTATATAGCTATACTTACTAATATAGCTATATTTACTCGAATTAAACATACTCTAATATAGCTAACCAAATTTTTACTAATTTTTTTTTGTGAGCTAAGGTCACTTTAGTAGGCATTAGTTGTATCCAATTAAACATACTCTAATATAGCTATACAACAAACAATTTTCAACTACTTTCACATTTATAAATTATAATTACTCTATAAATATCCAATTGGAAGAAAAATTAATAAAAAGAGGAATTTGGAATTAAGTTCAACCGAATGCATAATTGCAGGAGATATGGTATGAAATAGAAACTTTTTCTGTTTGAGGAATGACGCAAATGAATTGAAGAATTCGTAGAGAACAACAAATTTTAGGCAAAAAAAGTAAATAAAAAAGAAAGAAGAGGTCGAAACGCAACGTACTAGCAATAATTCGCAATTTTCACAAATTTCCAAAATACGTCAGCTTTTTTCAAAGACAGACACTGAAATATCTCGAGAAACGTTTCGGCCAGGTCAGATCTGGGCCGTCCATATCAAAGTGTAGGTGCTTTCGTATATATGGATGGTGATGGAGGTGTTTCCATCAATAGATTGCATAAATAATAGTATGGGCCCCATTTTCTAATTCTATTAAATACGTATGTATGTATGTGTATAACGTATGTGAATTTCTTTTCTCTGTAATTAGGTTATTCATGACGTTTATTTTTTCTGCCCCCACTCTGAAATTTCCTCCATTTGTAGTATAAAATTGGTCTAAACAATTGATTCCTTTCCTCAATTTTAAGTATATTTTATTACTTTTTAAAAATTATTTAAAGTGATTTATTAATTCGGCAAATTTATTTAAAGTTATTAATATCGTTGAATTCTGAAACTCCACTTAGAGACCTGCAATTTGACAGAATCAAAGTTTAAAGGAACTATTAATTCGGCTAACCCACTCTGATAATTAAGTTAGTTTGAGAAATGAATCGAAAATGAACACAATAGTAAATCGAAGTTATAATATAAATTTAATGAATGAATGAAGTCACCAGGGCGTCTTAAACTTTTTGGAACCCCTGTACTAAATTTGTATCTAACTCTTAATGTTTAATAGAATTTTGTATTAAGAAAAACATACAAAAAAAATGAATGAATGAATGGTAAGGTTGTGAATTTTGAATGGTAGAATATCTAAATCAGATATACGCTCAATATAGTGAAAATGTGTACCAGATCTTATTACATTATATTATTATTTTTTCAATTTAAGCTAATATATTTGACTAAGCGTGTCTTAAATTTTGGGACCCTTATAATTTTGAGGCCCTGTGCGGAAGGGCTCCTTACACACCATCATCTACTCCTCTGGAAGTCGTGTACCTTGAGCTGAGTTTGCTCTATATATATACTATGATCAGACTGTAGAACGCAATTATGAGTTGAGCATGATGTGCTACATGTCACATGTTGATAGGTGAGCGTGCACCAGATATCGAGACTTGGTATTCTTCAAGCCCACTAGGTATGTGATCCACAGGATGAGGTGTGATTTGTTGTAACAGATGAATTTTTGACTGTCTTTTGAGACTTTCTGAGTCGAGGTCTCCAATATAGAGTCGTATTGTCCAGTTTGTCTATGGAGGCGCCATATGTTTTCTTTCCGCAAATGTGGATTTGGGTATCTTAAATACCACTTGATGAGTTTACATTCGTCCGATATCAGTTATATTGACACCATGAATTAGAGCCAGTTTGATATTGTTGTAGCCAACAGTGGCGAAGACAGGATTAGTGGGTTGGGGGGGGGGGGGGGGGGGGCGATTTTACACGTGCGTTCAGAATTTTTTTTTTTTTTTTGCTAATTCGAACTTGCTTAATTTTTTTATATATATGCGTGTTATAATTTGAATGGTCAAGAACCAATTTTAAGGAGACCTAAGAGACTAAAAAAAATTAGAAATTTGGATTTATGGAGGCTTAACAGGCCAAAAAAAATTAGAAATTTGGATTTAGAAATGCCTAACAGGCCTAAAAAATTTAGAAATTTGGATTTATGTAGAATAGGTCTAAAATATTGAAATTTTGAATTTTGGACAAGTCAAACACGTAATGGGATATATTTAATTCTTTTTATTAGTTCAATACTGGTTTCTAAAAAAAATTATAACATTTTTACATTTTTTATTTTTAGTTTTAAAATTTTAAAATTTAATTTAGAAATTAAGTTGTTTGAGTCTCAAAAATAAGAAATTAATTTTTTTAATGGAAAAGACATAATAAAAATGAGTTCAAAAGTGTTATGAAAATAAATAAATTAATTAATAATGGTAACATAATTTTATAATTATTGAAAAATAAAATTTAAATAAATAAACACTTTCTAAAAATAAATTGAGGTTAGGGGAAATTGAACCTAAAATTAAAAGTAAATGTTTTAAACATCTCATATACCTTTAAACAATGAAATATTAATATACAGAGTGTATATACACGAATATTTAGAGGGACCGAAACTATTCGTGACCATGATGGTTCCAACGGTCGGAGGGGGCCAGGCCCCCCTGTATACGCCCCTGGTAGCCAATAAAACTTACTATGAGGAAAAGTGGTGTGGAAAGAAGTGTTGTGCGAAAAAAATTGATAAATGTTTATTAAATATAAAAGTTAAGAAATAAAAAATATGTATATTGTATTATATAGAAAGTTAGATCTGTTTTTATTAGAAAAAAATTTAATATTAGTTTTTCTGATAAATTGCGAACGTCTTTTGTCTAGAAACTAGAGGTGGTAGTTTTTCTTGAAAACAGTTTTCTGCTATTTTAGTTTTTAAGGAAAATAGTTTTACATTTAATAAATATTATTTTTAAAAAAAAAAAACTGAAAAATCTGTTTTTAGACTCTAGAAAAGCAATATCAAACTAGTCCTCCAAATTTATTAATTCTAAATCCTCTCCTAATCTGACAATTAAACATGCAGATCCGCCTTTAATAAATTATAATTCCAATAAAAGAATTTTCAATATTTTTCAGTCAAAAAAACAGAATATGCACATTTGATTCTACAGCATAAATCATAAGACAAGTCTTAATATTAATTTAATTAAAAAAACATGTTTTATACCAAAGTTTTTTATTATTAATTTTACAGTAGAAAAAGTCAAAGTTTTTGAATGGTAACAATGTTTTGCATGTGCATGCATATATAGAATGTTTCCTTCAACTTTCTTTATTTTCCCTTATAAACATTACTTAAAATGCTTAATTTACTTTAATTGTAATATAATCATATAACCAAATTTGTTAACAACAGCTAGATAATTACAAAGTTTAAATGGGCCAGATCCTAGCCACCCATTATTATATTATATTATATTATTGTATCATATAGTATAAAATTAAAACCCTGATTATTTATTTATTTTATAATCAAAATCCTGATTAAATTAAGCAGACAGCAAAAGCAATATGAACATGGGACACGTGTGGCTATAACTTTTTTTTGTAAAAAAAATATTTTCTATTTTTTTATGGATTAGGTGTTTAATATTTTAATTTAACATAATTATAATTTAACATTTTAGTTTCTAGTTAATAAGACAAACATTAAATTTATGTTTTCTTGTATTTAACATTGAATTTTGTCAAGTTGGGAAGGAATCAAATTAACATATAAATTTTTCTAATTAATTGTTAAAAATGCAACAGCAATACATATAAAATGATTGATACACTTTAGTTGAATTTGGTGTTTTCAACTAATGGTCTCTTAAGCACTTAGAATCCAACTACTAATTTTTTTTAGCAGTTTCTTTTTGTTTTGTTTTTTTGATTTCAAACAATAGAATATTTTTAATTAGAATTCAGAAATAATTGCTTATATTAATTAAGATTGATTTAATTTAAATGGTAATGATTTCAAATCTTTTAAACTAGAGGTCTTGAATTCAAATTCTCAAGTACATTAGACTTAATTTGAGAAAGAGACCACCAAAAGAGTGCGTAAATAACCTCAAACCCATTAATTGGACTCAATAAAAAAATTGGTTATAACTATTTTTAAGAAAAATTATTTTTTTCTTAAAAATATAACTATAACCTCGAACCCATTTGATTCAATTTCTTTTAACTTCATAAATATTTAAGTAACTTTAATTTTAAATTATTACTTTTCAACATACGTATCAATAACCAGTATAGTTAATAATATCATATAATCAATAAATACATTTTAAAAATAATCAAAATAGTTGGATTAACTCATTAACTCAATAGTTTTTTTTTTGTCTTTTAGTAAAATAGTTCATAATTTTTTTAACCCTGAAATAAATTTGGACTATCAATATCACAAAAAAAAAAAAAAACTTTATAGTATCTCTATTATTTGGATGTGTTGTGGTACTTCTTGTACATCCTCCTTGCCAGCCCTCACTCCACTCCCATAGGCAACAAGATTAAATAAATAAGACCTAATACATTTGTTGTCAAATGTACTTGATGCAAAACTTTAATTTTCACTTTAAATTTTCAAAAGTTTTAAACGATTTTCCATTTTTATTTAATTGCATTCTATAACTTTTATTATTATCGAATTGCATTCAATAATCTCAAAACTCCAACCGTCACTCAACTTTCAAAAGTTAATTAACACTTTGCCATATGACAAAGTATGTCTCCCACTTTATCCACTCAACACATTCTAGTGAGAAATGAAGGATTATTGAATGCAATTAGATAAAAAAAATATAAGGTTAATTATAAATAATTACCCTGTGGTTTGACCGATTTGCAGACCGGTACTCGTAGTATTTTCTTTTGCAAACGCAATTCTGTGGTTTGTAAAATTTTGCATTTGAGTTTACTTTATCAGAATTTGGTCGATGACGACCTCGAAATGAAAATTTTCAAGAGTTAAATGATATTTTAAGCAACTTTAATTCTTAAACTTTTTAGATTTGAGGTAATTTAGGTGTTGTTGTTTTTTTATAAGAGATAAATATAATATTTAGAGAGAGAAATCTCCAAAAATGATGATTTTAAAAAACTAAAAATATAGTTCCACAGTAAATCTAATACTAATCAAGTTTAATTCTTAAAAAATTTCATTTTAAAGTCGTTATTGGCCAAATTTACAAAGTGAAAAAACATGTAAAATTTTAAAACCATAGAGTTATGTTTGTAAAATAATACCACGTATACCGATCTGCAAATCGGTCAAATCACTGGATAATTAGTTGTAATTAACCCAAAAAAAAATATAATATCATTTTAAAACTTCTAAAAGTTTAGGAGGTGTTAAAGTTTTGGGGGTATGAAGATCTATTAGGCCAAATAATAATATGAAAAGTAATAAACCTTTTAATACATCATAATTAAAGCTGATCAAAAATTAAATTAAATAATAATAAAAATAACATAGAAGAACATAAAAAAGTAGGATAAAGAAAAACTTAGAAAAGATAAATACTTTACACACCAACCAAACAACAGCTGATGTGCTTATATATAAAGCCTATGTTCTCTTTCAAACCAACACCAAATTAAAAAAAAACTCTACTCTGTTCCTCTCATTCTCTCTCATTCCCTCTCTCTCTTTCCCTCTCTCTCTTTCATCTCCCCCAAATCCAGCTCTAATCAAGAAAACCTTGGTGCGGCCATTAAAGAAGAAATTAAGAAAAATGTGCTTCATATTCCTATGCGACGAAGAAGAGATAGAACTCGGAAGACAACAAGCTCCCGGATCATGCCCCTACTGCGGTGGAAAAGTGGAAGCCATTGATGTCGAGAGTAAATGGAGCTGCTGTTTCTTACCGATTTGCTACAAGATCAAGCGAAGGTTTTCTTGTTCTTTATGTCGACGGCGTTTAGAATTATCTTACTAATCTAACTCTTCTTCTTGTTCTTGTTTCATTAATTTGTTAATTTCTTGTTCTTTAATTAGTTCTTTTTGGGGGGAAGACAGAAGAATTTCCGGTGGGTTTTCTGGTTTTCCGATGAGATGAAAATTTGGGGATCTGAGATTAATCCCTTGAATTAATGTATATATATATATATGAAATGGTTTTGGATCTTTTGTTTTTTTTTTTTTTTCTTTTTCTGTGTTGATTTGATCGGGATATAAACCTGGATTTGAAATTGTTGATTGTTTGGTTGGTATGTTCTGGACTGGTCTGGTGGTGTCTTTTTTTTTTTTTTTTTTTTTTTTTTTTTTTTTTTTTTTTTTTTTGGGAAAAGTAGGAAAGGAAGGAGCTGCGAATCTTCTTCCATTATCCTATAGGCTGACATTTAAAGTACAGTTTTCAAATGATTAATTTGTTTTGGTCAGGTAATTTTCTATCATTACTGTAAATCAAATAGCTAAATAAATAGTTACTGATTTTTTTTTTTTAAGGATATTCCTTATATTATAAAGGCATTTCATCGTTTAGATTCTCAAACTAAAGCTAGAAAGTTAATTAGAATTTTAAATTATTAATTAGGTTTTTGAATTAAATAAAAATTATTGTTTGAGTTTTTATTTTATCTTCGAGTCGGAAACTGTGAATATTTGATATAAGCTAGTATAATAATCACAGTGTTGGTTCAAAATGTGTTTGGGAGAAGAGAGCTTGAAACTGGAGGGTTTGAAACTGTTTAACCGAATGATTTTTTATCAGGAATCAATTGATAATTTTTATTTAGAATGAGACTTGATTGATGATTTTTTGGTTAATTCCGAGATTTAATTGATTATTTTGATAATTTAAGGTGCTAACTAACTTTGAATCTTTAGTTTAAGAAGCCAAATGGGTATTATGTTTATCTACCTTATTTAGAGTAAATACCATCCAGCAAAGTTTAGTGTTAGTTTTCACAATTTTGGAAAATGATATCAATTTAGCCCTAGTTAATGAAATTTGCGGTTAAATTGGTACTATTTTATAAATACTAATAAGTAGTGGTGTTTTATTATTCAAAGTTAAATTAATACTATTTTATAAATATTGAAATATCAAATTTTATTATTTAAAGATAAATTGGTACAATTGACTATTCAGAGCTAAATTGGAACGATTTCATTAAATTATTTTGTACATTTGGGATAAATTTACATTTTTTTCAAAAGCTTTGGATTAATTTGATACCATATTCTTAAATTATTGAATTCCATTTTATGTCGACAAAGTAATTGAATTTTCTTTTGATTGTATAATAACGTGACAATTATTTTTGAAAATAACTGATTTCTACGTATAACATGACAACCACATTACAAAATTGATTCCAAAGTAATTATTATTAGTAGGGTTATATATGAGTCTAGTCGCTCATATGCGGTTCGGTGTTGGACTCAATAAAAGATCAATCGTATTCGACTCAATTTATAAAGGAGCTGAGCTTGAGCACCTTGAAACTCCGCTTGAAAGCTCATGAATAGGTTCGATTATAGGTTCATAAGCAAGCTCGATTATAATGGACACGTTCGTGAGCAAGCTTGGTTCGATTATTTTGTTAATAATAATATTTATATAAAGGGGAAATATAAACAACATAATTTTGTGTAAAATTAAATTTTGAAGGTTTCAAAACTACGTGGTTTTGTGTTAAAGGAATTTCAAATCAATATAATTAGTGGACATAATTAATGAGTTGTTTACGAACGAAGTTCATAAACTGAATTAACGAGCTAAACTTGTAGGACTCGTGAAATCCTCATTGTAGAAGGGATGAACCCTAACAAAAGCTCTTAAAAGGAAAGATAATATTTGATTGATAAAAAAGTTTTTTTTTTTTTTTTTTTTTTGAAAGAGATGAATTTATATCATCTCAAATCCTAAAAAACAAATTACATAAAAGCTCAATTTACATAAATAATTAAAGGACTGAAGTTAAAATTAAAATAGGATAACGGTAAATGGGTGACGAACTTGTAAATAAGATGGTAGCATGAGTTGTAAATAAGGAGTGACAAACTTGTAATAAGGAAAAACTGGAGTTAGGCTCAAATCTAATCTGCAGGATTTTTTAAAGAGCCCACATACACACACGACGTGTGAGATTCATTTCGAAAGTCCACACGATGTGTGGGATTTCCACACAGCGTCTGGGTTTGGTGTTGAGTCTCTGATATTGAATTTTAAAATCCACACGACGTGTGGACCTGTTTTTCAACAAATGATCTTCTCTTTGCTTTGGTCTGTTTCCTCTTTGATTCGACTTCGTCTATCACTCGTCTCCTCACATGTCATCGACTAAGTGCCTGCATCAGAGTTTATATGATTTAGGGATACTATAAATCTAGCTATATATATAAAATATTGAAATTTTAAATATAATGTTTATCGGATGTTGCAATTATCGTTAATTAGGAATGAGTTTTTTTTTTTACTTAAGAGAAGGTAATTTCAAGCTTTATTGAGTGGTTAAAATACAAGAGGATGGAGGGTACGAGTAACATATATTCTCGAAAGTTATAATCATGTCAAAAAATATGCATGCTTCATAAAGTGCAAGATGAGATACAACGAATGGAAAAAACATTTTCACAAGTGTTCACTAATGCAATGTTTCATAAAATGCAAATGTTTTACTATTTTTTTTGTGTCTGAATTGCTCTTGTTGTATTACAAGCTCAAGTGGAGAATATCACAGGGGTGGACAGGCGTGTACCGAATGCATATAGCAAGGAAATTAAATTTACAGTTGAGTATAGAAAACAAGTTGTGCAGACATTTAGATGGAGTCTGGGGATATCCTTGTGTGCATATATTCAGAGTTATATATCATAAAAACATAAGTAGAATTGACAACAATCATATCGATGGAGAAATGATGTGATTCGACGCTACACAAAGATATTCTTCCTCTGAGGATATCCACACATGACTGAAGAATACAAAATATATAAAGAACTATAACGCGAATTTCACGATTGCACAGATTTGTGTATGCATTCTGTTGCGAAGATGGATCACGTGAAAGAAAGGTTACAAGTTATTAAGGAAGATTTGTTAGATTGGAAGAACACAACGATAACAAATGTTCATGCAAACAACTACGACAATCAAGGAGTACCTATTGTTGATCCTTTAGTGGGTCGATCCTGTGGTAGTCCCAAACCAATTAAAGTCCGCAATAGAGGGGAGGTAGTCACAAAGAAAAGAAAAAATAGCAGAAAAGAGGTCAATTATGTCGGGACAAGTGGAGGAAGGCGTAACAACCAAAGACAAGGGGCACATATTGAAAACACGGTGCATCAAGAGATATATATAATTGTTTTCTGTTTGAAATTGTATGAGGTGAATTGGATGATTGACTTTATTTTGTTTTTTTTTTATATCGGAGGCTACCCATCCAATCACCCATACTCAAGAAAGTCATGGTTGGGATTTTTTAACATAACAATTTTTTTTTCTCTCTCTCTCTGTTAGGGTTTTATGGTGAAAAGGGTGAGGGAGAGATCTAGGGAAAGGGGGGCGGCTGGCGGTGAGGGGGTGGTGTCGGCAGCGGCTTGGGCGGATCGGGTAGAGGAGATCGGCGGGGATGGGAAGGGCGGGCTGGAGGAGTGGGAGAGCTAGGGGTGATGGGTTGAAGGAGGATGCGAGGTGTGAGAAGGGGAGGGTGTCGGGTGAGGTGCTGGGCGGCGTGGCAGGGAGGCTAGGGATTGATGGGCGGGAGGGCGTGATAGGGGTTAGGGGGGCGCCGAGTGCTCAGGATGTGCGGCTGGGGGGGGGGGGGACGCAAGGGTGGCTGGATCTGGAATAGTGGTCGACGCTGGGGGTAAGGCGCCTCCCCTGTCGGGGGGTGATGCTGGGCATTCCGAGCCATGCACCGGTGATGCTGGACAATTCGGGTTGTGCGCCGGCAGCGCTGCTGGGCACTGCGCATTGAGCGCCGGTGGCGCTGCTGGGCACTGCGGGTTGAGTGCCGGCGCAGGCAGCAATTCTCCGGGCAGGAATGGTGCTGTGCAGATTGGGGCGGCGGCAGTGGTGCAGGCTGCCTCGGGACAGATCCCGTTTATTAAAGGGGTGTCGGGTAGGTTTGGTGAGGAGTGTGGGACTCAGGTTCAGGGGAACGCGGTTTCCCCCAATTCTAAGGTTGGTATGAATGGGATAGGGAAAAGTTCTTGGAGAGATACGGTAATGGGGGTGGTTGAGGAGGAGCCTTGTATGGAGGAAGTGTTGATGGAGGGGGAGTTTGATGAAGTGTACTCTGAATCTGATGAAGAGGATGGTGAACAAGACGATCCTCTTTGTCCTGTGATTAGACTCTCCTCAGCAGATAAGCGGGAGCTAAGGGAGAAGTGGAAGGTTTCTTTAATAGTAACAGTGCTTGGGAAGAGAATTAGCTTTAACTACTTTGCTCAAAGGATCCAAGCTCAGTGGGCTGGGAAAGGAAAAGTCAGTATTACTGACCTGGAAAATGACTACTATGTCATTAAATTCACTCGAGTTGAGGATTATAATGCTGTGATCAATGGGGGTCCGTATATTATTTCTAACCATGTTCTAGCCTTGCGGCCTTGGGTTCCTAATTTTAATCCTCATGATTGCTCGGTTAACAGGATTTTGACTTGGGTTAGGTTCCCGTGCCTTCCTATTGAATATTATAGTGAGAGTTTTCTCAATAAAATAGGAGGTCTGGTTGGGAAGGTCCACCATGTGGACAAAACTACAATTGGAGCCATTAGAGGCAAGTTTGCAAGGGTTTGTATTGATATTAATCTTGCAAAACCTTTGTTGTCAAAGTTCTGTGTTCAAAACAAGGTGTACTTTATTGAGTATGAAGGTTTACATAATATATGCTATGATTGTGGTATGTATGGTCATACTCAGGAGGGGTGCCCTAAGAGGGAAAAGGTATTAGAAGAGGTAGTTGAGGGTGTTATTGGGAGAACTGAAGGGATCCAATGTGATGGGGGGAATTTTGGGCCCTGGATGGTGGCAAAGAGGTCTGCTAGACGAAGGACACATCCGTCAGTTGTTCAAAATCATCCTCCTGATATTAACAGGAATATAAAGTCTACCATGCCTATTGCTAGTCCAAGTGTCAAGGAGAAGCCTATCCCCAAATTGCGGGAGGATTCTGGAGCTGCTTCAGGTTTCACTTCAGGATCCAGATTTGGGGCCCTGACTATTGAGGAAACCCAAAACTCTGACCAGGTTGACGAGCACATTGATCAAAGCATGCCAGGGTTGGAATCTGTTGAACCATCTAATAAGGTGGTTGAAACTGTTAACCCTCTTTTTGTCTCCAAAGGTGAAGCCCAGGTGAGGTCCCTGGCTCTGGATTCACAAAGGAATAAGAAGATTAATGAGGTTAGTATTCCTAGTCACTATGGTGATCCTGGTATTGGGAAAACTATGGGAGTTAACAAAACTAGTATGAAAAAGTTAAAGGGAAAGCAAAAACGTGTCCAGAACACTATGGTTTTTCCAGATAAGAGAGGGCCTGCGGGTACCTCGGCTAGGCTCCCAGGAGCCCCTAATAAATACCTAGCTTAGGTTTGTAGGTGCGGTCAGTTATCCTCCAATCTATGGATTTGTTAATTTGGAATGTTAGAGGTGCGGCTAGCAAGGCTACCCGCATCCATGTTAATGATTTAATTAAACAATTTAATCCTTCTTGTTTTGCTTTAATTGAAACTAAGGTTAGTGCAGATAAAGCAGATGAGGTGGTTAAAAAGTTTAGAAACTGGAATTGTGTTAGATCGGAGGCTACTGGCCGAGCTGGTGGGATTTGGCTTTTCTGGAAGCCAGATCGTGTTCATTTCGATATTATTAGCATGGATAAGCAGTTTATTCATAGTAAAGTGAATGTTTCTGGTAATAACTCCTTTTTTGTTACCCTGGTGTATGCTGACCCTATCATGGCCAATCGAAAACGGCTTTGGGAGGTTCTTTACTCTATGAGTGTTAACATTTCTGAGTCTTGGTTTGTGGCTGGTGACTTTAATGATATTGCTTTTATGGGTGATCAGAGAGGGGGTTCGCATCATTATGTTAACCATTGCCTTAACCATAAGAAGAGTATGGATTTATGTGGGCTGTCTGATCTAGGGGCCTCTGGTCATAAGTTCACCTGGAAGTGCAACAGTACCTTTGTTCGTTTGGATAAAGTTTATGCTAATGTTTCAGCTCAATCCACTTTCCCTGAAGGTTCTGTGTTAAATCTTCCGTTCCGTCATTCGGATCACTGTCCTATCTTATTCAGGCTGATGAGAGGCAATCGTCCTTGGGGGGAGAGACCTTTCCGTTATCAGGTGGCTTGGGAGTCTCATCCTAAGTTTAAGGAATTCGTTCAAGATAATTGGAAGCCTCACTCGAATGTCCTTCAAGCTGCTGAAGGATTCAGAAAGAATGTGTTGGGGTGGAATAAAAATGTCTTTGGGCATATTATTAGGAGGAAGAATAAATTATTAAGTAGAATTGAGGGCATTCAGCGTAGGTTGGAGGTTAGATTCGATCATAGTTTGGACTGATTTCTCAGAACCCTTCAGAAGGAGTTGGAAGCTGTGCTGAGGCAGGAGGAGCTTCTTTGGTTTCAAAAATCTAGGAAAGCCTGGATTAGAGATGGGGATCGAAATACCAGGTATTTTCATCTCTCTACCATCATTAGAAGGTAGAGGAATAGGATTGATGCTATTAAGAACTCTAATGGTGATTGGGTTTATGAGGACGAAGACATTCGGAGTTTGGCCCTGGAGTTCTATAAGGACCTGTTTAAAGAGGAACCTATTGATCTGGAGAAGGCTCAATTTGTTGCTACTTTTCCCATGGTTGGAGAGGATAGAAGTCTGGAAGCCTTCCACCCTATTTCCCTGAAAGAAATTGACCAAGCCATTTTTAGTATTGGGGCTACTAAAGCTCCTGGGATTGATGGTCTGCCTGCTGGTTTTTACCATAAACACTGGGAGGTTGTGAAGGAAGGTATTTATAACTTCAGCAAAGGTGTTTTTAATGGTTCTCAGGAGATTGGGCTGGTTAACAGAACCCTTCTGGTGTTGATCCCTAAAGTTGAGAAGCCTTCTTCTTTCTTACATATGAGGCCTATCACTCTTTGTAATGTTCTCTATAAAACTATTACAAAGATTGTGGTTAATAGAATCCGTTGCATTTTGCCTGAGATCATTAGTCAGAATCAGGGAAGCTTTGTGCCTGGTAGACAAATGTTGGATAATGTGGTGATTGCCCAGGAGATGGTTCACACTATGAAGATCAAGAAGGGAAAGAAAGGTATTGTGGCTCTTAAGTTGGATCTTGAGAAAGCCTATGATCGTATTAACTGGAGCTTTCTGATGGAGAGTCTGGAAAGAGCTAGGATCCCAGATAATTGGAGAAGGTTAATAAAGCTTTGTATCTCTTCTCCTGTTTTTCAAGTGTTGATTAATGGGGATATGTCGGAGGAATTCTCTCCTGGCCGGGGTATCCGTCAAGGGAACCCAATGAGCCCTTTCTTATTTGTTATTGCAATGGAAAGACTGTCTCACCTAATCCATGATATTGTTGAGAGTGGGAAATTCCACCCGGTGGCTATCAATAAGTTCTGTCCCCAGGTTACTCACTTGTTCTTTGCGGATGATGTTCTGATCTTTATAGAAGGTAATGAGGAGCAGTTAAGTATTATTATGGATATTCTTGATTGTTTTTGTTCGGCCTCTGGTCAGAAGCTAAATATCCAGAAGTCCAGGATGATGTGCTCTAAGAATATGAACCAGAGAGTTTGTAAAAGGTTGAGTGATCTGTCGGGAATTCCTCTGACTTGCTCTCTTGGGAAGTATCTGGGTATCCCCCTCTATAGTGAGAGAGTGTCTAAAGTGTCTTTTAAAGATACTTTGGATAAAACTAATATGAAGTGTGCCACGTGGAAAGCAAAGTCTCTCTCTCTCGCTGGCCGTCTTACGTTGATTCAATCTGTCAATTGTGCGACTCCCAATCACATTATGCAGGCTTGTCATCTTCCTGAGCCTGTGCTTAAGGATCTAGATAAAATTAATCGTAGGTTCCTGTGGGGGGAAGCTGAGGAGGGAAGGAAGATCCACCTTGTTCCTTGGAATGAGGTTTGTCAACCAAAAGATAAGGGAGGTCTGGGCATTAGGAAATCCAAAGATAATAATAAAGTCTTATTAATGAAGCTCTTGTGGCGTATGTGGCAGCTTCCTTCAGCTCTGTGGGTTCAGCTTTTGTGTGGTAAATATCGGAAGGATAAGGTGTTTGGGGGTCCTAAGGATAGAGTGGTTAATTGTTCCTTTCTTTGGAAAGGCATTAGTGCGGTTTTTGCTGAATTCTGTTCAGGGATTGGGTGGAATGTGGGTAATGGTAGGTCCATCAGATTCTAGAAGGATATTTGGATAGGTAAGAAGCCTTTATTGGAGGTTTGTACTTCTTTGCCTCCGTTGGACATTCAGGACTGGAGGATTGCATATGTGGTGGATTCTGAGGGTGAGTGGATTTGGGCAAAATTTGATTCCTACCTCAGTCTGGAATCGGTCCTTACTATTAGAGGTGTTCAGATTAGTAGTCAAATTGAGGATAAAGATAGTTACTGTTAGTCTTTGACAAACAACGGGGCCTATTCTTGTAAATCTTCTTTTCAGGCTTTCTATCATGATTTGGATTCTTCGTCCCCAGGGGTGTGGAAGACGATTTGGGCCTTAAAAGTGTCGTATCGTATTAGAAGTTTCCTTTGGCTTGGGGCTAGGAATAGGTTGCTTACTAATTCGGATAGAAAAAGAAAGCATCTAGTGGAGTCTGGAGCTTGTTGCAGATGCAGAGGGTATGAAGAGACTTTGTGCCATGCTCTCAGGGACTGTGAGAAAAGTAAAGAGGTTTGGAGGAGTATTCTTCCTAGGGAGGTGCTCTCTTCTTTTTTAGCTCACTCAGAGAATGATTGGTTTGTAGATGGGATTAAAGGGATTCTTCTGCCTGATCTGAATCAGAGTGTTCTTTTATTTATGGTGGTTTTCCATCAGATTTGGAGATGGAGGAATGAGGAGATTTTTGGAGGAAAAGTAGTTTCTCAGCCAAACGTCTTAGACTTCTTCTCCAAAAAGATTAGTACTTTGGTTGAGAGCTTTGTTGAAGATCCCTTGGTTAGGGTGTCTCGAAGGAAGGAGGTCCATCTTTTAGTCTGGTGTAGGCCGAGTGTAGGTATGGTTAAACTCAACACTGATGGTTCTTGTCTTAGAGACGGCAGAATTGCCGCTGGAGGAGTTCTTAGAGATGATGGTGGCAGGTGGGTTTCTGGTTTCTCTCAGAATTTGGGTATGGGTTCGTCTTTTTCTGCAGAGCTTTGGGGGATTTTCTCCGGCCTGAAGTTAGCAAAGAATCTGGGAGTGAAAAAGCTTTTTGTGGAGTCAGATAACCTAGAAGCGATTAAAATGATTTCTGTGGGCAATGTTATTTGCCTAAATAGCCTTAACTTAATCAAAGGCATTAGAAGGATTGGCTCATCTTTTGATTCTATTAGCTTTGCTCATATTTATAGGGAGCAAAATCGTATAGCGGACCGTCTTGCGGTGGAAGGGCATTCTGGAATGTTGGGTCTATCTATCATTTCTTCTCCTCCGGTTTTCATCTCTTCTATGATCTTAGAGGATGTGGTGGGGTCAGTTTTTCTAGGCTGATCCCGGGTTGAACGTTTTTGTTTGTTTGTTTTTCTTTTCCTATCCTACCAAAAAAAAATCATGGTTGGAGTTTGCACAATTTGGATCTCGCCTTATAACTGGCCGATCAGAGTTGACGAACTATTTACCCGGTGAATGGTTAGAGTTTGCACAATTTAACATAAAAGCATGCGTTTCCCCAGAAAAGAATACATGTGTTCATTCAATCTTGTATACTCCTATAACATAATTTTCTTCCACAATTCAATGATCCAATGTATGTGTTATTTATATAAAATACATGTAAGCTAATCCAGTAATATAGTTTATTTTCACAACTCAATTATTTAATATGTTATTTAAAGGATGAGAAATAACTTTGATGGAATTGTAGACTTCCACTACCATTTATCTAAGTGATCAGAGTTTATGAATTTTTTACTTAGCGAATTGTTGAAGTATGCACAAACGAAAGCAAAGAAATGCATTTACGCATAATGCAACTATTCAATTTGTCATTATTGCTATAAATACAGGAATAAACTATAAAAGAAAATGTTAATTTTGAACTCTGGCGAATTTCCGCCATGTGAATACTGATGAGAGCTCTCTTCCCAAAACAAAATGAAAGAAAAGGCCAAAGGAAGAAAATTACTAGCTAGCTGTATGTAGCAGACGACGGGGATAGGGAGTGGGTTGGGCCGGAAGATAAATTTATGTTGTCATTTTTCTATTTTTAGTGTCCTTGTGATAAAACTCTCAATTTCTATAAACAAATTAAAACTTTTATTGTGAAAATGACAGGACAAGGATATGAAAATGGGAACATGAGATTATCTATTTGTTAGAATTGCTTTCCCCATCTTCTACTCAGTTGAGAGGAATGTAATAGAGTTGAATTGAGTTTTAGTTTGTTTAAATTTGGCTCGTTATAATGTTAACAAGTTTGTGTCGAGTTTCGAGCTCCGTTCGAGTTCAATTTTTTATTTGAGCTCAGCTGGTTTACTGTTCATTTATTTTATTCACGAGTTTGTGAACTCGTTTTTTTTGTTCAAGAACGAAATAATATCAAATAAAATAATAGCATGTTTAGCAAATGAAATATTATAATTTTACGTGCATAAACATTTAAAACCTCCTTTTAGTTATTAAATAATAAATATTGTGAGAAGAGGGAGGTGGAAATGAAAAGAGGTATGGAAGGAGGAGAAGTTAATGTGATAAAGATATGAAATGATGTGATGATGATGAGGATTTACAAAAAAAAAAAAAAAACCTAAATCAATGTTGTCTGCGAACAATATAATCGAGCTTGATTATGAACTTGTTAACGAGCCTATAACCGAGTTTTGTTCGCGAGCTTTCATGCCGAGTTTTGTCATGCTCAGACTCGGCTTCTTACGAATCGAGCTTCTAAATCGTATTCGTGAGCTGCTCATTTATAAATTGACTTGAGCTTTTATTGAACCAACCACCAAGATGCTCATGAGCGGCTCGGTTCATCTATAACCTTATCTCTGTCTATATAGGTAGGGGAGAAAATTTTTCTATGGACCGGGATGAGTAATGATCATTTCACTCGGATGATTCCTAACTGTTGATATGACACCATCTAAATAGAGGGACCACTACTAAGTTCGATACATAGTAAAATTTCTTGAAAAAAAGTGACCCCAACAATTTAAAATCCCTAGACGACACTACATGCAAGAAAGTGGTATAATTAAATAAATCTCTTATATATAATTTTGAATATTAATTTTAGATCCCGTTTGTCTGTGAAAAATATTATGTTCTGGAAAATTTTATGCAGGGAAAATATTGTGCAGGAAAATAAAATATTTTTCTGGTTTGGCAACAATACTGGAAAATATTTTCCGGTGTTTGGTTACAACACTGGAAAATATTTTCCAACCACTAAATATAGATTTTCTGTATTTTTTTATTTTCAATTGTATATATAAAACACAAAAAAGAGATCCACGTGTATTAAGCACAAATTAAGCACCAAAGGAATAGAATAACAAAAAAATGGAATAGAAATATAGAAAACACGAAAACGTTAAAAAACGTGAAAAGATGTGGAAAACACGAAAACCTGAAGAAAAAAATATGGAAAACAGAAAAACATGAAAACACACACAAGAAAACGTGAAAATTTGTTAAAAACACAAAAATTGAAAAAATGCAAAAATCACGAAAAGTAAAAAATGTATTAAAAAATGAAAACATGGAAAAAAAAGTGGAAAAATACGAAAATGTGAAAAAAATTAATGTTAAAAACACAAAAAAAACGTTTTTTCACATTTTCATATTTTTGACATTTTTTGTACGTTTTCTTGTGTTATTAACGTTATTGTTTTTTTTTTTTGCATTTGTCTTCATTTTTTCGTGTTTTCACGTTTAGTTTTTCGGTTTTTCCCTTTTTCACGTTTTCTTTTTTTCGTGTTTTTTATTTTCTCATTTTGTTACTTTTTCGTCTTATTCATGTTTTTCGTATTTTTCACGTTTTTATGTTTTTTACGTTTTCGTGTTTTTTGTATTTTTCACGATTTTGTATATTTCGTGTTTTATCACTTTTTCGCATTTTTCATGTTTTGTGATTTTTCAAGTGTTTGCTTTTTTGCGTTTTAGCATTTTTCGCGTTTTCATGTTTTTCGTAATTTTGTACGTTTTCGTGTTTTTTTGTATTTTTCACATTTTTGTATATTTCGTGTTTTGTCACTTTTTCGCGTTGTTCATGTTTTGTGATTTCAATTGTTTGCTTTTTTTTTGCGTTTTTGTGTTTTTCGTGTTTGTTCACATTTTCATGTTTTTTACGGGTTTTTTTTTCATATTCTCATGTTTTGTAACGTTTTCACATTGTTCATGTTTTTTTGTGTTTCATATTTTTTTTTATTTTTATATTTTTTTAACATTTTCCCCATTTTTCTCTAAATGTGTATGTTTTGGGGAAAATGTTTTACCCTTTTAGGGTAAAACATTTTCCCTTATTTCTTCATTCATTTTCCATTGACTTACCATTTATTTTCCTTTGACTTATTTTTCTGCCCAAACAAACACTGAAAAATGGGGAAAATATTTTCCTTCAGAATATTTTCCCCGAAACAAACGGGGCCTTAATTAGACAAAATTTTCCCCTTCACTTTTCCATTTTATTCTTCTTCACTATTTTACCTTCTTTCTCATCCTAATATTGTAAGACTCAAAATTCTTCCTTCAAAATCGTGATCTCTTCCACATCAATGTCACCTAGCTTCTGAAATTATATTTTCTTTTAGTATAATCTATTATTTCTTATTTGATTTTACGTTTAGTATATAATATGTGTTTTGATTCCAAGTAAGTCTTCACCATTTTAACATAATTTTGCGACTTTGATTTTAGATAGAGGGTTCCCTTACTATTGTTTTGTGTCTTTTATTAAATTTCGATTATTAGTTATAATAGGTGGTTTCGGTCATTTTTAAACGCAATCTCGTGTTTTAAAACTTGACAAACATGAGTATTGAGATTTATTATGTTAACAAAAACACTCCAACCTAACTGACAGCTTAAAAAAAACTGACGTAATAGTCAAAGTCAAATGATTAATGGAGTATATTTGTCTTTCTATTTATTTTTTATTTTTTTCCTACTCCATCAATATCTTACACCTCACCATTTATCTACTCTTCTCTCTCCTCAAATTTTAAAATACACACGAAATCTGCTCTGATAGCATAACGGAATTGAAGAATTGAAGGAAGAAGAAGACCAAGAAATCTAATGGTATTTATGAAGATTGTGGAGATTTAGAAAGACAATGAACACAATGTTCGTGACAAAAGAAGTAACAAATTTATCTAAAAAGACCAAAAGATGACTATGGGCCCGTTTGCTACTTATTGTTTACTGTTACGGTTTGCTGTTTGCTGTTTTTTTTTTAGAAAAATGCTGCTTTTCCAAAAAGCAAAGATTTTCTGCTTTTGTAAAAAACTACTTTTCAACTGTAAATAGCAAACAGAATTTGTCCAATCAAACATTTAAAACTCTATGAAAAATTCAACAGGAGGTGAAAAGTATGTAACCAAACACCCCATATATATAAAAAGCTAGCTAACGTTAGAAAACAGAAAATACTAAAACACCCTTATATCTAACATATATTACAAATTAACCTTTATATATAATTTTAATCTTATTAAACTCTCATTTTCTCTCTCTTTCTTCTTGTAGAAGTTGGAATACTTAGATTAATTAGTAGCCTTCTTTTTAATCTACAACTGTTAGAGAAGCAATGAATAAACCTGATTTATTTATCGATCTTGACGAAAATTGTCAAGTTATTGTTGTAAGTGTGTCGATTATGCATCAAACAAAATACAGACACATATGAATCCTTTTTATACGGCTACACGTGGTCGGTTAACCGGACCATTAAAATTAATTCGATCGGTTAGTTATTTTATCGAATTTTTAAAAACAATAACCATACACCAATCTACTAAATTTGGTTAACCATTAATCGGTTAACCAATTATTTCGGGCAGTTAACTTTTTATTTCGGTTTGTAATAATTATTAAATAAAAATAAAAATAATAAAAGAATTCTAATTTTTATTGTAAGTGGAACGACGGGTCAATGACGAGTTGAAGATATTAACGACTGAAAAGGAGATGTGCATGGATTATGTCTATATTTCCATTAAACTGTTATTTCCTAGATCAAATTTCTATTAGATATGGATATTTCTGCTGTAATTTAGGAATATAATTGATTTGTAATTATCATGTTCACACATATATCTTGTGTATATATATCACATTATCAATGAATGGAAAGGCAAGGATTCTACCTTATCATGGTATCATGAGCCTAATTTCTTTCCTAAAAACTCTCCTAAAATTTCTCTCCCTAATCCCACCCAAATCTCTTCTTTCTCTCTTCCTCATTCTGCTGTTCTTCATCCCTAAAAACTCTACTGCCACCATGCCAAACAATGAACAAAACAATGGTGCCGCCGCCGCACCAACTCATCCGGCCCTCTCCATTATCAACATTACCTCCTTTATTCGTGATCCTCTCGAATCCGGCAAAGGCCTCTATACCACTTGGGCTGAACTTTTTAAAACACATGCCCGTGCTTTTCAAGTTCTTGATCATATCCTTCCTGAAACCGACGATAAATCGGAAACCTCTTCTTCGGTTATGAAAGCAAAGAATCCAGGTTTATGGTCTCGTGTTGATGCCATCGTGTTGCAATGGATTTATGGAACCATATCTTCAGACCTTCTCAACAGTATCATCGGACCAAATTTAACAGCCGCCGACGCTTGGAAACTCCTAGAACAACAATTCTCCGATAATAAAAATTCAAGAGCCCTTTATTTACAACAAGAACTGTCCAATGCTAGACTTGAAAATTTTGATGATATCTCTGCCTACTGCCAACATTTGAAGTCCCTCTCGGACCAATTAAGCAACGTCGGGGCTGCCGTATCCAACGATCGTCTCGTTCTTCAATTAATTTCGGGGCTCACTGACGCCTACGAGACAATCGGAACACAAATTCGCCACAATGACATTCTGCCCAATTTCACAAAGGCAAGGTCCATGTTATTATTGGAAGAATCTGCCCGTAAAAAACGCACAGCCGCCACCGTCGGATCTGAAATTGCCGCCGTTACTATCGCCCAACAGTCCCCGTCGAATCAAGCTCCTCCATATTCAAATCACGTTCGGCCTTCTTTCCCTCAAAATTCTGGCGCTGCTCGCGGTGGCCGGGGTTATTATCACCGTGGCAGAGGCGGACGGGGCAGAGGCGGACGATGGCAGCAAAATAGCGGTCCTCGCTGGTCAGGGGCTGTTTCTTTACAACAGCCATGGGGGTACGGGCCATGGACTGGACAGGCGCCCCAATGGGCCTATCCCCCATGTCCTTATCCTTCTTGGCCCAATTCTTCACATGGTGCAACTCATGGTGCAACTCGCGGGCCTGTTTTTAATAACAATTCTTCTGCAGTCCAGCCAGGCATATTGGGAGCCCATCCGCAGGCCCATCTGGCCCAGTATTACACTCCAACAAACATTGAGGCGGCTATGCACACCTTGACAATCACACCACCTGCAGAACCTTGGCATATGGACACCGGCGCCACTTCTCACATGAGCGGGGATGGAGGTAAACTCACATCTTATTTAAATAAGAGTCCTAACACGAGTATCGTAGTAGGTAATGGCACTTGTATTCCTGTTATCAGTCTTGGTAATGCATCCTTAAAAACAAACAACAAAACCCTAGAATTGAACAATGTTTTACATGCCCCTAGATTAATCAAAAACCTTATATCTGTGCGGAAATTTGCTATTGATAATAATGTGTCCGTTGAATTTGATCCTGTTGGTTTCTCTGTGAAGGACTTGCGCACGGGGATCCCTATTATGAGATGTAATAGCACCGGTGATTTATATCCAGTCACATCCTCCTCTTCAGAGTCTTCTTATGCTTTAAATGCTTCTGTTTTATCTCCTTCAGTTTGGCACAATAGATTGGGCCATCCTGGTCCTCAAATTTTAGACAATCTTCGAACTAATAATTTTATTTCTTGTCCTAAAAATGTTGATTTTTCTATTTGCAATTCTTGTGTGCTTGGGAAACATATTAAATTGCCTTTTTATGCTTCTAAAAATATGTCATCAATGCCGTTTGATATTATTCATAGTGATATATGGACATCTCCTGTTCTAAGTTCTAGTGGCTATAGATATTATGTTCTTTTCCTAGATGATTATTCTAATTTTCTGTGGACTTTTCCCTTAGCAAATAAATCTCAAGTTTTTTCTGTGTTCCTCACATTCCGAAATTACGTACGTACTCAATTTGAAAAAGATATCAAAACTTTTCAGTGTGATAATGGTGGTGAGTATAACAATAGTCATTTTCATGATTTTTTTAACAATAATGGTATGCAATTCCGTTTTTCATGTCCACATACTTCCTCCCAAAACGGTAAATCTGAACGAACGATTCGAACAATCAATAATATAATTCGCACTCTTCTAACACATGCTTCTTGCTCTCATTCTTTCTGGCCTCATGCTCTTGCTCATGCGACCTATCTTTTAAATATTCTCCCTCACAAAAATCTTAGTCTTCTTTCACCGACTCAAATTCTCTACAATCGTACTCCTTCTTATACTCACTTACGCACTTTCGGTTGTCTTTGTTACCCACTTGTCCCTTCTTCCTCTAGAAATAAACTTCAACCTAGGTCCTCTCCATGTGTGTTTCTTGGATATCCATCCAATCATCGAGGCTATAAGTGTTACGACATCTCCGCGCGGAAAATAATTATATCTCGTCACGTTATTTTCAATGAAAGCAAATTTCCATTTTCCACTCAACATGTCTCGGCCTCCCCTCCCATTTCTTCTATTTCCAACTCACCTACACAAACAACCCAACCCATTATTCCCTTCCCCACTAATGCGTCCACTCCTAACCAAAGCCCAGTTTCACCACGGCCCAACAGTCCCAACCCATCTTCCCAAAACAGCCCAGCACTTCCCCCTTCTCCTCTCGACAGTCCCTTTCCTTCTCCAATTCAACACGGCCCAAACACAAATTCCCCACAACAGCTCACCTCCCCACAACAGCCCACTTCCCCGCCTTCTCCCGATCCTATACACGCCAACCCAACCCAACCGACTCACCCTATGACAACCCGAGCTAAACTTGGAATTTTCAAACCCCAAAGAAAGCTCAACTTACACACCACCACTATTTCTCCTATTCCTTCTAATCCCTCACTTGCTTTACAAGACCCTAATTGGAAACAAGCCATGACTGAAGAATATAAGGCTCTTATTGAAAATAAGACGTGGGTCCTCGTACCCCGTCCTTCTAATGCTAATGTTCTTCGTAGTTGGTGGATTCTCAGGCACAAATTTAATGCAGATGGATCTTTTGAAAGATACAAAGCAAGACTTGTTGGAAATGGGGCGAATCAACTTGTTGGGGTAGACTGTGGTGATACTTTCAGTCCAGTTGTTAAGCCAGCAACAATTCGAGCTGTATTAAGTATTGCACTTTCTAAAGGTTGGCCACTACATCAGCTGGATGTAAAAAATGCTTTTCTTCATGGGGATCTTCATGAGACTGTTTATATGCATCAACCACTGGGATTTCGGGATCCCAACTATCCAGATCATGTATGCCTTCTTCAAAAGTCTCTTTATGGTCTCAAACAGGCACCACGGGCGTGGTACCAACGGTTTGCCTCTTTCTTGTCTACCATGGGTTTTTCTCACAGTAAATCTGATCATTCACTGTTTGTCTTTCGTCGGGGAGCAGAGATGGCATATCTACTCTTATATGTGGATGACATCGTTCTAGCTACTTCTTCCACTGCTCTACGAGAGTCAATTATCAACAAATTGAGTTCTGAATTTGCTATGAAAGATCTTGGCCCATTGAGTTATTTTTTAGGGATATCTGTCACTCGGAGCGCCGGCTCTCTTTTTCTGTCTCAAAAGAAGTATGCTACTGAGATCATTTCTAAAGCCGGTCTTTCTTCAGCAAATTCCTGTACAACACCTGTTGACACTAAGCAAAAACTGAGTGCTTCATCTGGTTCTGCTTATCATGATCCATCTGAGTATCGAAGTTTAGCTGGTGCATTACAGTATTTGACTCTCACTCGCCCAGACATCAGTTATGCTGTTCAGCAAGTCTGTTTATTCATGCACGATCCCAAAACGTCTCATATGGCAGCTATCAAGCGGATTCTTCGATATGTTAAAGGAACCCTGGAGTTCGGACTTACATTCACAACCTCTTCACTAGATTCCTTGGTCTCCTATACAGATGCAGATTGGGGGGGATGTCCTGACACTCGACGTTCTACTTCAGGATATTGTGTTTTCCTTGGTGACAATCTTCTGTCTTGGTCTGCTAAGCGGCAACCCACTTTATCTCGTTCTAGTGCTGAAGCAGAGTATCGTGGTGTTGCTAATGTCGTATCTGAAACTTGCTGGATTAGAAATCTTCTTCTTGAACTTCATTGCCCTATTAGTAAATCCACCTTGGTATATTGTGACAATGTGAGTGCAGTTTACCTCACTGGTAATCCTGTACAACACCAACGTACCAAGCATATTGAGATGGATATACATTTTGTTCGAGAAAAGGTTGCTAAAGGAGAGGTTAGGGTACTTCATGTTCCTTCTCGTCATCAAATTGCAGATATTTTCACCAAAGGTCTACCACAAATTCTTTTCGACGACTTCCGCTCTAGTCTCAACGTTCGACCACCTCCCGTTTCGACTACGGGGGTGTATTAGATATGGATATTTCTGCTGTAATTTAGGAATATAATTGATTTGTAATTATCATGTTCACACATATATCTTGTGTATATATATCACATTATCAATGAATGGAAAGGCAAGGATTCTACCTTATCAATTTCCATCTACAAATATATTAAATAACAATTAAATTGATAAAAACAAATTTCTAAATGGAAGAATTGCCCATAATAAAACTGATGCTACAATTTTTTTTGGAAAACAAGTAATAACATCATGTCCTTGTTTCTATATCAAGAAATGTAAAAGAAAAGAAAGCCACATATTGATCACTTTGAATAATATAATTTACATCGAGACAAACCCAATTTATATTATTAATTTCCACATATTTTTATAAAGAACCAAGTAGCAAATGCATTTTTTTTTCTTATACTTTTCGATTTCCTCCTTGTGTTCCATATTTTCCTTCCTTAATATGAGTCTCCAAGAAAGAAGAAAAAGAGATTGACATTTTGAAGGAGTTCAGTCTGAAATTAAGAAAAGTGTGAGATGGAGTTAAGAATTAGCAAGAGGATGGTCTTGAATGAAATTAGAGAGACGACAACAAATAAAATGAGCGTTATTTACATATTTTCATCTTATTTAATGTTAATATTTGACATAAGAACTAAACCATTAAAAGTCAAAAAATTCTAGGTCCTTCTAATTAAATAGTGGACTGATTAGTGGGTTAGTAAAACTACAGAGACTAAGGGGGTGTTTGTTTACCTACTTTTCACCTCCTGTTTGCCATTTCATTTTAAAAGGCAGAGTTTTAGGTGTTTGGTTAGGCTTCTTCTGTTTGCTTTTTACAGTTGAAAAGCGCATTAAGTGTTTGGTTAGTGACCTCCTGTTTGCTTTTTACATCTGAAAAACAGCCTTTTACAAAAGCAGATAATATCTGCTTTTTGAAAAATCAGCTTTTTCCAACAGCAAACAGCAAACCGTAACAGCAAACAGCAAACAGTAGGTAAAATAAACGGGCCCTAAATAATTGTTTACCCATATAAATAAATTCATTTATATATTTTTTAATATTTAAATGATATTTGGTCGGTTTCGGTTAACCGTTTGGAATACCGAAACCGTAACCATTAACCATTATTTTAAAATTAAAAATCGTACACTAGTCCGTCGGTTTCAATTAATCTTATTTTCGGCGATAATACTCTCTTTCGCGAGCATTATATAAAGCGACATGATCACGACGATTGGTCGCAGATCGCCCCAAAATGCGATTTCGCTCTTTTTTTTCACCGTTCAACATCCAAACGACATCCAATTCGTACCAAAATCGAAAACAAGTTAAATAACCCATTTACAACGATGTAGAATCAATTAAACGTACAATTGATCTTTCTAAAACCCCAATTCAAATGTAACTCAACTGAAACCTTAATAATTATACATCCAAATCATACTCACAATATGTTTTGTTGAGAGGATTAAGAATGCATTGATATCACTTTGATTGGTTGGTCAGATCTCGTTCTACGGTGGTCGGAAATAAGAAAAGAGAAGAAGATGGAAGAAAGATAAAGTTGTCAGTTTTTCTCCAAAATCTCGTTTCAGAGTTAGAAAGATTGGTTTACAGCAATAAATCACTTAATACCACATCCTCAAAGCTAAAATTCCATTGTGCCTTTACTTAAAATTTGTAAAATTCAATTTCACATGAAATTACCAAATTCTACCTCCTTTATAAACTGGAATTAATATACAAAAATTATATATTAAATTTTGAGGATCTTACCTAAGGAACATGTCAAATTGTAATATCAAGCAAATTAATATCTCATAAGATGGGAGCCAAAATAAAGACTGAATCTTTTATTCATCGTCTCTATCTTTTGAAAAGAGAAACAATTACAGATATAGAAAAGCAATAAGGTAAACAACAAAAACAGTTACAACGGCATTGCCAGGTGTCGAGAGGATGAGAGGGGAGTACAAGGATGGCTGGTGATTGCAGGCATCATTGGGGAATAATTCCAACGAGGTTGACAGTGGAGATGAAAGGGAAAGGTTCTAGAAGCAGAGGTGAAGAACGGTGCGTTTTGGGAGAGTGGTGAGCAAGGTTTAATGAAGTGATGTCGTTTTAGGTAAAAAAGGGAAAAAATAAAATAGGGATTTTGACTGGCAATGTGACCGTTGGAGCAGGGGAAATTTGACTGGTATTTTCAATAGCCTCCCTCAAACAAAGCATGGAAAGGATTGGACATGCTTAGTTTGGAGAGGAGAAAATTCAATTGAGGAGCATGCTGGGCTTTTGTAAACAGGTCGGCGAGTTGAAGAGCGAAAGCAATGGGCATCAATTTGATTAACCCATTTTGGATTCGCTCTCGGATAACATGACAATCAATGTCGATATGTTTTGTGCGTTCATGGAATACTGGGTTTTGGGCAATGTGGATAGCAGATTGATTGTCACAGAAAAGGAGAGTGGGGGTCTGTTGAGGATAGTGCATGTCCCGAAGCAGAGTAATAAGCCAATGGAGTTCACAAGAGGTGTATGCTAGAGCACGATACTCTGCCTCTGATGAAGATCGAGAGACAGTGTTTTGCTTTTTAGATCGCCAAGAGATGATAGCAGTGCCTAAGAACACGATGTAACCAGTGAGAGATCGCCGAGATTCTGGGCAGGATGCCCAATCAGAGTCTGAGAATGCTTGCAAATAGAGTGGATTCTTGGCTGGAAAAGCCCCAATCCAATCGAGCCTTTAAGGTATCTCAAAATTCGGTGAGCTCTGTGAATATCATCACTTTTGGGTTGATTGAGATGTTGAGACAACTGATTTACGATGTAGGATAGCTCGGGCCTTGTATGGGTTACATAAAGCAGTTTTCCAATCAATCGGCGATAAGAGGTTACATCAGTGAGATTTGTGGCAGTGGTACTGGGTTTGAAATTTGGTAGGGCTGGAGAGGAAACAGGTTTAGATTGAAAGAAATCATGCTCATGAAGTAATTCGAGGATGTACTTTCGCTGGGACATATACAGGCCTTTTGCATCTCGAATGAATTCAAATCCCAAGAAGTAATGAAGCTGTCTGAGATCTTTGATGCTAAAAAGGTCATTTAACCTTCTTTTGGCAAAGCTCAAGGTATGTTTGTCATTTCCTGTTATAATTACATCATCCACATAGATGAGCATAGCAGTAAACCCTGATTTTTGAGCTTTGGTAAATAGAGAAGGGTCAGCAATGGACTGTGTGAATCCCATTTCTTTTATGGCATGAGAGAGTTTCAAATTCCATTGCTTCCCTGCCTGTTTTAACCCATAGAGGGATTTTCTTAACCGACAAACTTGATTAGGAGCAGATCCCTTTACACCTGGTGGCAAGGTTATGTAAACTTCCTCATCTAGATCTCCGTGGAGATAAGCGTTGTTAATATCAATTTGTTGTATGTCCCATTGTTCAGCAACTGCTATAGCCAAAACTTCCCTAATTGTGGTGAATTTTGCAACAGGTGCAAATGTGGCAGTATAGTCTACTCCTTCTTGTTGAGAAAAACCTCTGGCGACAAGTCTGGCCTTGAATCGAGCTATGGTCCCATCTGATTTATACTTTAGCTTGAACAACCATTTGCAAGTAATTGGTCTCTTTCCGGCAGGTAAGTTTACTATCTCCCAAGTTTGGTTTGATTCAAGGGCTAAAAGCTCCTCATTCATTGCTTGCTACCAATTTGGGTCTTGTTTTGCTTGGTGATAGGATGAGGGTTCTTTGTGGCATGATATGGAAACTGTAAACACCCTTTTAGGGTAGGTAGATGGTCATATGATAATTGTTTGTGTAGGGAATGTGGAGAGTTTTGAAATTTTGGGGTGGTTTTGTTTTGTATAAGGGCAAGGTGATAGTCTTGGAGGTAAGTAGGGGTCTGCTTAGGCCTTGTGGACTTCCTTGTGGATTGAGTTGTATCATTTTCTTGTTGAGTAACAATTTCATATATTTCCTCATGGTTTTCAGTTTCATCCACATCAGTGTTTGGTATTGATATAGGCATTGTGTCATCTTCGATATCCTCAGTGGTTCCCTCATCCTCTTCTTCCTCTCCATCATCATCATCTGGTATTGCATCATGAAGTGCATCCAGCTCCTCATCACTACAAAAGTTAGACTTTGTTGTGTTTGAAAAAGGGAAAACTTCTTCATAGAATCTAACATGCCTGGAAAAGAAAACCACGTTAGTAGATAAATTCATGAGTTTGTATCCCTTGATGCCATGCCTATAACCCAGAAATATGCACTTAATTGCCCTTTCTGAAAACTTGTGCTTGTTTCTATCTAGGGAAGAGACATAGGCCAAACATCCAAACACCTTTAGAGAGGTGAAATCGGGTTTAGTTTTGTAAAGATTCTCATATGGAGAGGTGTTTTTGAGTGGAGTTGAGGGTAATCTGTTCATGAGGCATATGGCATGGGGGACTGCCTCAGTCCAGAATTCTTGGGGAAGTGAACTTTGAAACATAATGGCCCGAGTGATATTCATGATATCTTGGTGTCTTCTCTCAACCCGGCCATTTTGTTGAGGTGTTTCGGGACAGGTGGTTTGGTGGACTATTCCTTCTTGGGCATAAAAATCTCGCATTAAGAATTCAGGACCATTGTCAGTCCGAATGATCTTGACATTCCTGTCAAATTGTTTGTGAGCATAGCTGCAGAATTGCTTGACCAATGGTCTAGCTTCTGATTTTGTGTCCTGAGAGAAATCCATGTGTATCTTCTATGGTCATCAAGAATAGTTAAGAAATATTGCTTATTATTATATGATCCTTTGATTGGTCCCCATATGTCTATGTGTATTAAATCAAAAATGTGTTGTGTTATGCTTTCGCTTAATGGACAAGACAACTTTTTCTGCTTTGCCTTATGATAAATGTCATAAGGCCTTTCATTCATAATTTTGAGATCAGTACAAGGAATTTTGAGATTTTTGAACCTCTCATAGGAGGGGTGTCCTAATCTAGCATGCCAAACAGTGGCTTTGTTAAAAGACATGGTGATTATGTGACAGTGGTAAGGGATGTTCCAAATGGTATAGGCCTCCAAACTCTCTAGCCAAACCAACCGTCTCCTATCTTGTAGTGTCCTGTAGAACACATATTGACCCTGTTATTACTACACACACTTGATTTGCCCTCAATAACTTGCTAGTAGATATTAGGTTATATTCAAAGTTCTTAATACACAAGACATTATGCAGGACCAATTTAGGACTCAAATGAACTAAGCCAATATAATCTACTTTTATAGTTTCACCGTTTGGCAGATTTACACTGCAACTTTCAGCTTCCTTATAGGAACTGTAATACTTTGGATCACAAATTATATGATCAGTCGCCTCTGTGTCAACAATCCAATAGGATTTGGTGTAACTATGTGAAACAGAATTAAGAGAAATACCAGAGCCTTCATTTTTTATGAAGGAGTTTACACTGCCTCCAGAGGATGTGGATGCCTTATTTGAGAAGTCCTGAGGTAAAAAGGTAATAAGCTTCTGATATTTCTCCTTGGATAAGGCAAATCTCTCTCCAATATTGCTTTGGATATTGTCATCCTCACCAGAATCGAGTTCACTCTTATCAAAGTTCTGGGCACCAGCATAATTTGCTCTTGGCTTCCATTACCTCCTCATTTGCTGTTTTTGTTCCCATAACCAGGTGGGTAACCATGTTTCGTGAAGCAGATCTCTTCTGTGTGGCCGGTATTCCCACGGTATGTGCATAAGGATTGACTCCTATTGTTGTTCCTTTTGTTTTGGGCCCTATAATTGTTGTTATTTCCATTTGATCTGTTCCCTCCTTGCCTGGTTTGATTGTTTGATGATTGACCATTGGTATATCCAGCAAATATGACTCCCTCCTGTTCATTTTGTGTTTTTGCAGGCCCAAGGCCCATTTGCCTTTCGTGTTGCAGAGACATGGAAAAGGCTTTGTTAAGATTATAAAGGGGTTCAGTGATCAAGATCTGGGTACAAATGGAGGAAAATTTATCATTTAGACCGTGGAGAAAGGTCATAACTTGGTCGGAATCCTGATGTTCTCTCATGGTTTTAAAAGCATCACACTTGCAAGCTGGTGTGCAAGAGCATTTGGGTATGGGGCGAAGGTTAAGGAGTTCATTGATGCTCCTTGGATATATAGCAAATTAAGGTCAAGTATAAACCTATCGCAACAAGTAATAAAGTGTGCAAGCACAGGTCGAACCCACAGGGAGACGGGATTGCAGAGCCACTAAGTCTAATCAAACGTCCAAATGTCAATACAAATAAGGTTGGGATGGAATTGGTATTAACTAAATATGCACTTAATTATGAAGAACTGAAAATTAACACTAGGGATATCAATTGATGAGATTAATGGGTGAGAAATCTGGGATTTCGGATCCCTTGGTCGAATCATATATCTAGGTTGAGAGTTAAGAGTTGTTAAATCATGTCGGAATATAACGGCAACCATTCTAGAAAAAGTATGAATGTGATCAGTATTCTAAAACCCCTATTCACATGTGTTCAAACAATAGCTTGGTTAGGCAATATGTTCTACAACATGTAAAGCATTACTAAGTCCTGTTTGGTTGAACTCTAAGCCGTAGCCCGAGTAAGAACCGCACTCCTAGTATCCTAGCGAGGTCTGACTGTACGGGTTCAGAATAGACTCTCTCCTCTCGGTCTCGAATCTATCTAAAATTCTATTTCCTTTCGGATCAAGACATTAAGTACAAATAATCAGATTACAGGTGACAATCAAATCATACCCTAACTCTAAACCCAAATATAGTCATTCACACCAAATTCACCTCCATCCCAGATTGGATGGAGATTAGCTCATAGATAGGCAAATCAACACAATCATAATGATAAAGATGAAATCCATAAATATATTGAAATTCAATAGAAGAATATAAAGAAGAAGAAAACTAGACTGTCACTCTAGTGATCGTCGGTGAATCCTCGATTGAAAGTCGCCAGAAATGGAATGAGAGCAATTGAAAATCCCAAATGCAATGATTGAGCAAAAGCCTGGCTTCTAAAATTATGTTCCAATACAAAAAATGGCTGCTCAATTCTTAAGAAGAAGAAGATCCCCTATTCAAATAAAACCTAATTCCCTTTTATAGTCACAACTAGAGATAAAGGGAAAAAAAGGAAATTACAGAAGTAAAAAATAGATATTTCCAGGTCTTCATAGGGCCAACTCAGCATAAAGGGCCGGATTTGCTGTTGCAGAAGCGTTGATTCGCGTTCTGTCTCGGCGAGACAGTGGCTGTCTCGGCGAGACAGTAGTTCTCTCGGCGAGACAGTATGTGGCCGAGTCCGCTTCAGCTCCCCGTCCTCTCGGTTGATGCCTGACTGCTTCCTAAAGCTCCGAAGAGGTCCAAAAAGTCCTGAAAAACACTAATCATGCCATAAGGTAAAGGAAACATAAAACCGACCTAAAGCACGAAAACACTAAACAAAAACGGTTGAAAATAACTAAGAACAATGAAGGAAATGCCCCTAAACATCTATGAAATATGGAAATATCAACCTCCCCACACTTGAGCCTTGATTGTCCTCAAGCAAGAAAGACGATCATTTTAGAAGGAATTAAATCACATAGCCCTTGGACTCTTGACATTTCCGGATTATTTCCAAACAACACACCTTACTAACTACCCTTGAACCGAAGATGATAGGGGGTCGCCCTGTGAAAACTCATTCTCAAAGGTAATTTCAGTAGCCAAACTCTAAGAAGATGGATAGAAACTTAATCTTGTTTAGCCAAAAATGAACAACCAAATCATTCACCGTGAACCTTCAATTCAAAACACTAAGGTTGTTAAGCTAAATTAATTAGATTATTTGGCAGTGTGAGGAGCCTTTTGTACCGGTTGAAACGCATGGGTAACGTACCCCCGGCCATACAACCCGACCACAAAACCAAGTCGTTTGAAGAATTAGATTTCCTCTTCCCGTTTTCTTTCCAATGTGAGGGGCCTTTTGTACCGGTTGAACGCATGGGTGACGTACCCCCGGCCATACAACCCGATCACAAAACCAAGATGCTATGCATACTCATACCAAGAATTTGTTTGTGCAATTGCACTTATTGATTGTAGGCATTGGAGTAAGGTGGGAAGAGGTATTTGGAGATTTAGATTTTCGATGTATTGGCAAGCAAGTTTGATTTAAGAATTTATGCATTTATCACTCGTTAAGCGTAACTTTAACTACTTCCGGTAACACGACTTCAACTTAGGTTGACATTCAGATTTCACAATTTTGGCTTCCATCATCTTCTTAAAGGTGGACGACTAAAATTACACTAAGTAGCAAAATTAAGTACTGGCGATACAACCTAATCATCAATTATTCAAGGGTAAAATTAAGATGGCCTGTTTGTCTAATTTTTCTTTCGATGGAGTTTTCAAGGGATATGCAATATAACAACTCTAGAGTGTTTCATCTATTTCAAGCAAAGAACCAAGACTTAACTTTTGGGGGGGCTTTGATTGACTCTTTTGTTTGTTTGTGTTTTTTTTTTTATAAGGACACGACAGGTACAAGACAGACATGGTGACAGTAGACGCACACACGCAACAACGCAAACAGTTTATACAAAACGACAAACAAAATGACAAACAAACAATGTACCAGAATTCTATCCTATTTTCCCTCCCCACACTTAAAGCATGCATTTACTCCCAAAAATGCAGAAAAGTAAAGCTACACAACATATAAAGGGAAAAGAAAATAGGATAGGGACTCCCTCAAAGGTGGCGATCCATCCATCCGCGCATATCGGACATGAATCCGTTGACATCCATGCGGAAGTCGCGGAACTCATGTGTCAATTCCTCCAAGTTGGCCTCCATATTGGTCAAACGTTCCTCAAAACTGCCTTTCGGCTCTGATTGATAGTCATCATCCCCCTCGTCAGAACCGAGGTCCATTGGCTCATATGAACCTGTACCTGCAGAATGAAAATCCTTCCACCATATTCCCGACTTGTGGAGGAGTTCAGCACGCAACAAATAACTAGCATCTAACAATTTAAAGTTCTCAGAGTCTTTTAACTGGAAAGTAGTCATTGTGCCCTCACAGACGGCTAGGCGGGAGATAATATGGCCAAATGGAAGGGAAGTTCGCTTTGAAAAACGAACCCCGACCATCAAAGTCCAGATAAAGTGGGCCATCCTAGGAGGTTTGTTTTGGGTCATACACCATAGAAGTAAAAGGTCGGCCTCGCTAACCTTATCGGCCTCGGGAAGACCGACAAGGTTAAATGTAATCCATTTGTGCATTAGACAGATTTGGGGATCGATTATGTTCTTATTAAGTGTTTTGTTTTTCTTAAAGTCAAAGATCCCCGAAAGTTCAAACCAAACATCCTTATTAGTGAGGCCCTCATCCCACTCGGTGTAATCGCCCTCTTTAAAACCCATGACTTTGTTAAATTCCGCCTCACTCCATTTGGATTCGGTATTATCAATCCTATAGTGTAGCGTTCTTACTCCCTCGTCGTCAGTGTCGATTCGAAGGGTAGTAAAGAACTCAACAATATAGAATTTGTACAATTTGTACTGTCTCTCATCCAATTTCTTCCACCCCATCCGGTTTAGGATTTCCTTAATTCCCTCATCCTTACCCGCTTTCTCAAGTAAAGGCCAGTCAAAATATCGGGGGTGAGCAAGTTTGTAGTCTTTAAATTTCAGGTATAGCTCCCCCTCATCAACAGATTTGATTGAGAAAGGGCAAAGATACTTACGTGATAACTCGGACGGGTACAGAGTATCGACTTGCTGTGATGAAGCTCAGGACCTAGGAGGGCGTGGTGGCATCCAACGGGGTCGCCCAGAGCCTTCAATCGGTGTTTGCTCATCGTCCACTCGTTTCTTGCTTCTGGACCGCGTGGAACGGGATGGTTCTGCCATGACCTAAGATCACAAAAGAAGAAAAATAGCAAGAAAACACCCAAAAAAAATGAAAAGTGGGAAGGAAACCTAAAGAATAGATAAAGATAAATTATTAGCAAGAAACTGAATCAAATAAACTAAATCAAATAAATAAAGAGGAATGATTAGCAAGAAACCTTACAAAAATCAGAAATGGTGGTTTTGAAGGAGAGGGGATAGGGTTTAAAAGGGGGGTAATGGTGGAAGAAATAGAAAAATGGGAAGGATATATATGGGTGAATGGTAGAGAGAGATGAGAGTTTGGGGTTTAAGTGAAGAATTTGGGGGGAGAAAGAGGGTAGAAGTCGGCTGGGATCTCAAAGGTAGGGTTTGAGGGGTATTTATTGTGGTGTATTGGTGGATCCAGGCTGATAGGCCTTGGATCCGCGATGTGTCTCGGCGAGACACAACGTTGGGCGTGCCCCTACGTTACCAGGGGCCGCCTTGTCTCGGTGAGACAATGGTTGTCTCGGCGAGACACAGCGGGAAAAGGAAACAGTCCTAACAAAATTATGAAAGAAATTTAGTGCGAATAAAATGTTCAAAAATGCTTGAAAGAGAACGAAAAAAAACGTAATGTAAAGAGGTTCTAATCTGGGGTGCCTCCCAGGAGCGCTCAATTTTATAGTCTATGGAGCTTATAGATTGTCCTTCTCCCTCAGGACGGATCATCCAGACGTAGATGCTCGATTACTCGAGGCCCGTCATCATAGCACTTCAACCTTTGACCGTTAACCTGAAACGTCTGATTCTTATCGTCTTTGATTTCAACCATACCAGAAGGGAAAGCTTGTACTACGGAGAATGGTCCGCTCCACCTAGACTTTAGCTTGCCAGGCCACAGCTTTATCCGGGAATTAAATAACAGAACTTTGTCCATTGGTTCAAAGTTACGCTTGATGATCCGCTTGTCATGCCATTTCTTCATTCGTTCCATGTAAATCTTGGCATTCTCATATGCTCCCAGTCGAAATTCCTCCAATTGATCCAACTGCAACAACCACTGTTCACCTGCAATCTTATTATCAAAGTTTAGAAACCTAGTGGCCCAAAAGGCCTTGTGTTCTAGCTCTACAGGCAGATGGCATGCCTTTCCATACACCAATTTGTAGGGAGACATGCCGATTGGCGTTTTAAACGCGGTTCTGTATGCCCACAAGGCGTCGTCGATTTTTAAAGACCAGTCTTTTCGAGATAGATTTACTGTTTTTTCTAAGATGTTTTTCAACTCTCTGTTGGTCACTTCTACCTGGCCACTAGTCTGAGGGTGGTAAGGTGTGGCCACCTTATGTGTGACTCCATATTTCTGCAAAAGCTGTGAGAAAAGCTTATTGCAGAACTGTGAGCCGCCATCATTAATAATGGTGCGAGGGGTGCCAAAACGCGTAAAAATGTTCTTTTGCAAGAACTTAGTTACAATCCTCGCATCATTACTAGGTAAAGCAACAGCTTCCACCCACTTCGACACGTAATCGACTGCCACCAAAATCTACTCATTGTTAAAAGACTTGGGGAAAGGACCCATGAAGTCTATCCCCCAGACGTCAAATATCTCACAAACTAAAATAGGACTGAGAGGCATTTCATGTCTTTTTGATATACTTCCAGTTCTCTGGCAATTATCACATGATTTTACAAATCTAGCAGCATCGGCAAAAAGGGTGGGACAAAATAGACCAGATTGTAATACCTTAGCTGCAGTTTTGGTTGGGCCATGATGCCCCCCTACCTCTCTGGAATGGCAAAAAGCTAGAACTGACTCTACTTCACTCTCAGGGATACAACTCCGAATGATATTGTCACCACATACCTTCCATAGGAAAGGGTCCTCCCAGTAGTACTGTTTTACCTCATGTAGAAATTTCTTTCTCTGCTGATAGCTCAAATCTGGGGGCATGACCTTTCCTGCAATGAAATTTGCATAGTCAGCGAACCAAGGTACTGATAAAATTGCCATTAACTTTTCATCAGGGAAAGATTCCTTGATGTCCTCAGAGAGGATCATCTCGTCCTCCTTGTTCTCCAAGCGGGAGAGGTGGTCAGCTACCACATTCTCGACTCCCTTCTTATCCCTTATCTCTAAATCGAATTCCTGGAGCAGCAATATCCAACGAATGAGTCTAGGCTTTGCGTCCTGTTTAGAAAACAAGTATCTCAGGGCAGCATGGTCAGTATACACAATAATCTTAGAAAGCACAAGATAAGACCTAAACTTGTCTAAGGCGAAAATGATAGCTAGCAATTCTTTCTCTGTGGTGGTATAATTTACCTGAGATTCATTTAAAGTCTTACTAGCATAACAAATAGGCTGACAAATTTTATCTTTCTTTTGACCCAAGCATGCACCTACAGCTGTGTCGCTTGCATCGCACATTAGCTCAAATGGCCGGTCCCAATCTGGACTAACCATAATAGGGGTTTCACCAATTTACTTTTAAGTTCATTAAAAGCATCTAAGCATGCATCAGTGAAAACAAAATCGGCATCTTTCAAAAGCAATTGAGTTAAAGGCCTAGCAATTTTGGAAAAAACTTTAACGAATCGCCTATAGAATCCTGCATGCCCCAGGAAGCTTCTAACTGCTTTAATATTACGGGGGGGAGTTAGTTTATCTATTACTTCGATTTTAGCAGGGTCGACCTCTATCCCCCTTTCAGACACTCTATGCCCTAATACTATGCACTCTTTGACCATAAATTGACACTTCTCCCAGTTAAGAACTAGGCTAGTGTCCTCACAGCGCTGCAACATCAATTTTAGACTTTGTAGACAACTTTCAAAAGTGGATCCAAATATAGAGAAGTCGTCCATGAATATCTCCATGAATTGCTCAACCATATCACTAAAAATTGCTGTCATGCATCTTTGGAATGTGGCGGGTGCGTTGCACAGGCCAAATGGCATTCGTCTATATGCAAAAGTCCTGTAAGGGCATGTAAAAGTGGTCTTTTCCTGATCTTTTAGATCGACCGGTATTTGCATATAGCCCGAATAACCGTCTACAGTGCAATAGAAACACTTACCTGACATTCGCTCTAGCATCTGATCGATGAATGGAAGTGGGAAGTGGTCTTTCCTTGTGGCGTCATTCAGCTTCCTGTAGTCTATGCACATACGCTAACCAGTCACCTTCCTCACAGGGATCAGTTCGTTTTTCTCATTCAGCATCACTGTAGTTCCGCCTTTCTTAGGAACCACCTGCACAGGACTAACCCAAGGACTGTCAGAAATGGGAAAAATTATATCTGCATCTAAGAGCTTGATCACTTCAGCCTTCACCACTTCCTTCATTTTGGGGTTCAATCGTCGCTGCAGTTGAATAGTTGGTTTGATCTCGTCCTCCATGTAAATCCTATGGGTGTATACGGAGGGGTTGATTCCCTGTATGTCTGCCATCTGCCATCCAAAAGCGCCCTTATGCGTGCGCAGAACTTCAATTAACTGTTCTTCCATATCCCTGGTCAGCTCAGAAGAAACAATCACAGGCAAAGACATAGGTGGTTGCAAAAATGCATACTTAAGGTGAACAGGTAATGGTTTAAGGTCGAGGATCGGCGGTTCCTCAATGGAGGGTTTTGGAAGAGAACCAGAATTACTTACTAACTCCTCAACGTGTCGAATCTAATAACACCTTTCTACTGCCAACTCACTTAACTCGATTAGTTTGCTTTCAGCCACTGTGATCTCAACAAGTGCTAGACTTTGTTCCTGATCTTCCTGGAAGACATCTTCAACAATAACATCATTAGCACAAATAAAATTACAAGAAGAAGTGTCTATCGGATACTTCATTGATTTCATAATGTTGAATTCCACTTTCTCATCGTGTAATCGAAGAAACAGCTTTCCTTCTTCCACGTCGATAAGTGTCCTCCCTGTTGCTAGGAACGGTCTTCCCAAAATAATGGGCACCTGATCATCCTCCTCAATGTCTAGAATTACAAAGTCTGCAGGGAAGATGAACTTGCCAACCTTCACGAGTAAGTCCTTGACAATTCCGGTTGGCCTCCGTACTGAGCGGGCTGCCAATTGAATGGTGACCGAAGTGGGACTCGGGTCTCCCATGCCCAATTTCCTGTATACAGATAGTGGCATCAGATTAATACTGGTGTAGACACTGAGTCGGAGGACCTGTGACGAAAATCTGAAAACAAGACGGTTGAAGTGATTAATTCCGGAAGTTTTGACAAAAAACAAAAAATATATAACGAATAATAAGCGAAGGAAAATTAGCGGCACGGCGCGGGTGCTTAGCGGCATCCGGCACACGGACGACAATGGTCGAATGCCCGCTCGGCGTCCGTCGGACGCACCGCAAGTGGCACGCTCTCGACGTCCGAGCAATGCCCGGGTCCGGTGGCACGGGGCGCGCTCTCGTGGACCGCCGAGCGCACGTGCCCGGTAGCGCGAAGCGCGCGTTCGGCGGCCGCGACGTGTGAGCGTCCGGCGGCGCGGGACGCGCGCTCGGCGGCCGCGGGGTGCGCACGCCCGATGGCTCGAGGCATGCCCCGAGGGTCGTCGGGCGGGCGCCCAACCACGTCGGGCGAACGCCCGACGGAGGTTGGGCGCGGGCGCCCAACCTAGCGTTGGGCGCTCGCCCAACGCCGTTGGGCGATCGCCCAACGATTGTTAGGCGGCCGCCCAACAAGGTTGGGCGGTAGCCCAACACTAGGTTGGGCGGCCGCCCAACCCCAATGGGCGACGCCCAATTTCTTTTGGGCGTCGCCCATTGGTCCGGGGACCCGTTTGCCTATAAAAGGCACAGATCCCCATGCAAACAAAAACAAGAAAAATGGGAGGAAGGGAGAGCTTCTCACACTAGAATATTTTTTCTAGAGAGAAGAAGTTGATTTTTTTAGGAGAAAACATTTTTTTTCCTAAAAATTGAAAATCTCCAAATTCCCTAAGTTCAATTTTTACTAAATTTTTCATAAAAAAAACGGAAGCTCGCGGTTCGTGGAATCAATCGGCTTCGACTGTCAGATACCGAATTCAAGGTATTATCCGAGGACTAGACTCTTTATTTTATTTAATTTATTCTCTTCTCCTATTTTTTTTATATACTATAGTTTTTATTCATTTAGTCAGTTATTTATTTGGCCACATTTTATTTAATTAGCGTATTTCTTTAATTTTCGTTTCGTGTTGAATAAAATTCGGTTTTGTTTTCAAATAAAAAACCTCGTTTTGATATCCCAATACGAACCGTGATCCGATAAAAAAGGTAGTTCGGGTATCAAAAACGTTGTAATTATAACATTTTAATTTAAAAGAAATTTCCAAATAATGTTTTAAAATAAAAACGTCGTTTTAGGAACTTCCGTTTTCGACTATGATCCATTTTTGGTAGTTCGGAAATCCAAAACGATTGAATTAGATTTAATTTAAAGCTGTTGAATAAATCTGGAAACATTTAGGAGTGCTGCTGTAATTTACCAATTCTGTCACTAAATGCTGTTTACCAACGGATTTTCCGTCGGTAAATCTGCCAAAATGTAAAAAATGCCATTTCAGTCCCTTTTTCTTAACTTTTAAGCTTTTGATCCTTAGTATATATATGTATAATTACGTAATATATGTTTTGAACTTTAGCATATATATTTATTTTAGAATATTTGTATATCATTTTTATTCTATTTTACAATATGAGTATAAGTATATATATATGTATTTCCTTTTTATTGATTTAGGCTATGTTTTGAATATTAGTTACTTGATATTTGGAGAAATAATGGATAAATATTAGTATGTGTCATTTTTTATATTTAAAACTATATTAGTTATGTATATATATATATAGTTTTGGGATATTTGGGTTATCTTGATTATTGAATGAAATTATTCTTGGGTAAATGTTATTTTCTTAGTTATAGGATTTACTTACTATTTTCACATTTTCAAAGTATAGATATATTGTACCTATTATTTTTATATACATATAGTTCCTTTTGTATTAACTTTTATTTTCATATTCTATTTTTGATTTAAATATATATATATATATATATATATGTTAGAATTGCTTTCTTTATTCTTTTGGGCTTAATCATGGGTCCATGTTTCAAGTGGACTTTGTTTGAGTATGGATGGTGGTTTAAATGGGTTTATTATGGTAATTATAATTAGTAAAGAGTCCATTAAATAAGTGGAGAAAATAAATCACAAAAAGAGAGTTTTCAATTGAATTATTTAAACTAATGAGTTTTTAGATTTCTAATGTAAATAAATAGTCATTCTTGTTAATATTTCAAATCGTTTCTCAAAACACCACGTTTTAAAACCTTAATCCGTTCCAAAGGCGGATTAAATGATCATTGTAATTAAAATCGTTTTCTTTGTGAATAATAGAGTTTTGAATCATTTTCTCAAAGAATTTGTACAAAATAAAATTGACTTGTATGTTTAAACCATGTTTTCTCATTAAAAGGTTTTTATCTCAAACGTTTTCAAATACTCGAGTCGTTCCAACGGCGATTCGGGTAAATTTCATCAAACGGGGTTTTAAAACGCACCTAAATCGTTCCAACGGCGATTAAGGTGCGAACCATGTAAATGAACTCGTTTTGGGAAAAATAAGTTAATGTAGAATGAACACACAACATAACATTTAATACGGGTGTAAATAAATCACTTCTTTCTTCCCCCTCTCTGTGTATGTATAAACATAAATGGGTGATTCTTTACTGATGTGGCCTTTCAATAATATATGCTCAAAACGGTTTCTAAAAAGAGAAAGAAAAGGGTTTCAAATGAATTTTAAACTTAAAGAAGTATACGATTAGTCCGTTATCGCCTAACATGCTGAGTAGGAGGCCGGTGGTTCATAACCGGGCGATGTCGGGGTGCCTAGTAGCCTTTCTCCAGAAAGGAGCTAGCCTTCTCGTCTCGTACCTAAGTTTTCCGAACCCACACCGGTCTCCCGCAAGGGATCGGTGTTCATTTTTCCATTCGTGGGTGGCGACTCTTCCATATCTCCGAGCTCCGGTCCTGCCGAGCAGCTTGATTCCACGATTGGTTGCTTTCAGCGCCAATCACCGCTTACGTCGCCATGAGGTTGTCCACCCCCCGGTCTGCCCAGAAGATTAGGCCGCGGCACCTCGTCTAACAACTGGCACCCAGATCACAAAGTGCATACTTGAAATGTGTACTACCTATAGTGCAAGGAATGCTGAAACTACCAGGATCCTTAGATTATTTTGGCAGATTCGTGCTCAACATAGCAGAGCATTCTTAGCTCAACATTACAGTCTCATGGTCCCCTAACTTTCGTTTTTTTGTGATTATCTCTTTAAGGAATTTCCCATAAATAGGCATGTTTTCAAGTAGTTCAAGAAAAGGAAGATTGATTTCAATTTTCTTAAACACATTTAAAATTTTTGCATATTCCTTATCTAATTTAGTCTTGCGACTTGGATAGGGTAGGGGTACCTTAGTAGGCTGAACATTTGGGTCAGCAAATAGTTTAGGGTTAGGGAGACTTACTTGAGCTGGAGCGGGGGCGGCTGGGGAGATTTTGTCGGCGAGATGTGACCCAGAGGGGTCATCTCGTCGAGACACTACAGTGTCTCGCCGAGATGCCTCCAGCAGCGGGTTGTCTCGCCGAGACACTGTAGTGTCTCACCGAGACAACTCGGGCGAGGTCGCATCTTCGTCGATAGAGTCTCTCAGGCCGCTTCTTACTTGATTTCCACTCCTGAGTCGGATTTTGCTCACTGTTTGGGGGTAGTTGTCCCACAGGACGCTCAGAGTTATTCTTTGCCATTTGTCCCAACTGAGTCTCCAATTGCTTTGTATGAGCTTCATTTTGAAGCATACGAGTTTCCATTCCTGAAACTCTCCCGTCTATTGCTCCCAACACTTTTATCATGACATCCACCTTATCTTCCAGGGTATCTTTCTTCTTTTGGTATTGGTTCTGATTTTGCTGAGGCGGTGCTGAAGACGTCCCCTGATTGGGATTCTGAAATTCGGGTGGTCCCAAGGCGGTTTAGTTGTTGGACCAACTGAATCCCGGGTGATTTTGTCTCCAGGCGGGGTTGTAATTATTCTGATAAGGTCCATTATGCTTCATATAATTGACTTGCTCCAGCACTATGGGGCATTCTGTGCTTCTGTGCTCTCCCACATAGATTTCACATTTGAAGACTGGCGCAGGCGCTGGTTCGGACTTTTTCATCTCAGCCATAAGAAGATCAAGCTTTTCTGTCAAAGCTGCTACCTAAGAGTATGATTCTGATGTCCCTACCGATGTTGTTGGCGGGACCTCCACAGCAAATACACCCCGCCTTGGGGTTGGCTTCTCTATCTGCCAGTGCGCACTACGCTCTGCTAGCTCCTTCACAAGGCTATAAGCGACTGCAGCAGTCTTACTGAATAGATTACCACCTGCAGCTGCATCCAAAGAAGCTCGGTTAGCAGAAGAAATACCAGAGTAAAAGAGTTGTACCAAATGGTGCTTTTCAAACCCATGATGTGGGCACTTTCACAGAAGCTTTTGGAATCGTTCCCAAGCCAAGTGTAGATTTTCACTCTCAAACTGTTTGAAACAGTTAATATCGCTCTTGAACTGGGCCGTCTTGGACGGTGGAAAATACTTGGCCAGAAATTCACTGACTGTGCTATCCCAATCTGCTAGGGATCCCGGCTCCAATGAGGCTAGCCAATCTGCTGCTTCATCCTTCAAAGAAAAACGAAATAATGTCATGTATACATCTTTAGTAGTAACATTGTTATATTTGAAAGTACTGCAATAAAGGGTGAATTTGTTCAGGTGAGCATTGGGATCCTCGTGATACTCTCCACCGAATTGTCCCGAGTTTTGGATCATTTGGATCATTGCTAGTTTGATCTCAAAAGAAGCTACTGCAATGGTAGGTTGCACTAGGCTAGAAGTAGTTGTAGGCCTTGTGGCCTTGAGAAGCTCCATGATAGAAGGTGGGTTGGCCATCTCTTCCAGTTGAGGGATTTCTTCCTCAGGAGGGGTGTCGGTTTCTTCCACCCTAAACTACTGCATGTGTGCTTTCCTTAACCTGCACGCAGTTCTATCAATTTCAGGGTCAAAATGCAAAGGTGAATAACTTCGAGAACGTTGGTGCATAAACTAAAAACAAAACAAAATAAAATAAACGTCAAGATCAAATTTCGATTTTTTTGACTTAATGTGCACTCGTGTGCCTCCCCGGCAACGGCGCCAAAAACCTGATGCTCCTTGGATATATAGCAAATTAAGGTCAAGTATAAACCTATCGCAATAAGTAATAAAGTGTGCAAGCACAGGTCGAACCCATAGGGAGACAGGATTGCAGAGCCACTAAGTCTAATCAAACGTCCAAATGTCAAGACAAATAAGGTTGGGATGGAATTAGTATTAACTAAATATGCACTTAATTATGAAGAACTGAAAATTAACACTAGGGATATCAATTGATGAGATTAATAGGTGAGAAATCTGGGATTTCGGATCCCTTGGTCGAATCATATATCTAGGTTGAGAGTTAAGAGTTGTTAAATCATGTCGGAATATAACGGCAACCATTCTAGAAAAGGTATGAATGTGATCAGTATTCTAAAACCCTTATTCACATGTGTTCAAACAATAGCTTGGTTAGGCAATATGTTCTACAACATGTAAAGCATTACTAAGTCCTGTTTGGTTGAACTCTAAGCTGTAGCCCGAGTAAGAACCGCACTCCTAGTATCCTAGCGAGGTCTGACTGTACGGGTTCAGAATAGACTCTCTCCTCTCGGTCTCGAATCTATCTAAAATTCTATTTCCTTTCAGATCAAGACATTAAGTACAGACAATCAGATTACAGTTGACAATCAAATCATACCCTAACTCTAAACCCAGATATAGTCATTCACACCAAATTCACCTCCATCCCAGATTGGATGGACATTAGCTCATAGATAGGCAAATCAACACAATCATAATGATAAAGATGAAATCCATAAATATATTGAAATTCAATAGAAGAAGAAAACTAGACTGTCACTCTAGTGATCGTCGGTGAATCCTCGATTGAAAGTCGCCAGAAATGGAATGAGAGCAATTGAAAATCCCAAATGCAATGATTGAGCAAAAGCCTAGCTTCTAAAATTATGTTCCAATACAAAAAATGGTTGCTCAATTCTTAAGAAGAAGAAGATCCCCTATTCAAATAAAACCTAATTCCCTTTTATAGTCACAACTAGAGATAAAGGGCAAAAAAGGAAATTACAGAAGTAAAAAATAGATATTTCCAGGTCTTCATAGGGTCAACTCAGCATAAAGGGCCGGATTTGCTGTTGCAGAAGCGCTGATTCGCGTTCTGTCTCGGCGAGACAGTGGCTGTCTCGGTGAGACAGTAGTTGTCTCGGCAAGACAGTATGTGGCCGAGTCCTCTTCAGCTCCCCGTCCTCTCTGTTGATGCCTGACTGCTTCCTAAAGCTCCGAAGAGGTCCAAAAAGTCCTGAAAAACACTAATCATGCCATAGGGTAAAGGAAACATAAAACCGACCTAAAGCACGAAAACACTAAACAAAAACGGTTGAAAATAACTAACAATGAAGGAAATGCCCCTAAACATCTATGAAATATGGAAATATCATTCATCATACATGATTTTTAGGTTGGTATAATAGTCTGTGATAGAGCTATTACCTTGCTTAAAGCTGTGGATTTCTCGCCTTAATTCCAGGATGCGAAGGGTGTCGGTCTGAGAAAACCTTTCTCTGAGATCCTCCCAAATATCAAGGGCTTTGTCAAACCACATAATACTTCTAGCAATGGAGGGTGAGACTGCGTGATGAAGCGAAGACATGACCATGTTGTTACATCTTTCCCATTGGCCATACATGGGGTCTCCGATCGCCGGTGACAGAATGGATCCATCCACGAAAGAAAATTTATTTTTCGACATTAGAGCAACTTTGACAGCTCTGGACCATTGGTGATAATTAGTTCCAGAGAGAGATTGAGTAACTAGAGCTAGAGCTGGTGTTTCATTAGCGGATAGGTGATAAGGGTTGGTGACCGGAATAGCCGGCGGAGTAGCCATCGGAAAATATGGGTATAAGATTGCTCTGATACCATCATAAGATGGGAGCCAAAATAAAGACTGAATCTTTTATTCATCGTCTCTATCTTTTGAAAGGAGAAACGATTACAGATATAGAAAAGCAATAAGGTAAACAACAAAAACAGTTACAACGGCATTGCCAGGTGTCGAGAGGATGAGAGGGGAGTACAAGGATGGCTGATGATTGCAGGCATCATTGGGGAATAATTCCAACGAGGTTGATAGTGGAGATGAAAGGGAAAGGTTCTAGAAGCAGAGGTGAAGAACGGTGCGTTTTGGGAGAGTGGTGAGCAAGGTTTAATGAAGTGATGTCGTTTTAGGTAAAAAATGGAAAAAAAATAAAATAGGGATTTTGACTGGCAATGTGACCGTTGGAGCAGGGAAAATTTGACTGGTATTTTCAATAATATCTTAGATCGTAATTCCAAATCAAATTAACATTCCAATCAAATATTTATCACAACCTTAGTTAATCTAACTAATTTAATTTATCTAATTTTAAGTATTGAACTAATATTTAATAACTAATTTAGGAATTACATAAAATAATAAGCAAAAAAAAATTATTTTCTAAACAATGAGGATTAATATTGATTTCCTAATTCACTCCTCGTGTCTTGAATCCACGTCCTTTATAAATTTTAGGGTGTAAATCAAACTGCTTTGCTACTAAGCTAAAGTTTTTTAACAAAAATAAATAAATAAATTAGAAATATCATATTTATAGAATTTAGAATATAGCTAACTGCTCAAACTCGATTTAGGATTGGGGCGAAAGAGATTAGAATCCTTAAACTTAAAAAATTGGATTTTGGAACTTCGGGGGTGTTTGGTTGCTCTCTTTTTTTTGTAGGAACAGAAAAGAAAACAAACAGAAAAAAACCTAACCCGGGATTAGCCTAGGGAAGCTAATCCCCACCACATCTTCCAGGAGAAGAGAAGAAAGAAAATCAGGAGGATAAGAGAAGGTTGTGACGCCCGGCATCCTCTCGTGACCAGCACCCGCCAAACGATCCGCCACACGGTTCTGTTCTCTAAAAACATGGCTGAAGTTGATGTATTCAAAGGAAGAACAAATCCTTCTGATACCTTTTATTAAGTTTTGGCTATTTAAACAAATAGCTTTGTTATCAGATATCATATTGATAGCTTCGAGGTTGTCAAATTCAACAAGCAATTTTTTCAAGCCCAGACTTTTGGCAAGTCTAAGGCCAGAAAAAATCCCCCAAAGCTCCACCGAAAAGGACGAACTCATCCCCAGATTCTGAGTAAACCCAGACACCCAGGCACCACCATCATCCCTCGGAACACCACCTGCAGCAATTTTACAATCCTTAAGGCACGAACCATCCGAATTTAACTTAACCAACCCTGTCCTAGGTCTACACCAGCCCAAGAGGTGGACCGTTTTCTTCAGGGTAGACCTAGCCAGGGAGTCTCCTTTGAAGCTATCAATAATATTAAATAATTTTCTTGAGAAAAACTCAACCAAATTAGGGATAAAAACGGTTTTTCTATCAAAAATCTCTTCATTCCTCCAACACCAAATCTGATGACAGATAATAGCAAAGAAGATATCACCATGCTCCAGGTCAGCCAACAACTTCCCACTAACACCATCAACAAACCAGGCACTATCAGAGTGGTCCATGAAAGAAGAAAGCAGGTGGTGAGGGAGAACTTTCTTCCACACCTCATTACTCCTAGTACAATCCCTAAGAGCATGGCAATAGACTCAATATGCCCTCTGCATCTGCTACAAGCCCCTGAATCCACAAAATGCCGTCTATTCCTCTCAGAATTGGTTGCTTATTTTTCACCCTATGTTTGTTTTTTCACTTTAAAAATAAAAGTTTTAGATATTTGATTAAAGAAGTCATGTTTACCTTATAAAATTATGGAATCCAACTTTTTGGAAAAAAAAAGCATTTCAAACAATAAATAACAAATCCTTTCAACTCCCAATTTGGAAGAAGGGCAAAAGCTTCTTCCCTTTGTCACTCCAACGGCAAAGGAGATGATGGGTCTTTTTTCAATAAAATGACATAAATCTATGCTTAACAACTAAAGTCTTCAATATATATATATATATATATATACACTTTCATGTTTGTCAAACTACTACTTCTAAAAAAATTTGTCCAAAGCTTATCATTTTTTTTTTGTCCAAACGGAGTTTAGGGTTTCGTTTTTTATCATTTAGTTTGACACTAGAAAAATAACCGTTAACGATTTCAAAATTGAAAATTCCAAGAATTAAAGTTGTTTACTACCACTGTTTAGCCTTATTTTCAGAAACACATTATAAAGTCCATATCATTTATCATTATTAACTATTTGGTCATTTTGTCTATTTTTTAGATTTCTAACCATTATATTTGAAATAAACAGATAGACTAGAAATAATAGAGTAACATGACCATTTTATATTGTAGTATGACGGTCTTGAAAGCTAAGATATATTTGGTTAAAAATGTAAAAAAAAAATAGATAAAATGACCAAAATGTTAATATTAACAAAAGTAAGTGACTTTATAATGTGTTTTTTTAAAATATAAAGAAATTAAACAGTGTGTTACGTAAAAAAAACCGGACGCTAATAAACTATTTATCCTTTTCTAATTAGGCCCCACAAAATGACGTTTTGACGGTTTCTAAAGACGTCATTTTGGGCCAATTAACAAAAGAATAAGACGAGGGTTCAACTCACATTTTTTTCTCGTTTGTCATGGTTGGCCAGGGACATAGCCACGTTAGAATAACAACTTTTAGGGATTTTTTCGACAACCTGAATAGCCGGCTGACCCTTTGTGACTCTCATCAACTCCTGATACATCTGACTTCTAAACAAATTACATGAAGTTAACAATGATATTAGCCGACTTTTAAATTTTGAAGTTAACATGTTAATACAAAAATAAAATAAAATATTTAGAAATATATCCTTCTACATTTATAAATGACACATAAGTATACAGTGGACTTTACATGCGACCCGAAACACGATATGGAATCACCAATAACCCCATTATTTTATTTTATTTTTTGAATCAATAACCCCATTAAATTTGATACAATCATAAAACACATTTTTATTGGGTTGGCGTTGAGGCATTTTACACTAACTCAAAATTGATATAATATAAATATGACACTAACCCAATAATTACTATTCTAAGCAAAATATAAAATTTTAAACACAAAATAAAATCATTTAATAATAACGTGAACAAAACTAAAAAAAATAAAAAGAGCACACTAATTAAATTTAATATACGATTGGAAATAGCTATGTCTGCATCGAACCCTTTCCTCCTTTGGAGGACGGCCGCCGCCCCCCGTTCCGTCGGACAAGCAGGCTGCGATCCCGCCGGAAACATCAACGCCTGCAAAAGTAACATGGAAGGATATTGCGATGGCGAAATCCGAAGCCTCCCCGGCCCGAGTTAGAGCTGATCTACGTGCAGCTGGATTAGTTAACATCGAAGTTGATGAAGGTAAACCGTTAATCCCTAGAGTGACGATTGACCCGGAATTGAAGAAGAAACTAGAGAAACCATGGGAAAGAGCCCTGATAATTAAACTCTTGGGGAGAAACCTAGGGTATGTGGCCCTTCAGAAGAGAACCCTGGAGCTTTGGAAGCCAATTGCTGGTGTCAGCATGATGGATTTGGGGGAAGGTTTCCACCTGGTGCAGTTTGACGAGGAGTTAGATAGAGACCATGTGATTAATGACGGTCCTTGGATGGTCCAGGGACACTACCTAACGGTCCGTTCTTGGTCTGCAGATTTTAACCCGTTGGATGCCTGTGTAGAGAAGTCGATGGTATGGGTACGCCTTCCGCAATTGCCACTGTTATACTATGATGAGGATGTGCTGTTAGGGCTAGCTGGGGCTGTTGGAAAGCCGGTCCGCGTGGATGATAATACAGCTAAGAAGATGAGAGGAAGATTCGCTAGAATTTGTGTGGAAATTGACCTCCAGAAGCCACTAATAGCCATGTTCGAACTAGAAGGTGAATTCCAACGTGTTGAGTACGAGGGTCTTCATATTGCTTGCACTAATTGCGGGCGCTATGGACATCTTAGAACTGAATGCTGCTGGCCGAGCGCTATCCCTCCCCCAAATGACAGCAATATGGTAATTGGGGATCATCTTAGCGAGGTGGAAGCAAACAATGAGGAGACCCCGTTGGCTAAAGAGGTCACCAAATCTGGTGAAAGAGAGGAGAATGCCCCGACCTACGGCCCTTGGATGATAGTTCCGCGCAAAAAATTCACTATTGCTCCAACTAGGAAGGGACAGAGCGACAAGGTGCATGAAGGAGAGCTGAGCAAAAGGAACACCAACCCGTTCTCTTCTGCATTAGCAGATGAGCGGAATTTGCAGGCAAGTGGGGAATTCCTGAGCTTTGGAGGTATGCAGACCAATGTTATGGCTCCTGGTAATCATCCAAGCGCTCTAGCTATGAAAGGCAAAGGTAAAGCAGGAGTGGTGACAAGAGGGCAAAACAAAGAAAATAGGAATTTAAACCAGATTGCAAGCATAAACAGGTTTGCAAGTCTGGCAGGGGACAGGATGGATGTTGAGATAGAAGACAGCGGAGACAGGGATGGCCCCGAGCTGGAATCTGGGAGAGGCAAAAGAACTCGAACTGAACCAGCTGCTCCCCTACCTTTGCGTGAATTAGGGGGCAAGAGTGCGGCTATGGATATCCTAAAAGTGAAGGGGAATAACCGTTTGAATCAGAAACTACGGGACCGCTCCACATTACGGATTTTAGAAGGAAAAGTGAGGGAGGAGGAGCTTAACCCTCCGGTGCAAAGTCAGTGATCTGCAGCTACAGGGTTACGTCTTTCGCTTCTTTGTTTATGAAGATTATAACCTGGAATTGCTTTGGTGAATGAGGCACCAACTTTCAGCGAGCTCTTAGACACCTTGTTCAAACTTATCGTCCCTCCATTCTCTGTCTTCTGGAAACCCGTATTCCGAGCTCCCGTGCGAAGGAGATTGGTAGGCAGGTTGGGTTACCAAGCTGTGAGGTGGTGGAAGCAGAGGGCTTTAGTGGAGGAGTTTGGATTTTCTGGGATGAAGCGCTAGTGAAGGTTGAAGTTCTTCTCAGAAATTTTCAGTTCTTGCACTGTGAAGTGACTACAATAGGGGGTGCTAGCCATGGCTCCGCCTTTGTCTTCACGGCTGTTTACGTTAGGCCCCAATTGATCCATAAAAGAAGGTTTTTTTCTGATCTTCTTGAAGTCCAAAGCACGATTACCCAGCCTTGGCTTCTAAGTGGGGATTTCAACTGCATTAAGGAAGCTGGTGAGAAACAAGGGGGCGCTGCCAGAATCCTGAATAGATGTGTACCTTTTGCGAATTGGATAAACCAAATGGAGCTGGTTGACCTAGGGTTTATTGGCCCGAAATTTACTTGGTACCGTGGATTGTCCCTACGCACAAGAGTGGCTTGTCGGCTTGACAGGAGCCTTTGCTCGGTAGAGTGGCGCCTGAGGTACCTTGAAGCTGTTGTAAAGCATATCCAGCGGCTTCATTCGGACCATGTTCCGCTGCTCATTGATTTTCAGAATGGTGGCGACAGGCCAAGAGTCCCATTTCGATTCATAAGAGCTTGGTTAACAGATGACACTCTCAGGAATCAAGTGCAACAGAGCTGCCAGGGGTCGAGTTTGCTTAGCGAAATTGTGATCAAAATGCAAGATAACCTGAGCAAGTGGAATAAGCAGACCTTTGGAAATATTTTCAAGAAGAAGAATCAGATTTATGCTAGATTAGGAGGTGTGCAAAGGAGCTTGGCCACCCACTGTACCAGGGGTCTTCTTAGACTGGAAGCAAAATTAACTATCGAGCTGAATACTGTTCTTGAACAAGAAGAGATGTACTGGCAACAAAAATCTCGGGTGCAATGGCTGTGCGAAGGGGACCGGAACACCTCGTTCTTTCACACTTCCACGGTCATTCGGACAAGAAGGAACAAAGTGGCGGGTTTGAAGACGGATGAAGGGACCTGGGAATGGAACGGTGAAGCCTTGAAAGCCATGGCAACCCAGTTCTTCAAGAATCTTTACCATGAAGACATGCCTGAGAGACCCAACTTACGAACTCGAGTTGCGTTTCCAAGGCTTGAAAGAACGGAGGTGGAAGAGCTAGAAAGGCCGTATGATATGAAGGATGTCTGTGCTGCTTTGGGGAAAATGAGTGCCTGGAAAGCTCTGGGACCGGATGGGCTGCAGGCTGGAGTCTACCAGAAATTCTGGGAGTTTTTGGGGGACAAAACGGGCCAGTGCGTTCTCCGGGCTCTTAACAAAGGGGTTCTGGAAGAGGGACTGAATAACACGCTAATCACTCTCATTCCCAAGATAGCGAATCCTGAATCCCTTGCCCAATTCCGGTCTATCAGTCTCTATAATGTCAGTTATAAAATTATCACCAAGTGCATTGTTGAGAGATTGAAGCCTTTGCTGCCTAACATCATTGGCCCGATGCAATGCAGTTTTGTGCCGGGGAGACAGATATCGGATAATATCATCTTGATCCAGGAAGCCGTCCATAGCTTTGAGAAGAAAAAGGGCAAGAAAGCATGCATGATGCTCAAGTTGGACCTTGAGAAGGCTTACGACAGGATAAGCTGGAGCTTCCTACGTGATACCCTTCAACAAGTGGATCTGCCAACAGGGATGGTGGATACAATCATGGAGTGTGTCTCCTCCTCTTTCTTGCAGGTGCTCTGGAACGGAGATCAGGGAGAAGGATTTAAGCCTTCCCGGGGTCTCAGGCAGGGAGATCCTCTCTCTCCCTACCTCTATGTTTTATGCCTGGAGCGGCTAAGCCATTTGATCCTGGAGGCAACGGCACGGGGGGAGTGGATACCAGTCAAGCTGTCTAAAGATGGGCCCCCGCTTACCCACTGCTTCTTTGCTGATGACATCATTTTACTTGCTGAGGCCTCATGGCACCAGGCGAAATTAGTGAAAAGCATTCTGAGCTACTTCTGTGACTGCTCGGGCCAGAAGGTCAGCCTGGATAAATCCTGTGTTTATTTCTCCACCAATACCTGCTCTCAAGTTAAAGGTGACATAGTCTCGGAGCTGGGGATTAGAAGCACGAGCAATTTGGGGAAATACCTGGGAGTGTACCTCCTTCATGAAAGAGTCACCAAAGCTTCTTACAGTCATGTGGTGGATCGAGTTAGGCAGCGTTTAGCGGGGTGGAAGGAGAAGAGCTTGTCCCTGGCTGGAAGAACAACCTTAATCAACTCTGTTCTTTCAGCGCTCCCCACCTACACGATGCAGACGGCGGTAATGCCTGTGAGCACATGTCGGTCCCTGGACTCCCTGAGCCGCAAGTTCCTCTGGGGAAGTTCTGATAGGGGTCGGAAAGTCCATCTCATTCGATGGAGTATTATGTGTAATCCCCACGGAAAGGGTGGCCTGGGTATCCGGCAGGCCAGAGCGGCTAATATTGCTAATGTAGCCAAGCTGGGGTGGCGAATGCTTACTGAGCCGTCGTCCCTTTGGGTTCGGGTGCTTCGCGGGTGTTATGCGGGAAATAGAACGGGTTTAGATATGTTCAGAGATAGAAGGATCAGAAGTCATACCTGGAAAATCATTGTCCAAGGAGTGAATTTGCTGAGGCATGGGCTTAGCCGTGTGGTGAAGAATGGGAGGGACGTTCTTTTTTGGCGTGATGTGTGGATCGAAGGAATTTGCCTTGGTGATGTTGTCCTCCGGCCACTCTCAGAAGATGAAAAGAACAGGAAGGTTGTTGATTACTGGACCCCAAATGGTTGGAATTGGGATTGCTTGCAGAGAATCTTGCCACCGAGAACCCTCTTCTATTTAGTAGCCTATGTCCTGTTCCCGAGCAGAGGAAGTGAAGACGGGTGGTCGTGGAAGTTAGAGGACAGCGGCAGCTTCTCGGTCAGGTCGGCGTACAAATTGCAAATTGCGAGAAGTGAGGATGCGAAGACGGAAGGTGATGGAGAAGCCTGGAAGCCGGGTTGGGAACTTACAATTACTGAAAGAGTCAGGTATTTTATCTGGACAGTTCTCCATGATGGAATCCTTTCAAATGAAAGACGGCTCCGCCGTCACTTGAGTGAGTCGAGTTTATGCCTGGACTGCAGTAGTATCGAATCAACGGTGCATTTGCTTCGGGACTGCCCGTGTGCGAGCAGTGTTTGGAATCAGCTGGTCCCTACTCATCTGCAGCAGCTTTTCTATGAGGGAAATCTCCGGGATTGGGTTAGGAAGAACATTCAGAGCTGCAATCGGTGGAATGGTGTGGAATGGAGATCGATTTTTGCAGTTAGTTGTTGGTGGTTATGGAGATGGAGGAATGAGAGAGTTTTTGATGGGGAGAGGGCGGAGGTCCTTAATAAAGCCGAGTTCATTAGGAGTCAAGCTCGGGAGTTGATTCACTGCAGACGGAATAAATCGGATCTGGAGAACAGGGGAGCCCCGGCGAGACAGGTCAGGTCTCTAACCTGGACTAATCCAATGACGAATTGGGTGAAGGTGAATAGCGACGGGGCGAGTAAAGGGAACCCCGGGGAGGCGGCCTGTGGAGGTCTTATTCGGGATGAGACAGGCACCTGGATGGGAGGATTTTTCTGCAATCTGGGAATAATTTCAGCTGTGCTGGCGGAGTTCTGGGGTTTATTCTATGGTATAAAGCTGGCGTGGAAGTTGGGTTACCGAAGCGTAATTTTTGAAGTGGATGCTCTTGCGGTGGTTAACTGTGTTAACTCCCCTAATGTGGCGAACCATCAACACTACTGGATTATTGAGGCTTGCCAGAGCTTGTTAAAACAGGATTGGGATGTCCGTGTTGTTCATATCCACCGAGAGGGGAATCGAGCAGCAGATTGGTTGACGAATTTCGCAGGAACTTTCTCTTTAGGTCTTCACGAGTGTGATGGGCCGCCTGCAGACCTTCTGGATATCCTTCAAGATGATTTGAGAAGCTCTGAGCCTGATTGAAGTCACTTCGGTCGGCTGCCTGTTGTTTTGTTTCGTTTTCTTTGCTGTGTTTCTCTGGGGTGTTTAGCCCTTCTTTTCTCACCAAAAAAAGATAATAATGGTTAATTATAATAATAATTCTTTTGTTTAAAAAAATTAAGGGGGCAAATGCCCCCTTGACTAGAATCGTGTGACAACATAAAAAATAATGCAATAATATCTGCAAAAATAAATAAAAGAAAAGAATGGATAAACTAATTTCTCTGAATCATGTGCATGTGCACTATCTGACAAGGAAAATGATACATCATCCATCCATTCTTTGTAGCCTTGCCAGTTGTACGGCTTTGTCATTATCCTTTTTTTCTTTTATACCCAACTCTTATTTTTGGATAAACAAACCCTTAAATAGAGCAATATATACTAATTAAATTTTATTTTCCTTGTTTTATTTATCTTTTTTGTTTATTTATTGCTTAATAATAATAGTAGTAGATGAACACGTAATTCAAAATTATATATTTTCTCTATCAAAAAAAAAAAATTATATATTTCCAATTAATATAAGTTTATATTTTCATAAACTTTAATATATTAATATAAAAATGAATTTATAATGCTAATATTTTCTATCAACTTATTATCACATATCAACATTTTTATATATTTCCTACAAAAAAAAAACATTTTTATCGTATCTATCTATATATAATATAAAACAGTAACGATAGAGTTGAGGTGTCACTTCCTCCTTCTTTACTGATAAAAAACATAATATAATATATAATATTTTAATTTTAATTATATTATTATATTTATCTACAAAAAGATTATTTTATCCGTACTATATCTAAGAGTTCTACAGAATTTAAATTAATCCCTAAAATCTCTCTAATTCTCTGCATATCTATATCTAAAAGTTCTACATAATCTAAATTAATCCCTAAAATCTCTCTAATTCTCTGCATATCTATATATAATCTATATATAATATAAAACAGTAACGATGGAGCTGAGGTGTCACTTCCTCATTTTTTACTGATAAAAAATATAATATAATATATAATATCTTAATTTTAATTATATTATTATATTTATCTATAAAAAGATTATTTTATCCGTACTATATCTAAGAGTTCTACAGAATTTAAATTAATCCATAAAATCTCTCTAATTCTCTGCATATCTATATCTCAAAGTTCTACAGAATCTAAATTAATCCCCGAAATCTCTCTAATTATCTGCATATCTATCTATATATAATATAAAACAGTAACGATGGAACTGAGGTGTCACTTCCTCCTTTTTTACTGATAAAAAATATAATATATTAACTTTAGTTATATTATTATATTTATTTATAAAAAGATTATTTTATCCGTACTATATCTAAGAGTTCTACAGAATTTAAATTAATCCCTAAAATCTCTCTAATTCTCTGCATATCTATATATATAATATAAAACAGTAACAGTGTAGCTGGGGTGTCACTTCCTTCTTTTTTACTGATAAAAAATATAATATAATATATAATATATTAATTTTAATTATATTATTATATTTATCTATAAAAAGATTATTTAAATTAAATGTGAAAATAAAATAATAATATTTAATTGATATAGCACTTTTATATCATTAATTGTAATTATTAGATTATATTTTTTGTTAATATTTATATATTAAGATGAATCTGTGCATCGCACGGGTCAAAAACTAGTTTAAAGGATAAAGGTAAAATTGGTGATGCACAAAAGCAATCGGGTTTCCTCCGAGTACTAGGGTTTATGGCTATCGTGAAACACTTCCTCCTAGATCTCTCTGCACGATGATGAAGAAGAAGAGTTTGTTATCGACGCCAAGGTAGATGACGTGCGAATCATCTAACTTAGTGGAACTTGGCCTTTGAGCCATTTTTTTTACGAACAATCCTTTCAACATGCTCAATATGAACTGGCGCATGATACTGCTTTTACATCCCTTAAAGGCCCTCTACATTAAGGGAATTGACGACCAGAGATTCATTTTTCAGCTTTTCTGTGAGTCTAATCTTCCTATGGATTTTGACATAGGTCCTTGGTCTTTTGACAATCGTCTACTAGTCCTGCAACGAATCCAACGGGGTTTAGTCCCCTCTCTGATCCTTTTGTTTCAGATTTCAATCTGGTTACGTGTTTATAAGCTACATGTGGGCTTTATATTTGAATCAGTAAAGAAACTTCTCAGAGGCTTCATAGGTGAGTTCCTTGAATACGATGCCTTCAACAATTTGGGCCTCTGGAATGTCTATATGAGGATCCATGTCAGGTTGATATTCGTATACTGCTTAAGTATTGGAAGAAAATTAAGGTCAATAATGGTGGCTATACTATTATCTAGTTCAAGTATGAACATCAACTTCTTTTATGTCTTATATGGTTGTTTGGATCATACTCAGAGTGGATACAAAGCTTTTGTTGACACATATAAAGCTACTCAACCTCAAGAGTGGGGTCCTTGTCTAAAAGCTTCGATTAGGTAGGTGGACAAAGGCAGCGTTGACCGTTGGCTGAAAAACCCTAAAGACGTCGATTTGGCTTTTTTGGAAAAAAAAATCTACATACAGGTTCTCAGGCAAAACAGAAGGCTAACTTTGTGCCTTCTTCATCAGTTAATTTTGTGGGCCCCTTTCCAAAAAGTCCTATCAATTCAATTATACGCATCAGGAATAATAATGATGCCCCACTTCCTTCTTCTGTTAATACTGACACTCGCCCTATGGTCATTACTGAAAATGAAATGGACGATATGGAACTTTTTGAAGAAAAAAGACTTGAGACCCAAGTCAAAAACTCCACTACTCCAAAATCCTCTCTAACAGATCAGGCGGAAACTAGTCATATTTTATCAAGCACTATGAGTGACTCTAGTGATAATTTCGCATTGATCGAACTCCATGGGAAGCCCTGTTGAGAGCCATGATAGGCATTAGTTTGAACTACCGCGGGTTTGGCAACCCACAAGATGTGTTAGCTCTTAAAGATATTGTTAAAGGTTGTAAGTCATATTTTATTTTCTCTTTTGAAATGCTTGTGATCTCTAGTCGCATTAATGAAATAAAAAGGACTTACATTATAATGTGTTTTATTATCGATTGGATTGGTAGAAGTGGCCATCATCTGACGTAATTCTATTAATGTTTCGATCTCTAGTTATTTTATCAACCATATCAATATCATTTTTAGTGGTCATAATGTTTCACCATGATGAGGCGCTGGTTTGTATGGTTCCTCATGTCGCTCTTAAAAGCATGTGACTCGGAACCTCATTTGCTCCCTCAAATCTAGACCCCCTATCTTGGTGTGTTTTTGGTGACTTCAATGGTATTCTTAGCCCTAGTGAGAAGAATGGTCTTCACCCGCACCCGAAATGGATCTTCCATGATTTCCCGATGTTGTTTCTGGCTGTGATTTGATAGACCTTAACTTGAATGGATATGCCTTTACCTAGGAGAAAAGGTGTGGAACCGCTAAGTTCGTGGAAAAAAAGACTCAACAAGTGTATGATTACCCCTAACTGGCACCTAAGATTTCCTAAAGCACAACCATCCTGCATATTCACTTCGATTTCGGACCACCACCCACTGAAAATATCCACCTCAACTCTTGTGCACAATCGCAAAGGATGGAAGTTCAAATTTGAAAACGCATGGTTAATAGAAACAAATTTCTTTTTGACAGTTTTAGATTGTTGGAATAATAGGGAATGGATGGCGTTCCTTGAAAGACTGGATCAATGTGTCAAATGCTTGGAAGAGTGGTGACATAATTTTCGTTACAGTTTCGTTGAAAGTGGACAATTGTAAGCGTGATCTCTCTAGGATCATGCAGAATACTACCAACATGGATGATGTTATTATCCTGAACTTTATCGAATCGGTTCTGAAAGTATAATATATTTTTGATACCCAAACGTTATCATATTTATATTTTGATATCTGGAAACTATTTTTATACTTAAAAACTATTACAGTAAAACCTCGATAAATGCATATTTTTGGGACCGGAAAAAATATTCATTAAACGAGATTATTTATTTATCGATAAATGAATAAATTAGGCATTTACTGATAAATCAATCGTGAATAGTTTTGGCATTAAGGGAGCCATTCCGCCCATTTCGTCAAGATAAAGACGACGTATTCTATCATAACCAGTTCCTCCCAAGAAAAAAAGTGCAGCACCAATAAAGTCATGTGATATTTATTATTTTATAGATAATTTTTCATTATAAAATGCATACATTATATGTGGTAAGAAAAATCAAAAGACATCAATTAAAGTATTACTTGAATATAGAGACGATTTATTTTTTTTGGTGAAAATTAATGCATTTAAAACTAAGTTCATGTACATGGCAAATGAAAATGTTTAGTATTTAGCTATAAAAGGTAGAATTCTTTTCTCTTCCAATGGCTTTTCATCATTTGAAAGGAGTAAAGAAATCAACTTTAAGTGATAAAATGAAGAGTGCAATTTATGAGCCCTTAAGTCCATTGGATCTTTAAAAATTTAAATATTTTATATGTAATTCAATAATTATTAATTTATATTTTCATTGGATTCTTTAAGAATTTAAATATTTTTATTACTTAATGCATTTGGCGAGGTTATTACTTTAGTCCGAAAGAATTTATTATATAAACGAGGTTATTATTTTATCGAACATTCATTTATCGATATTTAACTGTATATTCTGCACAACTGCTCTAGTATCGACACATTATTTTATACGCCAATGTAAAATATCGATTCACTAATACTATTTTGAGAGATTCAGTGAGGTTTCTTCTCTTTATTTCGAAGAGTTTCGATCATAATTAATTATTTATGCACCATACTTATATTTCGAGATATTTTTAATTTTTTTTATGTTAGTATAGTTTTTTCCTTTATGTTTCTCACATTTTAAAAAGAACTATTCTATTAGCAAAAAAAAATAAAAAAAACAATAAAATTAAAATTCAAAATTCAATTAATTCCTATAAAAATGAGATATGTTCATTTTATTTTTTTATCAAGAATATATTTAAATAAAAGAATAAACTTTATACGATACTCATATTTTGCCATTCCAAAAGGATTACACAGATTGATATACTATTTTAAAGATGTCAAAAAATAAATAAATACTATTTTAAAGGATTTGGTGAGATTTTTAGTTTTTATTAAAATTAATTATTTATAATCCATATATTTTAAATATTGAAATTTAAACATGATAAAATTTGGATAACTTTAAATACTCAATTTTTATCCAAAATTTGACATTTAACATAAAAATTAAAGATTGATTTTAAATTAGTTGTATGAACCAATTTGACCATTATTCTTCTAGAAACATTATGGTCCTTAATGGTATTGACAGGTGGCCGTTGACTTCTGCCACGTGTCCTATTTAGAGAGAAATTGCATAATTCAATTGTGAAGAAGGCCCAAATGCCTTCTCATAAAGGGCCACTCAATTACGTGGAAAGGCTTAAAATGTGCTTCCTTATATGTTCTCGATATTATCCTGGGAAAATTACACATATTCTTTTTTTAAAACCTATTTATAATTATATCAAGTTATAATTTTAAATATACTTTATCAGATTTATAAATTGAAATAATTATAATGTAAAATTATAATATATAAAAAATAATGACATAATAAAAATTAAATTTAATAATATGACTTAATTATAATTTTATATTTAATTATGATATTCATATATTTGATCTTATTACCCTATATTTGTTACATAAAAACACCTAAACTTAAAAAGATGACATGATATTTAAAATTGTTTAATAAAATAAATCAATAAAATGAAGACAAAATTAATAACATATATATTATTCGGAAATTCAGTGTTCATATAACAATACTAAACTATGTACGAAAAAAGACGCCCAAAAAGGAAATTTATTACAACATAGATATGGAAGAGTATGAGTAGATGGATCATTGAAGAGAAGAGTCAATGTTGTGAACACATCTGGAGTAGACAAGAACATCATGTGCATCTTGTACCACGTTGTTGTTCTTGTTGTTGTTAGTATAGTTTTGTTGATGTGAAACAGTAGGATTCACTAGCGATTCTGATATCAAATCCTTGACTAATGGATCCATTTTGTGCTCTCCCTTTCTCATTTCTTCTAATTTCTCCTTCATCTCTTTGTGTGCTTCCATTCTTATTACTATCTCTATCTCTATCTAATTAATTAACCGCAAATACTTTATTATATAGAAATACAAACTTGGACACGTGCCATGCTATCCCGCAACTGTCACATGCAAACCATCTAAATGCTACACGTACCCCTAATTCTTTAACATTTTTTATTTTATTTTATTTTTTAATACATATTTTAATACAATATTATTTTATTTTTTTATATTAATAAAGTTTTTTTTGTTCCTAAGGTATCCGTCGTCAACAGCAGTGAATATTCATTTTCGGAGATGGTTTGCACCTCTATAATGGGACTGTTGGTCACAGAAATATTTTCCATATCCAAATGTGAGGATCAAACCCTATACATTTGATTAAGGGAGGAGGAGCCTTTACCACTCCACCACAACATCCTGGTTTTTTTTTTTTTTTTTGATAAAAAAGGAAAGGAAACAACATCGTGGTTTTAATAAAGTTTATGTAACATGTAAATTTTTGTATATCTTTATTTGAGGAATTCCTTTTTATCTGTTTTAGTTTGTAGTTATAGTTTTTTTTTTTTTTTTTGTGTTAATGTAACTTCTTTTTATTAAAAAATATATAAATTTTAAATATACACATATTTTAGAGAAATTATAAGGTGTACCTGTCACACCATCTTAACATATGATGTGGTATGCTAGAGCCAATTAACATCTGTTTAAAAAATTTAAAAGAAAATACAATTTTATTTTTGTGAATTAAAAATACAAATATGTTAAATTTAATGGTTTTTCTCATCTCAGTCCATCTCCTTCCTTTTTCCGTCTACCCAAAACAAATATCTGCTCTCAACCCATCTCTCTATCTCACAAAACACCATTGTGCGACTACTTCTCAGTTCGTTCTCATTTTCCGACTACCACCACTGCTCCCTTCGTTCTCATTTTCCGGCTACCACCACTGCTCTCTGTTCTCCCGCTGTAATCAACATGTCAAGCAAACTTGGGCGGTGGCTATTCCCGGTCCGATCCAAATCAAGTTCAAACGATGTCGACCGATTCAGCAGTCTAGACAAATGAAATTTTCTCATCGGAACCAAATAGATCTTTCTGCGGCTACTCTAGATATGATCAAAATTGATATGGCTTTTTAATCAAGAACTATACAAATACAGTCGGAACAGCTTGAGGCAGATAATTCAAACCACTCATGTTCTGCAAATAAAAGATAAAATGCTCTGTAATTTATTCTGATGCGGGGCATCTCCTTTTGGGATCGGGTCCGTACGAAGGAAGTCGGAGGAAGAACCCAGCAGCTCAGGCACGCTCCGCGTAGTATATAGCACGCTCCGCGTAAATCTTGGTTTGATCCGAAGAAGAGTTCAGCATCCAACCCACGCTCCGCGTAGATTTGGGCACGCTCCGCGTAAAATGGCTACTGATCCGGAGAAGAGCTCAACAGCCAACCTACGCTCCGCGTAGAATTAGGCACGCTTCGCGTACCTTCACTTTAAGGAACTTGCTCCTTACTCCAGCTTCCTCCTTATTTATAATCCTGCCACTCCTTATTTACACCTTTACCACTCCCTTATTACAACCCTACCACTCTTCTATTTACACCCATGCCACCATCTTATTATTACCCCATTTTACCCCATAACCTTACTCTTTAATTAATTATGTAAGTTAGCCTTTTATGTAATTTTGTTTTAGGGTTTGAGATGATATAAATACATCTCTTTCTTGTAATTATTCTTCAACTTTTATCAATACAAAATTAATCATCTTCTTCATTGAAGCTTTATTAAGGTTTTTACCTTCAACAATGGGGATTTCACTATTCCTATAGATTTAGTCCATGAAACTCGGGATTCACTCCTTCTAGTTTAGCTAGAGAAGAACATCTTTATTAGTTTACGATTAAAACTAACACGTCCCGAAACCGATCTGTATCAGTTGGTATCAGAGCCGATCGTTTTTCTTGAACAGAGACTTCTTTCGACTATGGTTCAACCAAATTTATCTCCAAGATATGAAGAAACCTTCAATAAGGGGTTGGAAAACCTCAAAGCCATAGTGATAAGGTATCACGAGAGTTGTAAGGAGGATTTTCGGGTGATAGATGAGCTAATGAGGAAGCTTAAGACATCCGTAGAGAGTCTCAAGCAAGAACGCCGAAATAGCTCCCAACCAACCATGGAAGTCCCTCCTAAAGATCCATCACCAATCTTTCCTCCATCACACATGGTAAAGGTAAATCCCAAACTTCCAATTTCTAATGTTGAAGCTATGGATAGTCCTATTGTTAGGAAGAAATTGGATGTTGGTGATGTTGTTTGTGATAATGAAGTGGATTTAGATTCTTCTTGTGAATTTATTGATAATGAAACCGTGGAGGAAGATTTAGATTCATTTGTGGATGAGGAGGAAGAGATGCTTGTATGTGAGAACATGGGGGAGGTTGAATTTGTGTGTAGTAACATTGAAAAAACCCATGAGGCTAGTGATGCTCTCCAAGTGTTCGATGAAATGCCCCTTAAGCATAACTTTACTTGTATGTGTGAGGAGAGTGGGGGTGTTACCCTTGAGGAATAGGAGAGTGAGTTTGGACTTGTCAATCTCTTTGTGGAGGATGAAGAAACCACTTGTTGTGTGGAGGTTGATGACTATGGAGATGGGAGAGATGTTGGTGGTTCAACTATAGTTGGTTGTAACATCTCGTTTGGGTCGGGTAGCTATTCAAATGGGTTAGTCGGCTTGAACTATAGGGAGAAGTGGAAGGAAACGAAAGGTCATGGGAAAAGATGGATCGTGGATAAAGAGGGAAATGAATTTGAGTACGACCATGAAGAAGAGGAGTTAGAAGAGGAGATTGATGAAGAGGAGAACCAATCCAAGAATGAGCTAGAAGGAAATGTTGAACATGATTATTGTGAAGGCGCATTCGAGGATGAGGTTGAAGAGAGAGAGCACGCTTCCGAAGATGAAATATGTGAGGATGGTGAACTTTGTCATAGTGCATATGAGTTTGATTATGATGAAGATGGTAGAGTTTACCATGGGGAGGATGAATGCCGAAGCATTGAGTGGAACCAATATGGGGCCGCTCATGAGGAAGACGAAGATGTGGTCTACCATGATGAGAATGGGCGTCGGTGTGTTGAGTGGGATCGACACGGGGCTCCTTATGAAGATAATGAAGGTAGATTCTATTGTGATGATGAGTTGGAGGATGTTGAACGGAACAACCATGAAGATATTTATAAGTATGATGGAGGTAGATTCCATCATGATGATGAGTTGGGAAATGTAGAGTGGAACTGAAGGGAAGAAGCTTATGATGATGAAGATCGGTTCCGAGACGGCTATGAGTCGGGAAATATTGGGTGGAACTGAAATGAAGACACTTATGAGTATGATGAAGGTCGGTTCCGAGATGACTATGAGACGGGAAATGAAGAGTGGGACCAAAATGAAGATGCTTATGATGAGGAAGAAAATCGGTTCCAAGATGAGGATGAGTCGGGAAGTGTTGAGTATGAAGACACCTATGAAGTTGATGATGATGGTAATGAGCACAATGTGTATTTGGTGACGAGGGTGCCAATGCCTAGTGAAGAGGAGCCTAGCCAACATCATCGATTATTTAGAACTCGATGCTTAGTTCTTGGGAGGAAGTGTGAGATGGTGATCGACGGAGGAAGCCAAGTGAATCTCATTAGTCCATGATCAAGTTTGGGGTTGGTTCTCGAGCCACATCCTAGACCTTACCGCCTTGGTTGGGTCAACGAGGTGGAAAAACTTCAAGTTACTCATTGGTGTAAAGTTCCTTTCACTATTGGAGCTTATGGAGATGAAGCTATGTGTGATGTTGTGGAGATGGGTGTTTGTGATGTGCTACTTGGTAGGCCATGGCAATTTGATTGTGATGCCTCACATGCGGGAAGAAGCAACACCTACACCATACGCAAAGGCGGAATCCGATATGTCCTTACACCTTTGAAGGGTTCTCCTAGTACAAAAACGGAGGCCACTTTGGAAGATTGTCCAACTTGGGAGTTGAGTGTGAATGGGTGCATTGGTGGAACGGGTGAGACATTGAATCATCTTGACTTGGGTTCCATGGATGAGTTAGCTAGCCACTCTCCTAGTGAAGTCAAATCCAAAGAGGAGAATGAGGTTGAGAAGGGGGGTAGCAAAGTGGGAAGTGAGGAAGTAGAGCCGATGTTCAAGGGTGACAAGCACATGTCCTTCAATGAGCCACATAAAAGGCTTCCTAAAGGGCTTCCACCTTTGAGGAAGCTACCACGAGACATAGCTTGGGATCCGGGAGATAGTGCACCTAGCCCTACATATGGTGAGTTGAGCTTTAGAGAGGAGGATGAAGGTTGCTCCATGATGCCTATTGATGGCACTGAAACACCTAACACATGCCACATGCAAAGGAATCAAGTCTCTTACTTGGTAAAATCTGAACTTATTCTTTTGTGTTTTATTGAAATATATATGTTGGAAGCTTGGTTGTGTATGTTGAGGGAGAACCTTCCCTATGATAAGCCTATGAGAGGCAAGCTTGTTGTGAGGAATGTGAGTTTTATGTTGAGGGAGAACATTTCCTATGATGGGCCCATTGTGGGCTTTGGTGATTGTTTATTGAGGGGGAATGGCTTCCCAAGGAACATAGAAAAGATGGAAGGAAGTCAAGGCTTGGTAAACTCAGAACTCATTACCTTGTGCTTTATTGAAATGTATATGTTGGGGTATGTGTTATGCTATTTGAGGGAACCTCAACTCTATGAGGAGTCAATGAGCAGCGGTCTTGTGGGGAAGAGAGTGGGTCTTATGAAGTCTTTGATGAATGGGGATAGCCGCCCAAGAGATGTTGAGAAGATAGACGAAATTCAAGACTTGAGGAATAATGGCCAAGTTAGTAAAATGGCAAGTCTTGAAGTTCCAGGATTGTTGACCCAAAGGGAGGGAGGAGCTAATCTAAGTGTGCTTGAGTTCACTATGAAGTGGGTTGACAAATGTCGCCGGGATATTCCGTTTGATGTGGGCCATGGGCAAGGAGAGATTGAGCATTGTAGCCGGGTTAGTGGAATGAGTGATAGCAAATTCCGGGCATATTCAAGTCAAAATCATGTTTGGGTTGTGAAGAGTACTCAAGGGATCGCTCCAATTTGGGTTGATATATGGCGCCGAGACATGTCATTTGAGGTTGGCTATGAGCGAGTGGAGGTTGAGCCTAGCATCCGGGTTGATGGCGTGAGGTATATTGAGGTCCGGGCATATTCGACTCAAGGCCATGTTAGGGTTTTGAAGAGTGCTTATGGGATTGATCCTAGTTGGGTTGATACGTGTCGTCGGGACATTCCATTCGAGGTAGGCCATGAGCGGAAGAGGATTGTGTTGGTTCCTCAAGTTCGTGATGGGGAGATCAAGAGGATCCAATGGTGGTCCATTCAACGAAGTGAGAGGCGTTGGAAGACCATCCAAGCATTTATTGGGAAGTGGTTTGACAAGCTTCGCCAAGACATACCATTCGATGTTGGTAGAGGATTCGATATTGGCGGAGATTGGGAGATGAGTACCATGGAAGGTGAAAGCCGGGGTGAGGCACTTGTGGAGATATGGGGAAAAGCTCGTGGGGAGAAGGTGAGTCCGGCAATACTTGGAGTGGACTCCTTGAATTCATCTCGAACAACACCTTGGTTCGATTTGAGGGCTTGGATCCGTTCACAACGAACACGTCTCATCAATATGTGGCAAGCAACTTGGGGTCAAGTTCTTTTTAAGAGAGAGTGTATGATGCAGGGCATCTCCTTCTGGGATCGGATCCGTACGAAGGAAGTCAGAGGAAGAACCAAGCATGAGCAACAAGCGAGTAAGGAGACCAAAACAGTGCCACACAGCAGCTCAGGCACGCTCCGCGTAGTTTATAGCACGCTCCGTGTAAAGCTTGGTTTGATCCAGAGAAGAGTTCAGCAGCCAACCCACGCTCCGCGTAGATTTGGGCACGCTCCGCGTAAAATGGCTACTGATCCGGAGAAAAGCTCAACAACCAACCTACACTACAAAAAAAATGGCTTTTAGTAAGGGGAAAAATCATTATTAAAAGCCAAAATACCCTTAGTAAAAGCTTTTAATAAGTGAAAAAGCCCCTTATGGGCCCCTTGTTAAACGTTGCCTTGCTAATTGTTTTTAATAACGGAAATGGATCCGCTTATTATTACACTTATAATAATGAAAAATCTACCATTATTAAAAAATGTTTGTAATAATTAAATATCCACTTATTAAAAGTAATTATAATAACACAAAAAAACACTTATTAAAAACTAATTTAGATGTTCAAAAGCCCATTGTTATAAATTAATTATAATGATTAAAGACACTTACTAAAATATATCATCAATAATAAACAATTCCTTATTAAAACATATTTATTCTTGCTAAATCATCATTTTTCACAATTAAAAACGTCTTTATCACAAAATATATAATAATAAACGATGGTCAAACCATCATTTTTCACAATTAAAGCATTTTAACACAAATTAACCATAAAAAGAGATTATATAATAAAAATTAAAAGATCAACCATCCAATAATTACAATATATATCCCAAAAGTTGTTTGTAAAGTTAATTTCATCAAGACAGACACATACAATTTCCTATTTACCGAACAAAAAATATCCAAAAAGTAGTTTGGAAATTTAATCTCTCTATCTTGAACCAAAAAGTTGATCGATTGTCCAAAGAGTTGCTCGGTCAAGTGTCAAAATGTTATTGCATCAAATAGCCTACAAGAAATAACAAGAAAATTACATTATTAGTTGATCGCACCGACAAGTTTTAGACAAACAAGCATATGTGACATGCATATCTATCTCTCATTTTTCTTTCAATTCTGAGAACACTCATCATGTACATAGATTATAAATAATTAACAGTTTTTAGCTATACTCTGGTGGTCAATAATTAATGCCAAACATATGCGAATCTACAAATGTCCTAATTAGCAAAATTAGTACAATGACAGACCCACTATGCCAAATAGATGACCCCAAATCAATCGAATAAAAAGCCCAGTTCTGTTCCGGAAACAAGAACTATCAGTTCTGGAAACAAAACTTGCACCTATTATGTTTCGAGAGCTGCCAGTTCTGTTTCCAGAAAACAGAACTGGATAGTTCTTGTTTCAAGAACTGCCTGTTCTGTTTCCAGTTCTTCCGTAAACCTATTTAGTAACAAAAGAATAAAAATATGTTTCCATTTCTTTTTTAATATTAGAAAATTGGAACTTGATCATAATTGTCCAACTGCAAACTCTAAATCTAGTGATATTGTTACCTTTTGGAAACAAACTGGTATCCAGTTCTGGAAATAGAACTCGATACCAGCTATGTTGGTATCCCAGTTCTGCTGGAAACCATATATAGCACTTGAGATAAATATTAACAGTTGTTCCTTTAGTTACACAAATAAGATACATTTAGACACAACACAAACCTCTGTGTGGATAGAGAAATAGCCTACATACACATTTGGATTGATTCAACAATCAATCACACTTTATGTCATTCAACTATAAGAACCAAAACACAAAACAAAGTCTATGCCCATCTTTCATTTTGTTAGTTTATCAAGTGAAAATTGGAAAAATAAGAAAGAACTATGCTTTAGCTCTAATCCGAAAAACAAATTTGACTTTTCATTCATTTCATCTTAAAGATTTGACTATTTTTTCATAATAACAGAACTTGTAATTCATAACAATATATTAATTAAAAAGACTTAAAGATGGAAAATTTATTTTTCTCAGGGAAAGGTTCCTTTTAGATTGAGATCCATTATGAAATTGAAAAGTGTCCAAGGCAAGGAAACACTTACTAAATCCAGATAACTTCAAAATTGCTGCCACTGCTCATTCATTTCGATTTTGCAGGAGATGACTCTTAGATAGGCTTTGATTTAAAGAATTTGGCTACTGCTTCATAAAGATTTTCTTCCTCAAACAGCTTCGATACATATCCATCCATTCCACATTTCATGCATTCATCATATATAGCATACTAGCATGTATCACGTCCGCCGTCATGGCTAATACTGGTGCACTCTACTCGCCTTTTATACCACTTCCTTCTGCTGCTGATTCGCCATTTATATGCTCATTAGCTTGGCTCTCCATCATCCGGATAAGACGCGTCGCCTCAAACCTGGACAGTAACAAGAATTTTCACAAAACCATGTTTAAGTTCAATGTTTCAAAACTCTAAATCCAGATAACTTACCCATCCATTTCTGGCATTTCAATATCCATAAAGCATGCATCGAAGTTGTGCGATAGTTAAAGCAACTTTAATGCTGTTTTTCCGCTGTCAGCACACTCCACATTCGCTCCAAACTTCTTCAGTGCACCTGTAGCAACTCTGTCGTTTACCATATTGTCATCAACCACGAGAATTTTGTTACCGAACAGCAGGCTCCGAAGGTAAGTAAATCCATTGGGACCATTTCTTTGCAGCCTCTTTTTCCCAATTCCCAGCACCTATTGAAGACATGCAGCCACCATACTAGCCCTCAAAGGTTTCATGATAACTGTATCTACAAAAACTCCCTTAGCCTTATTAAATTCATCAGCCTTAATATTGGTGGCAACAAGCATCATCTTAGGCAACTTAAACACGTGTCCGTTCTGTTTCTAGTCCATTAACCGTGCACTTGTAATAGAATCCTCTACAGAAATCCACAAGTCTTTCTCAACTAGAACTATATCCGACTGGCTAATGTGGCAAAAGTAAAGCTGCATACATAAGGGCCCAATTCAAAGATAAGAAACAATTGGCATCTTATTTTGAAGAAACTACAAACACCAAGTGTTTAATTGAAACTATTGCAGATGGTATGTAATTTTACAATTTTCCACTGATAATAGATAGCTTATCATGCAAATCATAAAGTAGGGGAGGAATTTATCATAAAATTATCTATTTGGAAAATTCAAAAGAAAAGTTCAGTCAGCCTGAATCCCAACAACAAAGCAGCAATCATACAATGCTGCTAACTTTAGTTCTAGTCCATTATGAATCAAGATGCACAGTTCCAGACACATCTATGAAATTTAAAGAAAATTCATTTGCTTTGGCAAATGTACTAACAAGGCTTATTTGGCTATGGTTATTGAAGTCAGACAAGGAATAAGTAATAATGGGGTAAGGAGGACAAAGCATAACTTGCTTGAGCTGCTCTTAAGTTAGGTTTGATAAAGATGGCTTCTTTAGAAACAAAACAGAAATCATAAAAGTAGTAACATCAATAGCTAAAACAGTTTTACCGTCTAACTATAGTATCACACCACCTAATCAATGCCAAATTTTACTTATTTCGCAACATAGACGAAAATCATTGAATCATAGCTTATAAGTAATGGTTAAGAAGTTGAGAGGTTTACCAAAATCAATTATCTATTTCCTTGGGAGGTGCAAGAACTCTACATATTCTCTGCTACCTTCATCACTCTTATAAAGTTTCATAGATTTTCTATTACTCCCATATGAAGACAGAAAATCATGAAAAGAATATAATCTAGCTAGAGTATCAATTAGTATCCCATTATCCACAATGCAAAATGTTATTCCAGATATTGCTCTGTAAAACTCAAGACTTCTCTAAACTCTATCAATTAGTATCCCATTATTCACATGACTAGGAAGCCATGAAACTGCTATATAAAACTTTATCTGCCTAACTTCTGAACCACAATTAGAACAAACATGAAAAATTTAAACCTAACAATAAATAATAACCAGAACCACTTACTAAGCTTCAGGAGAAAAGATCAATAACTTGGGGACATTACGAAGGATTTAGCTTAACCCATTTTGACTGCTAGAGGAGGAAACATTATAGAAACGAATGTAATAGAGCATAATGAGACATTCAAAAGATGAATTGAGCACAATAGAAACTAATATAATAGAGCACAAGACACTAAACCATCAAGGAAAAAATAAAGACCTCTCTAGCTTTTTTGATTATAATTATAGAGCACCAGTAAAGGTCAATAAATAGAGCACCAGTAAATACACTGAACCAACAACAATAGAGCATAAGACATGGATAAGGTCAATAAATAAGGCACCAGTAAAGGCTACCAAGCCCTTAACACATTATCTAACAATATTGTCCCTATATTGCCAAGTAGCACAAGCAGCAGAACTCCCATATGTATAGAATAATACCTTGATGGCACTCTCAAACTTTGTTCTCATAGACATTCCGCCTCCAATGGTGCTCCAAAAGAACTAGGAGGCTTCTTTCTAGCCTGGAGAGTTGCTCCTGAAACCTGTTCATTAATGAAAAAAGCTTCAGAATATGACATTCCAAGAAGAACAATAACTCTACAAGGGAGCAATAACCAACCGTTGCTGAAGGATAAATGTCATTTCTATTCAGTAGAGAGACAGGGAGACTTACTTTGGAGAAATTTGAAACCTAACAACCAGACTTTGACACCATTGACATCAAGACCCTTAGAGTGAAAGCCACTGCAGAATAGCTGCACACGAGAGATGAGATGAGATAGTGCAGAACATAGTCCTACCTCGAGGTTCAGACAGTAGGAGGGCTTTTCCCCTCTTTCAGAATGTCGCGAAAGGGTTTCCCCAGCCTGAGAGCAGACGAGCTAGCGCAGGTGAATTAGGGATTGAGAGCAGCTTGTAGGTGAATTAGGGATTGAGAGCAGAGCGTGAAGAGAGACCATGAATGATTTATTTGCATCGATGGTGAATTAGGGATCGACTACCAATTAGGGATTTGAAGAAGAGGGCGGCTCGCAGGTGAATTAGGGATTGAGAGCAGAGGGTGAAGAGAGACCACTTCATTTGCATTCGATAGTGATTAGGGATCGACTACCAATTAGGGATTTGGAGCAGAGGGCGGCTAATTTGGAGCAAACGATTTCAATTATCGTGTCTTTTGAATTTTTGGTCTGAAATTTTTGAGCAATTTAGGGGGGAAGCGAAATTTCAGAAGGGCGGTAAAAACAAAAAAATTAACCACAGATTTATTTCTTTATATTACTACCCAGTTTTTAATAATGGGTTTATTTATTAAGAATTTATATTTTCTCTAATATACTATTATTAAGAATTTATTTTTTCTATCTAAACTTTTTAATAAGCGATTTATTTATTACTATTATAATTAATAAGTATTTACTTTTTCCTAATATCATTGTTAAGGGATTTTAATTTTATTAAGAAAATAAAAATAAAAATATTTTAATTTTGAATGAATTAATAAGGAGAAATTTTAGTAAAATTTAATAAAAAAATATTTTACTTGTTAATAATATAGTGATGGAATTTATCCTTATTATATGTATGCAGAATATATTTTTAATAAGTGTATTTGCTACCCTTATTAAATTTCACTTATCAATACTCATTTTTCTTGTAGTGCTACGCTCCGCATAGATTTGGGCACGCTCCGCGTAAAATGGCTACTGATCCGGAGAATAGCTCAACAGCAACCTACGCTCCGCGTAGAATTAGGCACGCTCCGCGTACCTTTACTTTAAGGAACTTGCTCCTTACTTCAGCTTCCTCCTTATTTACAATCCTGACACTCCTTATTTACACCTTTGCCACTCCCTTATTATGACCCTACCACTCTTCTATTTACACCCATGCCACCATCTTATTATTACCCCATTTTACCCCCTAACCTTACTCTTTAATTAATTATGTAAGTTAGCCTTTTATGTAATTTTGTTTTAGGGTTTGAGATGATATAAATACATCTCTTTCTTGTAATTGTTCTTCAACTTTTACCAATACAAAATTAATCATTTTTTTCATTGAAACTTTGTTAAGGTTTGTACCTTCAACAATGAGGATTTCACTATTCTTATGGATTTAGTCCATGAAACCCGGGATTCACTCTTTCTAGTTTAGCTAGAGAAGAACATCTTTGTTAGTTTACGATTAAAACTAACACGTCCCGAAACCGATCTGTATCATATTCATGTTCACTCAATGAAAGGGCAATAAAAAAAGGGGCGGCCCGGTGCATTACGCATCCCCGCTAAGCGACGGTCCGGGGAGAGGTCCCACCACAAGGGTGTACAGAGGGCAAGCCTTCTCTTACCAATTTTAATGAAAGGGCAATAAATATTTTAATTAAAATAATCATTTAATTAGTTCAATTGGACTTGCAATAATAGTTTAATTTGATAAACCATAGAACCCAGCCACTCAGTTCATTAAAAATTAAATATTTACTAGAGGAAAAGAGAATGGACAGAAAAAGGGTACCGGCTGCGTAAAAAAGAAAACCTGTTGGAGAAGGGGGGAAAGAGGAAAGGAAGAGTGAAAAGTTAAATTTAGTTTAATAATTATTACAAAAAAAATTATATATTATTTAACAGATGTCTTTATTTAATTGGTCTGGCACACCACATCATATGTTGAGGCACACCGTATAATTTCTACATAGGGTAAATAATTATAAAGTCCTTATGTTTAAACTTAACATACTAGTAGGTCCATCCTATTATTATAAGGTTCTTAAGTTTTATTTTAATCAACTTTTTAGTCCTTCTATGTATTTTTGTAGATGAAAGTCCAAATTACCCCTAGTTATTTACACAAAAAAAAACTTATTTTTAATTTCAAATTTAATCAAAATAGTTTTAATAAAGTTTATGAAGTATATATATACCGAAATTTATGTAATTATATATACTAATCATTAAAAATGTATTTTTATTCTCTTAAATTTTTATTTTTTTAATATAATGTCTTTAAACTCGCATTAAATTTTAATAAATTTTATAAAAAAATCATATTTTTTTTTTCATTTATAAAATTTATTAAAGATAAATAAAGATTACTTTTTACAATTTATATAGTTTTTCTCTTATTTTGATAAATTTTGAAATATTTTTCATTCGTTTTTTAGTCAATAAAATTTAGGCTACTAAATTAAATTTCTATAATTATATAAAATTTAATAAATTAATTACTCAATATTGTAGAGATTATGCAGGAAAAAAATATATTGTAGAGACTGTGTAGGAAAAAAGGAGAAAAAAAACATAAAATAAGAAAAATAGTTGTTTTATTATTAAAATATAGAATAAAGGGTAATTTTGGTATTTTAAAATTTATTTGGTATAGTTTGACTATTGACTCAAACATAAGTACTAAGGAGTTGATGAAACTAAAAACTAAGAGACTATATAATTATTTCTAAAAACAGAGGGGCTAACTAGTGTATTAAGTAAAAGCTCGGGGACTTTATAATTATTTACCCTATAAAATACTAGTTTTTCACACGTGCTTTGCACAATTATTTTCTATATTTTCACCGACATTACGTATAGGTTTATAATTTTGTATATATTAAAATTTAATAAATATATAATTATTATAATTTAATATGATGAATAATGAATAATTGAATCAATGTTATTAAATATTTCTGTAAAAACTACATTTTGAGTAGAGGTACATAATTTTCCACCATCATCAGAAATGAGAATTTTTAATCATTTTATGCTAGTAACTCTTGAGACTGCCACATATATTTGACCATTGCTGAAAACAGAACGTGGAAAATATAATCCAACATGTACTAATGATTATCTTTGACTTTTATTTATTGTCATTACAAAACATACAACCAAAGGATAATGTCTTCTTTGAAATCTGAAAGGTAATTTGATATCTGATGGAGTCAAAGCAAACCAAGAAATGTAAATCTTTTGTCCAATGTTACATCCCGTAATTTTTTATGCTTCAATCACGTGTTCTCCTAATTGAGTAACAATTAATCGAGTGTCGTTACATAATCTAGAAGTTTGATAGTATTCCAATCTTTAATATTAGTTATTTGGCGACCCCGATGAATTTATACTATTCAAAAATTCCGAAATGTAGACGTTTTTATTGTTGTGTGATGCATTTTCAACTTTCCAGATAGTATATGAACTTAAGTAAAAAATGAAATATTCCTCCACTTTATGCCAAAAAAAAAAAAAAAAAAAAAACTCAAATACATATGTTTTTCCCTCATCTAAATCCTTCAAAAACTTGATGAAACAATTTTCTCGAACTTGGGATTCAATAGTTGTTCCCTACAAATCATGTCCAGAAAAACGTTATTATTAATACTTAATTTTTTTTTTTTAATTTCAATCATTCATTAAAAAAACCATAATAAGAAAGTTAGATATAAAAACCACATTTTCATCTAAGAAAGCCATGACAATGTTTTTATACGGACCATTCAATAATCGGATAATTCTTACTTTAATTCTCTATTTCTCTTTTGTTGCATTAATATCCGATATAAAATCGTATTTCCGAGACATCGTAAAGTTTCACAAATCAATAAAAAAAAGTATTATTAATATATAGAAAAATAGAGTAAATCTATATATATTTAGCAAGGCCAAAACTGAAGTTACAGATTAAGAGATAATATATAGATGTAGAACGTTTGACGATTATTTTTCATGAAGAAAGTACTAATATTTAAATAAAAAATCAAAAAACTTACAGAGATAAAGAGATGAAATACAAAGTTTTTTTCAAAGAATCGAAAAGACTACTATTTATAATGAAGAATTATAATGGAGAAATAATTTTATTATTTAAATTCATGGATTTTGATTAGAATCCGTCTCTCTCTAAGAAGTGGACTCTAAGTCCTATATTCCAACTGTCATGGATTAGAATCAGTTTCTGTCTATAATTAAAATTAAAGTGGACTCTAAGTCCTATGTTCGAACTATTATGGATTGAAGAGTACAAAGTGGACTCTTTATCTATTATAATTCCGTCTAAATTTTAAATTAAAGATTAAAGATAAAGTGGACTCTTTACCTATTATAATTCCCGTATAATTCCATTATAATTTTAAATTACAGATTAAAAATAATTACTAAAAGCATAAAACAGTAGTACAAATTGACCACTTTATCCATTAAGATTCTATTATAATTTTAAATTAAAAATTAAAGATAATAACTAAAAGCAAAAAACTGTTAATGAGAATAAAAATCTTATATTATTAAATCTTATATAATAATAATAATTTAAACTGATGTATTATACATAATTATTCCATGTTTCTGTTATTTTTATTTTTCATTAAATTTAAATATATATTTTGAAACCATATCGAGCACATGCTTTCTCCAACTTCTCTTTCTCCAACTTCAATGTATTTGAAATTAAGTTGAACTATTTCTTCAAATTCTTTGTTAGGAGTAATCAGATCTTTCTCTTCTGTTTCTTCCATACAAATCTTAGAGCTCCGATTTCAACCATCGAAATTACCTACATCGAAATGAGACAGTGAGAAACCTAACATCAATTAGAAGAATATCCCCAAACACACACTATCTGACATCAATTGACTATTAGATCCAAAGCTTGTGATAAGAAAGCGGAACTCATTTAAAATTTATATTTCTTATGATAAGAAAGGTGAACGATAGGGAGTCTTTCCAAAGCTTGTGATAGCAATACAAGAAGTATCATGAGAACTGCAAAAATTTTCTTACCTCAAAGTTCAAATTTGGCAAGCTTTGAGAACTCTACCAATATATTATTTGTGTAATTAGGCAATATGAATTCTGCAAATGCATGGGAAGAAAAGCTATATCAGTAGAGATCAAAAGCAGTGAAGATTCAAAGAACTCATCCACACTACATGGAAATACCATCTAGTGTTGTTGATCCCTTCGATTAGTCCACACTTTATTTTTCCTTATGTAGAGATTTCATGTTACCTTCTTCAAGTGAAAGTTGAATTTATCTTTCTTCAAACTCAACTGCATCCCTACTAAAGCTGAACTGAGGAAAGTGAACGAAAGAGATTCATAACTGAAGAATAAGAAATTAAAACCTAAAGGTAAACAGAAATCAATGATTATCAGACATCAGAAAGGGGAATTGGAACTTCACATTCAAAGGCAAACATAAATCTTTGTATAAAATAGCTCATTAGTGAAAAGTAATTCATGAAATTTTAAACCTGCAACAATAAAGAGGAATTTACCGAAAGCTAACTTTGTATAAAAGGCAATGATCTTGAAAATATGTTGTCCTCCGTTATTTATCTTCTCAACGGATTATGCTCTACAAAAGGTAAGTCTTAAATCTATGTTTGTTTTGGGATTATTTGTTAGGATAATCCCTTCATAACGAATAATTAAAAACTATGGGGTATATACTAAAGAATAATTAGAAATAAAAGGGATAAGAAGGGAGAGGGTGGGCAAGAAACATATGAGCAATGTTGTCAGATTCAGATTGGTAATTGATTAACTCTTCGGCCTGGGTCCGGGTTAGACTAGATTTGTTGATCTTCAATAACTCGGCAAGAATCGCGATCAACTTGGAACCCGGAATGACCCCAATTTTTTTATTTTATTTAAAATAAATAAATTACAAAAAAAAGGTTAAAAAACAAACCACCCCCTTCTCTATATGTACGTTTATTGTTGATGAAGTACTATATTTTATACCTTGAATTCTGCAGGTGGCTCCGAAGGTTAATATTGTCTGTGGAAAATCTTTACCAATTGTCTGCCAATAATGATAATCTTGCATCCCGACACAGTTCCCTCCCTAATTGTTGGCCCGTTTGTGGTGCTTATGCAGAAAACGAATTTCATGTGTTCATTGACTGTCCTCGAGCTTATCAGGTGTGGTGAATTTTTTTCCAATATAGCAGAATGGATCAAGTAAGGAACTTCACATACTGGTTCACTAATCTTCTAGGAGGTGCAATGACAGATTGTAGTAGCATTGCGATGCCCTGCCAGAGTTTATGGAAGGCATGTAACGACAAAATCTGGAACAATAAGAACCTTACCCCGAGGAAATTTGTCAGTCGGCATCAACGAAACTATTGGCCTGGCGATCTGCTCAAATGTGTCGTTCAATCCCGTCTAATCCAAACTTGGATGCTCCGATTAAATGGAGGAGACTCTCTGCTAGCAGCTTCGTGTGAAATATTGATGTTGGGGTCGACGTTTAAAACAATTTTTGCTCATTTAGGTTCCTTGTACGGGATCACCAGGGATGATGTTTTGCGGCTCGTATGGATCCTTTAGTGGACATCATCGATTCCCCTTTGGCAGAAGAATTGGCGTTTAGAGAGGCTTTGTCCTGGGTCAAAGACTACAACCTTAGCCATGTAGAAATTTAGTCCGACTGTCTAGTTTGTGGTACATGCCATACAACATCATAACATCCAATTATCTTATCTATCTGATGTTGTACGAGAGTGTTGTGATTTGTTACGAGATCTGAACTTTTGTTCTGTCTCCTTTGTAAAACGTTAAGTGAATTTAACAGCCCATAGCTTAGCTAAAACTGTTACTTTTAGATCTGTTCGTGGCGGGTGGGCCTGTCCACCATATGTTTTATCTTCTATCTAACTTAATGAAATTTCCCATTATTTAAAAAAAAATGATAAAGTACCAAAATAAGCCTAAGGTTTTTGAAAAAGTATCAATTTAGGCTCAACGTTCAAAATAGCATCAATATAGGCTTAACGTTTACAACATAATATCAATTTAGGCTTAACGTTTACAATATAGCATCAATTTAGGCCTCACGTACAAAATAACACCAATATAGGTTTAACGTTTACAAAAGAATACGAATTTAAGCTTAACGTTTACAAAATATATACAATTTAAGCTAAACGTCATAATTAAATTAATCATATTACATTCTTTCCCTATTAACTTCATATGTTATCTTTTTATCTAGTTCTATATTCTTATTTATTATAATACAATTAATTAGTATTTTTTGCCATTAAGATCTTATATTTGTTATCAATGATTCAATGACTACTAAATTTTATTGCTCATATAATATATGCAAACTAAAAGTAATTGAATATCCACAACATTTCGAAGTGTTCGAAATATTGCGAATATTTCGAAATATTATGGATATTCAATTACTTTTAGTTTGCATATATTATATGAGCCATGAAATTTAGGAGTCATGGAATGGTTGATGAAAAATAAATATAAGGCTGTAATGAGCAAGAATACTAATTAATTGTATTATAATAAATAAGAAAATAGAACTAAATAAAAAGATAATATATAAAGTTAATAGAAAAATAATATAATATGGTTAATTTAATTGTGGCGTTTAACTATATTTTGTAAACGTTAAGCTTAAATTCGTATTATTTTGTAAACGTTAAGCTTATATTGGTGCTATTTTGTACGTGTGGCCTAAATTGATGCTATATTGTAAACGTTGAGCCTAAATTGATATTATGTTGTAAACGTTAAACCTATATTGATATTATTTTGAACGTTAAGCCTAAATTAGTACTTTCCCAAACACCTTAAGCCTATTTGAGTACTTTATAAAAAAAAAAGGGTAATTAATTTATTAGTCCCTATATTTTGACAAAACACACTGTTTAGTCCTTGTATTTTCAAAAACACATGATAAAGTCCCTAATTTTTTTCTCAATGAACTGTTTAGTCCCTAACATTTTTCTCGGTGAACTGTTTAGTCCCTGCCGTTAGACTCTCATGAAGATTTTGTTAGTCAATTTGGATTTGCGTTATTCTTTTCCTTTCCTTTAAACTCTAATGCATCTGAAATCAACTTTGAATGTTCTTCTTCTTGATTTTCTTCTTAATCGTTCAAATTCGTATGCATTGGGTCTTTTCTTTTTCTTGTTCTCCATACAAATAGCTTCTTTTAAATTAGACTTTCTCTTCTAAAGTTTGAAGGTAAATAGTAAAGGGTAATTTAGTCATTTCTGAAGTCATAAACGGTAAAAAAAATATAACAAACAGACGGAAGGACTAAACAGTTCATTGATAAAAAGGTTAGGGACCTTACCATGTGTTTTTGAAAATACAGGGACTAAACAGTGTGTTTTGTCAAAATATAGGGACTAATAAATTAATTACCCAAAAAAAATGAAGTTGACACAATAGAGCTTGAATTTTTTTTTTTTTCTCTAGAGATTGAATTTAAAGTCCCTAAATCTCTAACATAAACCAATTGAACCTTAATTAAGTTTCAACTAGTTAGTTCATACTCGTTAATGGTGAATAAAATTTGACAAGCTCACAAAAATATTTACTCAGCTACATAAATAATTCCAAGGCTTATATAATTTCAAAAGCTGTTTAGCAGCCCTAGCTTCCATCTCCTTACCCTTATATATACTTTAACCTTCAAACCTTAGTCGCTTCTTCTTACTTCGCCCACCTACTCCCTGCTCCTCCTGCAGTCTGGTAATGGCTCTTCTTTTCCCTATCTATTCATACATACATTGTATACGTTCTTGGAACTTTATATTGATGCAAATTTCTCATCTCTTTTGTTTCGTTTCAGTTGAGATTCTCTTTAGCAGCTCAAAGGAGGTAGGCAAATCAGGGTTTAAGGGTTTAATTTATTTATTCTCTATTTTTCTGAAGAAACGTTTATGCCCGGAAGCCAAATTGCGATCGCCGTGGAGATAAACCCTAGTCTTTTAGCTTTTAAACCTCGTCAAGTCGTTTTGCTCTCTAAGCCGCCAATCATGAATCTAGATGATGCCAATAGTGACCTCAAAACCCTAGTTCAGCAGAAAACCCTTTTATTTAATTCCATAGTTCGGTATCTTCAACGCAGTGGCTTCTCCAAAACTGTTAAGAAGTTCTTATCCGAAGCCAAAATCCAGGTTCTCTTCCCTTTCTTTCTCTATATATTCCTTTATTTCATTGATTTTTGCTTTTTTGCAATTCTTCATTTCCTTAGTAAATTTTGTGGCGCAGAAGGATGATTTGGGGGATTCATCATTTGACTTGGAAGAGATATTCTGCAACTTCGTGGACACGTGGTATGGGGTTAATAAATTCTCTACTTGTTTTCCCCATTTTGTTAGTATTGTTCATTTTTTTAGCATATTGAGTGAATGCGGTCTATTTTATTGTTTCTCATTTTATCAATTTAGAACTTAAATACTAGTTGCAGATTCTCAAAGTTCATGATTTTTTTTTTCCAGTAGCAAAGTCTCCAAGAGCCACAAGGTGAAAGGTATGCTTTTGTATCGGGAGAATCATTTTTTGATTTTGGAAAATTTCTATTTACTTTTAGGACTTATCATCGCGCCTCCCCTTTTTTGTTATAGACAATAAACCTAACTTTTAGAATGAGGTTGGTATCAGGATTCTATTTTTACCTGCATAATTACAAATTGATTTGATTTCTGGAATAGATGGAGGGGTTGCTGCTACTCATGCTATTGAATTGCCCGGTGATGGAAAGAAGAAGAAGAGTGATAAAGCATCCAAGTCTAAGAATGTTGGAGAAGTAATAGATGATGCTATTCCTGTTGATGTAAAATCTAAAGAAAACAAGAAAACAAAAAATGATACATATGCTTCTGACCAGGAGCAGGTGATCCCAAATGTTTTGGTGGAAACTGACCAAGGGACAAACAATGAATCAAAGGAGGAAAAGAAGAAGAAGAAGAAAAGCAAGAAATCTTCCAATCCTGTTATAGATGAAGGAAAACTGAATAAAAGTGATTCTAAAGGAGATGAATTTCAGAGTCCTGAGGAGGATGAGACTGAAAAAGAGAATAAAAGTTCCAAGAAGAGGAAAAGAGTGGCTGCTGAAGAAGTTGCTGTTCAGCCTGCTAGTGAAAAAGTAGTTGAAGAATCTAAACCTAAAAAGAAAGACAAATCCAAACGTAGAAAGACAGAAGTTTCGGATGAACTAAAGGTAGAAGGGGAATCTCAGGAAGCTGAGAAAGAAGAAAGCAACCAAGCTTGTCCTGGTGAGTCTCAGAAAACATGTGCTGAACAGGTTAATGGACTGTCAAATGGGAGCCTTGAAGAAAATGGAGAGAAATCTGCCACTGAGAAAACCATAAAGAAGGAAAAGAATGCTTCAGCTGAGGTATGTATGATTGAACAATTTAAGTCTTCAAATATATGTTGCTTTACCAGATTCAAATTTGGAATCTGATGTCCCTAAGAAATGAGACACATGCCTAGGCACTAAGTTGTTTTTAAGTGAGGCTCACGCAGAATTTAGTGTACCTTGATAACATGACCTTTTATTGTTGTTATTTTTAATTTCAAAAATACTTTACATCAAGCAACCTAGTCCTATACCACTATTTTAAGCAAGAAAAAAAAGCATTATCAAATCGAAAGAGTACAACAGGAAAAAGAAAAGGATGCATTGGTGCCTTTTATGAGCTAGAGGTGGTAGAGTTGAAGACAAACTTGTCATGCTAGATTAAAGGAAAAACAAGGTCATGCTACCATAGTTGTCAAATCGAGATTCGACTCATGAATCGAAATCCTATTTTGTGAATCGTGACTCGTGAATCGAACCGAAACATAAGATTCAGTTCAAATTCATAATATTATAAAAATAGAATGTTTACCATGTCGAAGTCAAAATATTATCAAATATTAGTCTAGAAATGCAATTTTAATGTAAAAAAAAAAATCATATCAACCAAGTACTTAAAATTCAAATCCAATGTAAATGCAATCTCAATTCTGTTTAATAACTTAGTAGAGACGAAGAGTTTGAATTTCTGACTCTATTTTTTTGCCTTGTTGTCAACTTGATAACGATGGAATGAAGCTAGTTTTAGTTGATAACTTAATAAATAACAATCGGACTAGAGAAGAGTGAGTTTAGTAGTTAGTGTTGTTTATGTTTTTGATGAATAGAGATGAAGATCCGACTCGAAATAGAGCTGAATCGAATCAAATCGTATAATTCAAATGGGAATCATAAGATTCAGTTATAATTTAGATTTGTCTATAGATTCAGTTCGAAATAAAGCTGAACTGAATCGAATCGTAAGATTCAGATCGAGAATCGTAAGATTCTAACAACTATGCATGCTACTATTTTGGAATAGGCAAAAGCATCTTTTCATTTGAAATCCGACCCTCTCTAGCACTTATAGATTAGGAAAATGTTAATTTTCACGAAGAATATGAAAATGAGGAAGAAAATAAATAAATGGGAAGTGATAATGACTAAGTTTTATTGTTTCTTTGGGTACATTGCTATTTTGTAATAGGATTATCATTTTAAGTTTTTGAACATATTTATTTTTAATTTAGTAAAATTGATGCTAGGTTCATGCATGTGTAATTTACATCTAATCTAACCCTGTTTGTTTGCCGGAAAATATCGAGTAATGGAAATTTCTTTTGTTGGAAAATAAAATCTTTTCCGGTGTTTGGCTACAACCGGAAAATGGGAGGAAGTGGTGGCTACTATTTTCCTTACTTTCTTTGTATACTTTCGCGTTGACTAACCTAAAATTTTCCATTTACTTATTTTCCTAAGTAAACAAACACCGGAATCAAAATTTTAGTGTCCTTGGCCTTGGGTCATTTACTGTCCTTGTGTGCCTTGCATAACTTTACATCCTATGATCTACCTAATCAAAATTTGGACCCAGAGCAATTTCTATTGGAAAGAAATTTCTGTTCGACACTTACCTGACACTTACCTTGTGGTTCTGATTCTTTGTAATATATTATACACAATAGGATAAAAATATTTGTTGCAACCACCCAATTAGTTGGGAATGAAGCTTAATTGTTTATTATTATTATTATTATTATTATCAGTTCTATCTTTATGTTATCTTATACGAAAATTTGTTTGAACTTGAGGGTGACATCAGCCTTTTGTTTGAACTTGAGGGTGACATCAGCTTCAGACTAGGCATAATTTGTTACATCTGTTGTTGTTTATTTAACCAAGCAGAAAACTGCATATCAATTCAAATGAGAAAGAAAAAGGAGAATTGATGAAATTATCATTTTAACACTTTTGGGTTGCCAGAGCTAGTAAAGTTGTGCTCATCATGCCAAATCAATTGTTGGAAAAAATGTTATGTCCACCTCCATTTGTAAAAGGACTCCTTTGTGCCTCTATGTGCCTTTAGTTTTAATGTGGAGAAGGGCATGCTTTAGATAAGCAGGGATGATGAAGTCTAATTCTGTTTTCGCCATGGTCTAGCTTTTCATACTCAGAAACGAACCGGCTTTTGCTATTGCATGAATAATATATGGAACATGTTATATTGAGCTGTCTTACATCTGTGTTTGCTAACTGATAAGCAGATCAACTTAATTGTACACAAGTTATGTTCTATTAGCATTAGAGTAATTGGAACTAGTCAACACTTGGTTTGTGGTTGCATGATCATAGCTGTTTTTGGAATTATATGTTATTTTACATTCTTCTTTAACTCCATTAGTTTTTCTATCGGATTAACTTTCCTGTCATAGTGCCCTCTTTTTCCATCTATTCATCCACCTAATTAAAGTGGATTTGTTTCGATGCAGCCAAAGGCAGTTAAGCATTTTCAAAGAGTAAAAGTTGAGGAAGTGGTTTTTTCTGATGAAAGACTTAAAAACAATTCGTATTGGGCAAAGGTTTGTTTCATATGCACATTTTTTTCTTTCTTTCCTAATTTTTAATGTCTACGTTGCCTTATAGTTTCTGTACTTGTTTCCGCGCAGGATGGTGCTGACAGTGGTTACGGGGCAAAAGCACAGGAAATTCTTGAGCAAGTTAGAGGAAGGTATAGTTTTGAACTGAGGGTTTATTGTTTCTGCATTTTTGTTACTTTTAGATGTATGCACAAATTTTGAAAGCATAGAGATATAGGCAGTGCCGAACCAGGAACCCAAACAACGTCATCATTGATTCATTTTAAAATAATAATATTAAGACGTCATCGTTAGACCCTAATTCTACCTATCATTCCTCTACATTTTACCCGTAGCAGCATAGGGATGACAAATTTACACACGACCAATTACATGACACATGATTATAGTGTTTGGGTTTTAGCTTAGTAGATAATGGATCATTTTTTTGTGGCTTAAAGCTTTATTTGGCCCCTGACCTATCCAAAATTTTGTCATTTGGCCCCTGATCTATTATTTGGTCACATTTGGCCTCTGACCTATCCCATTTGGTGAAATTTTACCCAATTTGTATTCAAACTTTAACCGAATCGTTATCTCATTGATAAGTAACGATATTTTGACACTTGAACTTGAAATGTGATATTTATTAAAGTGTTTTTGCCACATTATGTGAAAATAATTAATTTGATTAAAAAAGGAAAAAAAAGGAAAAACAAATCCTAACTAATATCTATTAAGTTCAAGTGTTAAAATATCGTTACTTATCAATGAAATAACGATTCCGTTTAAGTTTGAATATAAATTGGGTGAAATTTTACCAATTGGGATAGATCAGGGGCCAAATGTGACCAAATAATAGGTCAGGGGCCAAATGACAAAATTTTGGATAGATCAGGGGCCAAACAGTGCTTTAAGCCTTTTTTTTGTTGACATGTAAGTTTTTGGGTTGGATTTGCCGACTCGAGATGATACGAATATTTAAAATTATTATCATATTATATGTCACCTTAATTAATAAAAATACCATTGTTAATTGCAAACACGACTCAAACATTTCATATTTTTGCATGTGGTTATAAACACATTACATGAACCAAACCTGAAGTATTAGCAGACTTTTGATTGGTAATTATGACTCAAAACTTTATGAGTTGAGTTAGGTTGACTCATTTGATAATAATCCTATAATTGATATGACATGGACACGACATCGATCCAATAATTGACACAACAGCCCCCTCTTCCTCTCATTTACTCTCCAATAGAGGGGCTCGTAGGGCTGTAATCGAGCTGAGCCGAGCTTTATCCTGCTCAGGCTCGGCTCGTCAGAAAATTGACAAGTCCAAGCTCAACATTTTGTTCGTGAGCTTGTTAACGAGCTTGTTCACGAGGTTTGCTTGCGAGGAGTTCGTTAATTAAGTTCATGAACTTCGGTTTGAACAACGCATTAATTACGTTCATTAATTATATTAATTTGAATTTGCTTAACACTAAACTATATAGTTTTGAAACCTATAAAACTAAATTTTACCCAAAACTGCATTGTTTTACCTTTTCGCCTTTATAGAAATATTATTATCTAAAAAATAATTGAACCAAGCTTGTTCATGAAGAATATAATCGAGCTTGATCATGAATCTATGATTGAGCTTGCTCGCGAGCTTTCGAGCCGAGCTTCACCATATTCAAGCTCAGCTTGTTTATAAATCGAGCCGAACAGGGTCGAGCTTTTATCGAGCCGAACACCGAGCGGCTTGACTCATTTTCAGCCCTAGGGGCTCGAAAATTATTTTGAACCAAATTTCGAGGGCTAGCAAGTGCTCCAGCCCCGGCTAGTTCCCCTTGGTTCTGCTGCTGGATATAGGTATTGATGTTGTTTCTTATAATGTAAGTTATGTTACTGCTCGTGCAAGACAGAACAAAACATGTCTAATTGTATTCCCTTCCTCTGTCTTTTTATATGTCGGTTAAGGTTAAAATTAATTAGACTAACAAAATGACTAATTTAAAATGACTCTTTATCTTCTCCAGGGATTTTAGGCATGAAAAGACGAAGAAGAAGCGAGGATCATATAGAGGAGGGCAGATTGATTTGCAATCGCATTCTGTTAAGTTCAACTACTCAGATGAAGAATGATATTGATTCTCCAGATTTTGGATAAGACTTATTCATTGATTTGGATAATTTTGGATTTTAGAAATATTGTCTTGCTTCTTTTTACTTGACCTATGCAGAAACTTTCTATATAGCATTACTGAAAAACAAGTCAAAGTAAAGGATTTAGATATATGCTTGGGCAGCCTTCCCTTTGTATTTGATCAAAATTAATGAGTTGTTTTTGCCCAATTTTGAACAAAGGGGCCTGCACTGGATTGATGGGCTTGAATGATTAGTTTATTTAGTTGAAGGAGTGGATCACTGATCGATTCCAGATCCTTACTAGAAGGTATAATTTCAAGTGTCTATTATCCTTACTAGAAGGTATAATTTCAAGCCTCGTTAATAGACATGTAAATGGGGAGGAGATTTTCCATCCTCATGGGGGAAGAATTGAGATTGATTTCTCCCTCGCACGTGGAAATGGGGCGAGACGGTGATAGATAGCTCTGTCCCTTGGGATTTCCTTACCAGTCCACGATATGCTCCCACAAGAATCCCAGATTGATTCTCCATTTAACAAGTTTTATTTTTATTATATATATATTGTGATTTTTTTAGAGTTATTAGGTTAGATTAATTTTATTTTAATTTTTTTTTTGCCACTTAACTCATTTAATTTTATTATTTGTCATTATATTATGCCAAATGTTAAGGAGATAAAGAAAAAATGGATTTTCTCAGTTTAGGATTTCTTGCCTTGCTCTATTTGCATCACTACTTGTTAATATATATATTTTTATTTTTTACTAGTATTATAGCTAAACTCATATTTAAGCTCTTCAATCTTGGTTTTAAAAATTGAGTCTTTGATATTTACTTTTCCAGATTAGGTCTTGAATTTTAATTTTCACATATTGAGTCACTTAGAGCATCTCTAATAGAGGTTGATTTAAAGAGTGCCAATTGACACATCATACTAAAATATAATATTTTATTAATTTAGTAATCCACGTTACTCTTGACAACTTTTATTTAAAAATGTTCCAATAGTAAAGCAACTTTAAAAGTTATCACAATGACCCCACAAATCATTATTAAATATATAATTTATTTAATTATAAATATTGTCAACCAATAGTGAAATGAGAGAGAAATTCATCAAAAAGGTGAACCAATAGTATTCAACTAAATCAATTTTTTTTTATATTAAAAAATGCTTGGCAATCTTGTGGTAACTTTTTTGGCACCCACTATCACTCCAATAGTAGGCACCCTTTAAAAATTGTCAAACTAAATGTCACATCAGCTTGACACTCTTTTGGACATCCTTTATTGAAGATGCTCTTATTAATGGTTCTATTAGCACTATTAGTGAAATGATTAATGTCGTGAAAATGTGTGAACATTAGAAATGAATGATTTAATCAAGAAAAATTTCGAAGATTAGGGGTTTAAATTTGATTTTGCCTATAATAATAGAAAACAAAAAAATAAAAAAAGAATTGAAGAAATTTGGTTTATTATAAGTTAATTAATATAAAATATATTTTTTGAAAGCAATTAATATAAGATATTTGATATTATAATAAATTTTACTCTTACTATATTTATTAGTAGTATAAAAGTATTAATTTTAAGTGAATTCTAAATTCAAATGATACTCTGAGCACTAAGTTATTTGCGGATATTTTATTTCTCATTTATATATATATATATATATATATATAAACTCTCAAATTATTAAAATATTCCAATTTTTAAGTTTTAATTTTCATACCGTATTAAGTCAATTACTAAAGTTAACTGATCCGTTAAAGTTGAAAGTTTTAATTTATAAAATGATTACAAGACTCCATTCTTAACCCTTGAAATTCAAGGTTTAAATAGGAGTTCAGTTTTTTTCATGTGTAATATTAATTTCATCTTTTTCCAACCTCTAGCATTCTGAATAAAATTTGAAATTACACATTTCTAATAATAATAATGACTTGCTTTCAATTAACCATGTTTGAAATTACACCGTGTTTTAAAGGTTAAAGGTTAAACATTAAACTTAAAATTTCATTGTTTTATATGTGGGGACTATATTCACCGTTCCTTAATCGTTATAGAAATACAGATTAAATTTAACTCTTAACGTTTTTGATGAAGTGTAGATTTAACCGTAACGTTTGAACTTGCGTAAATTTAAGCATAATGTTTCCAAGCAATGTCGATTTTAGCTCTAAGTTATCGAAAAATTGAAAAAGCTGGTTTGACTGTTGTTTAACTGCCACATCAGACATGCAAGTAAGTTGATCGATAAATTGTGATTAACTTGTATGTAACAGACTTAATCGTTAGTATTTTATCAGGTTTTTTGCAACTGTATTAGTGACACATTAAATATCTTAGATGGAATTGATGTTTGTAAGATTTGATTTGATAATTAAATTATAGTCGAATTTGTTTTTTCAAATTTTCGATAACCTAAAACCAAAATTAATCCTCCTTAAAAATGTTAGCGTTAAATTTAAATCATTAATATTAGGGTAAATAATTATAAGGTGTCTGTGTTTTTACCTAATACACTACTTAGTCCTTCTATTTTTAGAAATAATTATATAATCCTTCAGTTTTTATTTTTGTTAACTCTTTAGTCCTTATGTTTGAGCCAATGGTCAAACTATACTAAATAAATTTTTAAATACCAAAATTACCATTTACTCTATGTTTTAATAATAAAATATCTATTTTCCGTTTTTTCTTATATAATCACAATATCTTCAAATATAAAGTAATTGATTTATTAATTTTTATATAATTATATAATTTTAATTTAATAACGTAAAATTTATTGACAAAAAAAATGAATGAAAAGTATTTCAAAAATTATCAAAATAGGACTAAGACTATAATATTGTAAAAAGTAATTGTTTACATCTCTAATCAATTTTAGGAAAAAAGAACAAAAAAATATGATTTTTAAAAAATCATAGAAAAATTAATAATTATAATATTTAATGTTAGTTTAAAGATATTATATTAAAAAAATAAAATTAAAATTTAAGAAAATAAATAATAATTTTTTTAAGTATATTAATTTCGGAGCATATGTAGTTCAAAAATTTCATTGAAATATTTAGATTAATTTTGACACTAAAAGATAATTTTTTTTTTATGTATAACTAGGAGCAATTTTAAAGTTTCATTTAAAAAATAAATAGAAGGACTAAAAAATTGATTAGGATAAAACTTAAAGACCTTATAATAATGTGATAGACTTATTAATGTGTTGAAAACATAAGGACCTTCTAATTATTTACCCTTAATATTAACATGCACTTCACTAGCGTCAAATTTAAATTTATAGCTTGTCCCTCGAAACAATAAAGGGTAAATTACATCTATCGCCATTGAACTTTAAATATGTTTAAAATATGACCACTAAATTTCAAAATGTAATTAAAAAAAAGTTATTAAACTTCACGAATTCTAATATTATACTCACTAAACTTCAATTAACGCTTCGAAATAACCGTTGACGACCTCAAAATAGAAATGTTTAAGAATTAAAGTTATTAAGAACCACATTTACCGTGGATTCACATGTTTTATTTTCCAAAATCACCATTTGTAGAGCTTTCTTTTTTTTAAAACCCATTTTCTCTCTCCTAAAATAAACAATATATAAATTATCTCAAAACAAAATTTTTGAAGATTTAAAGTTACTTAAAATATCATAAAAAAAATTCTTAAATTTTTTTCTCTTTAGAGGTTATCAAATGTTAGTTTGATGGATTAATTGAAGTTTTAGTCATAATGTCAAAAATATAAAATTGACGTTTTAAAATTGAGTAGTTATAAGGTGAAAATGAGTAAATTTCAGTTACTATAAATGTAATTTAGCCAAACAATAAATGTGGGCAGGAATTTAACATGGGTAAATTATACCCATGGCTACTGAACTTTTTTCATTTAACATTATGGCCACTGAACTTCAATTCTTAACAACATGACCACTGAACTTTACACTTTTTAATACCAGTGGCCACTCAACGCTTCAAAATGACTTCTGACGGTCTGAAAATAAAAAAATCGAAGAGTTAATGATATTCTAAGGAACTTTAATTCTTAAAAAATTTCATTTTGGGGTCACTTGGGTGTTGTTTGGTTAGAAGATAGAGTGAATTTTTAAAGAGAAAAACTCCAAAAAAGTTGATTTTGGAAAATAAAAATGTGGTTTCATGGTAAATATCGTTCTGAACAACTTTAATTCTTAAATATTTTCATTTAAAGGTTGTTAACGGTCATTTTGAGGACTTAGTTAAAGTTGAGTGGCTACCGGTATTAAAAAAATATAAAGTTTAGTGGTTATACCGTTAAGAATTGAAATTCAGTAACCACAATATTAAAATGGATAAAATTCAGTGGCCATCGGTGTAATTTACCCATTTAAAATGCAAGCACTCATGATATGCGACAATGATATAAAGGTGTGTCTTTTCAGGTGAATCTGATATGTGATATTGGTGTCACCTCCTCTCATGTCGACAGTATATATTTACCTGCCCTCTATATTTTTATTTATTTTTAAGAATATCACAAAAATTTAATTCATACTTTAAAGTTGTTTCCGTTTTTATTGTTGTTGCTTAAGTTTTTTCTATTTTTATTTTAACATATTGAATTTTTTATTAATTATAAATGTACGTATTTAACCTTTTAAATTACTACAAAATTTAGATGTGAATATTAAATAAGTTAAATAAAAGTACTCCGTTTTTTTTTCTGTTTCATTATACATGTAATTATATATATTGCTTTGAAATATATATATATATATTAGAGCCTGTCCTGATGATAGATTAGAAGTGCAACCACCCAGAGTCTAAAATTTAAAGGGCCAAAAGAATACTGCTAATGTTAATGACAATGACATTTTATTTTTAACGTTATAATTATATAATTGTACCCCTAACTTTTATAAGTTTGACCAACTTTACTTTTAACTACTCTTCTGCTCTATGTAGTCATAAATTTATTATTCTGTTCTACCTTTGCATCATATTATTATTCATCAGTGATGGATCAAAAATATATGTCGGAAAAAGTTTAAAAAATTCAAAAAAATATTTTGTGTCTACACATTATCTGGTGCAGAATATGAGAACATTTTTGTTATCATTATTTTTTCACACGTATATACATGTCTTTGAACTATTACTTATAAGTGAGAACATAACGCATAGGTAAACTGAAAATAACTATATTCATGACATTCGTATTTTGCTTCATTGATAATGATAAGAAATTGGACAAACTTTCAAACTTTAAGAGTAAAATTGGGCCAATGTATAAAAGTTAAAGACATAGGTGTAACTTTTATGATATTAAAGTTAAAATTGATACGTGCTTCAAAAAAAAAAAAGTTAAAATTGATCTTTACCGTCAATATTAAAGATATTTTTGTACCTTATCGCAATACATTTTTTTTAATTCATTAGATAATATCCACAACATAAACTAAAGATCAGTTTGGTTTAATTATTGCCGTTAGTTGTTGCAATAAGCTTTTTGATGTAAGTTAGTAGTTATTTGTTATTAGCTAATTGATAATTAGTGTTCGGTAAACTTACAAAAAAAAAAATTGTTGTTGTTAACCAGTGAAAAAATTAATATAACAATATTGTTTATCAATATAAAATAATAGTTCCTATAATTATTATAAAAAATGAAAATTAGTCTCCGAGTTTACAAGACTCGTCTTAATGTCAAAAAGAAAAACAAAATTGTTCCTTTTGGCTATTTTTTTAGGACGAAAAAAATACTTGTGGTTTACCTTATTTACAAATAGAGGTCCGTGGTTTAAAAGTTTGCAAATAGAGGTATGTGGTATATTTTTTTTTACAAAACAAGGTATTTAAAATTAAACTTTTAATTTTTTTTTCAATTACATTTATATATTAACAAAACACAGATCCCAAAATCAAATTGCAACGGTGTAAAACAAACTTAAATATCAATCTAATTCATAAACTGTTAGATTAGTAAAAAACGTAAAATTCCATCATACTATTTATTGTTTCGATTTAGAAAGTTGTTTTTTTCGGGGGTTATGTTTTGTTGATATGTAAGTATAATTTTTGTTAAGATAAAAATATCTTTGTTTGTAATTAGAACTTAAATGTGTAATTGTAATACTTTGTTTTGTAAATAAAACATACCATAGACCTTTATTTGTGAACTTTTAAACCACATGCCTCTGTTTGTAAATTGGGCAAACCACAAGCATTTTTTTTCATACTTTTCCTTTTTTTTTAAATGAATAGATTAATGCAAAAAGAAAAACTAAAATGATTCATGGGTAAATCAAATAATATTAAGGCTTTGTTTGTTAATTAGCTGTTAGTTATTAGTTAATTACATTAGCTATTAGTTGATTATCTTTTTGGTTAGCTGATTTGACTAACCGATTAAAATTTAGCTGATTGCTAATAGCTGTTTGTGTAAAATGACAAATAAAAACACGGTAAAACATTTATTTAAGTTTAAAGGGTAATAATTAGGGATAAAAATGTCATCAAAAAAAGATGGAGCAAGAAGCTAATTGAAAAAACTCCTAAAATCAGCATTTTTCAAAATTAGCTTTTTGAACTCAATAAGTTCTTTCAAACCTCTCTTCACTAAACACCACTATTAGAGGTTTGACTAGTCAAAACCGCTAAAGTGGTTTAAAAGGCTTAAAGAATATTTGGCCCTTGATCTATCCAAAATTTTGCTATTTGGCCTCTGACCTATTATTTGGTCACATTTGGCGCCTGATCTATCCCAATTGGTGAAATTTTCACCCAATTTGTATTAAAACTTAACCGAATCGTTATCTCATTGATAAGTAATGATATTTTGACATTTGAACTTAACAAATTTTAGTTTAGGATTTGTTTTTTAATTTTTTTCCTTTTTTAATTTAATTAATTATTTCCACATAATGTGGCAAAAAAACTTTAAGAAATATCACGTGTCAAGTTCAAGTGTCAAAATATTGTTACTTGTCAATAAGATAACGATTTCGTTAAGTATTTATACAAATTGGATGAAATTTCACCAATTTGAATAGATCAGAGACCAAATGTGACTAAATAATAGATCAGGGGCCAAATGATAAAATTTTGGATAGGTCAGAGGTCAAATAATGCTTTACACCGGTTTAAAACTCTAATTTTACCCCAACAATCTCGTGGAAAATTGTTTTAAAATTCTAACCAACATTATAGACATTACACTCATTTGGATCTCCAAACTAAAACTTCAAAGTCAAATAAAACCTTAAATTATTAAAATCATCAATTAGGTTTCTGAATAAAGCAAAAATTATCAATTGAGTCCATAACATATCTTAAAATAAAAACATGTGACTATTTGATATAGACTGTAATAATCTATGTGTTGGTACAAAATGAGCTTGGGAAATAGGATCTGAAACTGTTCAACTGAATGATTTTAAATGAGGTATCAATTGATGATTTTTGTTTATAATAAGGACTCAATTGATGATTTTTTGTTAGTTTAGGAATCTAATTGATGATGTTGATAGTTTAAGTTTCTGATTGATTTTGAAACTTTAGTTTATGGAGCTAAATGAATATTATATGCCTTATATATATAGCGGTTTATAAACACTGGTACAAGAAGCTAAAACATTTGTAAATTTGAAATGAGCAAATTATACATGTTCATTAAAGTGCATGTGATGAAGATTTGACTTTTATATTCATTAATAAAGAAAAAATGTCTAATTTTTTTTTTTTTATATATATATTATCCACTTGATGATTCATCGTAATTAGACGTGCTCCTTTGGATATCTAGATTCCTTTCTACTCCGTCCAAAAAATCCTGTTTTATTGTTGATGAATTAGGTAAGTATGACAAACATCAAAGCCTTCATGCGAAGCATAAGAGGAACTACTACCTAAAAGATCATATAAAGCAAAATTATCAAATCAAGAGAAAATAAAAATAATAAATAAATAAATAAGATAAAGAAAATATGGAACGAGAAAATCGGTGGGAAAGTACTCCATCGTCGGAAGCAGGTTTTCCGGTACCTGAAGTAAGAGACTAAAATAGCAGTGTGAGACCGTTGACCAACGACCCCACTCTGATCGCTAAGTTAGTAGAGTAGATGACAAAGTACTAATAAATTGAAGATAATTACAATAAATCAGTGTATATGTAACTTGCCTTGTGAAGTTGTATTCTATTTATAGAGGGACTTTAGAGGTAAAATCGACAGTCGGTAACCTCTCTTTAGCTTCCTTGGAAAACATGTGTCAACTCCTTAGTGGTGGACGTGTTTTAGATAGTTCGTAATATACCTAAATCGGGTTTCCTTAATCCTAGGCGTGATTAAAGCACCCTGATCCGAAGAGGATTTAGAGATCATTCTATTAGTACAGGTATCCTCAATAGTGTTTATTCCTATTTAGTTTAATCTGACGGTCCTCCTTGCTCCAGACGTTCATGTAGGTTTAGATGAGGACACGTGGATCCTGATATCTTTCAAATGGTATCATATGTCCCCCATTTGATTCTCAAAGCTCTTTAGGGTTTCGGCTTTTCGGCGTTCTTAGGAGTCTTGCTTTGGTCTGTGAGGACTGAACATTGTGTTCGGAATGACTTTGCCAATAGTTGTCTCGCATGTTATCTTTTATTTCGGGATAGGTGAGAAGTTGTGTTGTATGGCATAGGAGTGACATCATCCCTCTATAGGCGTGTAGTGTTCTTGTGATCATTATTTATTGTCGGTACTTAACTCCATAGAGAGATCGACACGTGTCCTAGGCGTTCTATCCTGGATGAAACATGAAGAAATTTTTTGGTAATTTTCGAGGAGTGTCGTCACCGTTTGTCTAGTGATGGCGGCCTTTCACCTACATCTTTCGAATTCTCAATATAAAGTGACTTAAGGCCAACGAGTTTCTTTTTTTTTTCGCAACCTCTGCATTTCGTCATGCACTATGAGCTTCTAGTCTTTTCTCAGCAACCTATAACTGTTCTTTCTTTCCTTAGCTTTTGTTTTTATTGTACGGAAGTCTTAAAGCGCAAAAATTATCGCAAACCTAAAAATTTGTAAACCTTAATCCAACCTCCTCGAGTGATACTGAGACCACGCCTCTAATAAAACAGACCTAAAAGAAAACTGACAAAGGTAAGAAAGTAACTAAATGTTGAGAATAATGAGAACCCAAAGGCCTAGGATCAAGGCTCTATCTTGACGGCCTCCCGATTTGTGGATTTGTATGTCGAATTCCCCTGCCTTGGAAACCTAGAGATGCACATGTCTAGCTCTAGGTGACATGGTGACGATGGACTTCAGAAGGACAACAAAGATTTCATAGGAGTTTACATCCAATTTTAAACTTATGGCATGAGGTTTCTCCTTTTGACTCTCATCACAGCTGTCTTGGAAGAGTTTCATTTGTGTTTATGCCAACTATCGCCAAATGCCTGGTTGGAACTATTGGTATTGAATAATCTCTAGTTTGATCTAGAGCTTATCATAAACGGAGAAGTTGTTGACCAAGGATGAGTTCTCTTAATGGCCCATATTCGAAAGGCTTTCCTTTTAAAGCAAACTAGAAACCACACCCTGCCAATAAAGAGAACTCGGGCGGCGCTATGAGCTTTAATGGAGGAAGAAAAGATGTCTGTGTGGGAAACCATAGCTTTCCCCGACTTTTGGCTCTACACCGACATGCTGGAGATGGTTCGAGATGGTTGTCTTTGCACTATGCAAGACGAAGATGGGTACGTTCATCTGGATGGCGCCAATATGAGATATTTGAAAGTGATTTATTTATTTTTCACTTTGCTTTATTTTTATTTTTTGGGTGTGGGAATGGCTTCTAATATGGGTGCATGTGCTGAAATGGTTGTGAGGCAAAGGCATGCTTATTTGGTCGCTAGATCGAACATCGCTTCTCCCAAGGCTTTAAATGTGGGTAGGACCTCGAATTTCGAGGTGTCTACTGTTTCTTCTTCTATCTCTAGGGATGAATCTTGAAAGGTCCTATTGTTTTTCCTATATAAAAACATATGAGGCTTCCTCTCAGGTGCCTTTGGCTGAAGGAGTTCCGACCATTGAGGTTCAGCTGCAAAAGGATGCTCCTACAACTCCTTTAGTTTAATCTACCGGAAGATAATTCTCTAACGGGAGTTAAGGCTTCTCAAGACCAAGTTATGGCTGTAACTGAGATAGATGTCATGACTTTTCAACTTACAGTACCATCTGGAGTTCATGTGTTGGATTTGACTAGGGATGAATTTACATCTGTTTCCCCTCCCACGCCTTCAAAGAAACCTCCCTTAGAGATTAAACCACTTGTTTCAATACATTTCATTGAGCCCTCCAAAGGTATCAAACATAAGTCTAGACATAAGCTAACTAAACTATCAATGACTCTTCCTACTTTGGTTATTCCACGATTGGAGGCTACTAAAAGGAAGGCTACGGAAGTGGATCCTCTGAAGGAACCCCAAGTCTAGGCAATGAAAACTAAGGCAAGCAATGTACATATGGAAAAAGCTCTGGTAGGAAGCTCTGCTGCTACCCAAGGATTCATCATTGAGGAATGGTCTCTTTTAAAGAGTAGCACATACCTTTAAATGAAGCTTGATGATTTTTATTTTTCCTTCTTTCTCTTTTGTACTAAATAAAAACTATCTAATATTTCCTCAGCTCTAGAAGCACCAATATGGACCAAATGTCACCTTCCGAAATCCCAACCTGGCATATGAGTTGGCTCGTTCCTAGGGAGCATATCCACTTTGAGAACCTCATAGTCTAGAGGTTATTTGGTTATAACTCGTGCAATCTAGGTATTACTTTCTCCCATTCTTGTCTTTCTTGTCGTATTCATATTCTTTTTTCCTTTGGTTATTATTTTTTCAAGGTTTTTCGGTTATTATTTTTTCAGGGTTTTTCCTCCACTATGGAGTTTTTCTTTGCCCTTCAAAAGGCTGCTCAGTTGCTCCTTAGATCAGAAGAAGTGGTTGTCTGCTGAAGAACAATCCCTCTATGTGGCCCACACTAGCATTCCCACTCTTTAGAAGGATGTGAAAAGTATTCTAGCCAAACTCACTGCATCCCACTTTGTCGAAAAGAAGGCGAAGAAGAGTGAGGTGGAGGCTTTGAAGAAGGCCACTATGGAACTGTAAGGTAGTGGATGCTGAGCAGACCGTGAAGGATAAAGAAGGTGAAGAAGACTGTGTGCTGAGCAGTGTGTTAAGGGTAGATATAACCTTATCCGAGCGAATCAGTCCTTTCTCATGACGCAATATGATGAGATTTGTGATCTTTGTGATGAACTAGTGAAGGAGAGGAACTATGTAACCTTCTACTCTGATAAAGGAAAGGTTTATAAAGTGATCATGTTTCAAGTAGAATGGGAACATGATGAGTTCCAAAAGCGAGTAATAAAGTCGAAGAAGGTTGAGACCGAGGCTCGAATATTGAGAGCTTTAGAATCTAAATTGAAATAGAGCATGATTTGCCTTGAAAAAGACCGAGATGAATTAATGGGCACCCTAATCTAGAGAAGGACAAGGCTTTGAAGGTTTTGGATGAATTTTGGATTTCTTGATTGAAACAGTATCGAACCCAAGTGTTGCGAATGCTAAGGGAGAAGCATCCAGATTCGGATTTCAACTTCTAGGTGAACATTTTTCCTCTGAAGGATGATGAAGTGGCTCATAAGCATGCTAATCATGGGAGTTTTTTGATCCAAAGCTTCCTTTTGAGTTGGCCAATGAGTAGGAAGGCCTTGAAGAAAACCCGTCAACTGTTCATTCTTCATGATTTTTTAGTTATGTAACAAACTGTTTATCTGAAATATATATCTTTATAGTTCGAATGGTTGTTAATTCTTTACATGCTTTGTTTCTTTGGCATATGATCTTGTTTTGCTTTGATCAAATGCTTCTATAAAACATATTAACTTAATTTTATCAAAACCATGTTAAATGATAAAGAGGATGTGTTTTTTCAAAAATATTTAACTAAAGATTATGATCAAGATCCTTGTAGAATTCATAGAATCGACCTTTAATTATAATCTAAATAATTTATGAAAATAATATGAAGCATTCATTAATAATTATCAGCTATCAGAGGGTATGACTTTTACATAGTAGTTACAAGTTTGTTTTATACCAATAGGTCTTTACAATGCTTGTGTAATCGACCATCAAAGGATGTGATTTCTTTTTTAACAACATAATAAGAATCGAGGTCAATTGTAGAACTTTTGGATGGGTGATGCGTTAGTTCAGGGTACTGGTTTGCCCGGTAAGTCTCTAAAATGGTAAGTGTTAGGCGAATTCCACAAGTGTACTATTTCGCTTGTAGTAATAAAAGATATCGATCCCACAGGAAAAGTTACTGCCTGTTAATGAATATTAATTATTAATTCATTTTCTTTTGTTTTATAGAAAATCATTAATTTGGTAGGTTGTTTTATTCTAACTTATATTAAATCTAAACTAATTCCTATGACTTATTTCCGTGCATGGCTCGGGATACATTGATGGTTTTATTAAGTATAAACCTGCTAATACTTTCAATCTTCATGTAGTTTGTATTAGACAAAATAGAGTTAATCCAATCTCTCGATCCAGGATTAAGTTACTTAAGTGTTTTCAGATAGATAATTCTAATTCCTCGACCTATCGTAGTGAATTAGAGTTATGAATTAAAAATGGAATAAGTTGTGGATGCAATACGATTATCTTTTTATGAATTGAATCTCTTCTAGATTCATAAAATTATAACTATTCCTATGTCTTACTTATATGAATTTCCTTAGAACATACATAAAGCAACAATGAATAAATGATGAACATAGAATAATTTGCCTTTGATTGATTTGTTTATGATAAAGAAGTATTGACAATGTCGGACATTTGTAAAGAGTAAAGAATACAGGGAAAAAGACTGTAAGATGAAAGTATAGGGGTTGTGAATCCTTTTATTGTCTCTGTAAGGTTTGTCAAGCCTTAGGTTCATATTCACTTTTGTATCTTCTTCTTCGTATCTCGAGGAAGTTTATCTCTCGACCTTACTTCCTTCAATGGTTGGAGTAAATCTCTAAGAAATATATGTATCTTGATAACTCAATATATCTCTGAATATCTTCTGTATAATCTTTGTAATTATCAATATATATTGTGATTGATGTAGAATGTCTTTTTTTTATAGATGAAGAAAAGTCGTGTCCCTTGGAAAACATCCCTCCATAGAGATATGATGAATGGACGTGGCTGATGGCGAAGGGAAATATTGATTCAAGTGAAAGGATGTGCTTCAGACATGAAAAATCATGTCTTTTTGCTGAAGGAATGCTTGTCACGAACGAGACAAGGGTGTGTTCGTGACATGAGGAAAGCAACAAAGGTGGCAAAAATGCATGTCACAAACGTGACAAGGAATTTTTGTCGTTGGGGAAGATTTTGGGCATGTCACATCTGTGACAGGTAGATTAGCCCTATTTTGCACTTCTTTTGTCTGTCTTTTGCTGGTTTATTGTTGATATTCGTTAAAAGTGAGCTGACATCCGTATTTAACCTATTTATGTTCAAATCGCAAACAACCACGTGAAATCTTTCTAAAACATTTAATAAACTTAGCTAAATGCATGAATATAAACATGAAAATGCATACGATAATAAGTAAATTTCAGACTTATCAAATCCGCTAGTCCCTCTTTCTTAAATAAACCTATCATGTGTTTTCCCTTTTTCTTTTTAATCCCAATAGTCCCATTCTTCTTAGCTCCCAATTTACCCTAGAAAGCTTAATCTATTTTCCAACTTCAAAAGGCAACTTCTATCCTCTCTCTTGCTACGACAAAATATGAAAATCTTGTTTCACTATGCGTGATGAGAGCGTCGTAAAATGGTGTTTGGAGTGTCTCTAGGAAGATCCTGACTATTTCCTTCTAGTATAAGCTTTAGTTGAGAAGCTTTATCTCTCCAAGTTTGTTCACACTCCCTTAAAGTTTGGTCCTTTCTCTTTTCAGTGTTCCTTAAATCCTCTTGAGTTGGGGCTAGGTCCATGTTATGTCTGTATTATGGGATGAAGGCATTGACCTAATCATTCCACCTCAAGTAGAGGCCTTTTCCAGCTACATGTACTAGCCCATACTGATCCTAGAAGATGTGAATCGGTAGCTTATCGGTGTTGATGTACCATGACATTTTTTGATAGTACATGGTTCAGTGGTCCTTTTGGACTCATCATAACCGAGGGATTGTCCTTCAGGGAGGACAACTGAACCACAAAGACGAATTGTTTGTTATGAGTGTGGTGAGGAAGGACATGTACGTACTAGATGTCCTAAACTGAACAGAGCTGGAAGGGGTAGAGGATTACAGACTGACAGAGGAAGTAGAGGTAATTTGTTTGGGAGAGGAAATAATCGGGGTAATGGTAGAGGTAATAACATGGGAAGAGGAGCTGGTAATACTTCTCAAGGAGCTAGGAATCAGGGTAATCAGTCAGATAGAGCTGCAACTCAACCTCGAGCTTTTGCTATGACTCCACAAGAAGCTGTTGCATTTGCAGAAGTTATCACTGGTACGATTTCTTTATTTGGAAAAGATGCTTATCTGCTTATTGATCCTGGTGCTACACATTCTTTTGTGTCTCCATTATTTATGTCTGATATAATTTGGGAGTCAAAACTTATGCCAGAACGTTTAACTGTTAGCATGCCTATGGAAGAAGCTTTAGTATGTACACATGTGTATCCTAATTGTGAGGTGAAGTTAGGAGAGTCTTTTATAGATGTGAATTTGATACCTTTGCTGGTGCAAACATTTGATGTCATCTTAGGCATGGATTCCTTATCTAAATATCAAGCAATGGTAGATTGTTCGGAAAAGAAAGTTACTCTAGTATTAGCTAGTGGGGAGGGATATGTGTTTCATGGTGAGAGAGGTGTACGTAGAAGTATAGTCACAGTTATGACAGCTATGAAAATGCTAAGGAAGGGATGTGACGCTTTCTTGGCATATGTGGTAGATAGTAATAAAGAATCTCCCAAATTGGAAGATGTGCCAATTGTGAATGAGTATCCAGATGTCTTTCCGGATGAAATACCAGGGTTACCACCAGTAAGAGAAGTAGAGTTTGCAATTGATTTGCAGCCTGGTACTGCTCCTATATCACTTGCACCATATAGAATGGCACCGGCAGAAATGAAAGAATTGAAAGTGCAGTTGAAGGAGTTATTGGATAAGGGATATATTCGACCTAGTGTATCACCATGGGGAGCTCCAGTTTTGTTTGTAAAAAAGAAGGATGGTACAATGCGCTTATGCATTGATTATCGTCAACTAAACAAGGTTACTATTCGTAACAAGTATCCATTACCGAGAATTGACGATTTGTTTGATCAATTACAAGGAGCAACCATGTTTTCGAAAATTGACTTGAGAACTGGATATCATCAACTGAAGGTCAGGGAAGAGGATGTTCAGAAAACAGCTTTTAGAACTCGATACGGGCATTATGAATTTTTGGTTATGCCATTTGGATTAACTAATGCACCTGCTGCTTTTATGGACCTTATGAATAGGATTTTTAAACCTTACTTAGATACATTTGTGATTGTGTTTATCGATGATATTCTTGTATATTCTAAGGATAAGGAAAATCACAGTAAGCATTTGAGAACAGTTTTGCAGATTCTCAGGGAGAAACAATTGTATGCAAAATTTAGCAAATGTGAGTTTTGGCTTGATGAAATGATGTTCTTAGGTCATGTGGTATCAGCTAGGGGAATTTTAGTTGATCCTAAGAAAGTTGAAGCTGTAGCTAATTGGGAAGCACCGTCGAATGTACATGAAGTACGTAGTTTCCTAGGATTAGCGGGTTATTACAGAAGATTTGTGAAAGGATTCTCACTTATAGCTTGTCCGATGACACGATTACTGCGGAAGGGTGTTAAATTTGAGTGGACACCTGAATGTCAAGAAAGTTTTGATATATTAAAGACAAGACTTATCAGTGCTCCTGTGTTAGCACTACCTGTAGTGGGTGAAGGTTATACAGTGTACAGTGATGCATCAAAGCAAGGTCTCGGGATTGTATTGATGCAGAATGATAATGTTATTGCTTATGCGTCACGACAATTAAGGCCACACGAATTGAATTACCCGACACATGATCTTGAATTAGCTGCCGTGGTGTTTGCTTTAAAGATTTGGAGACATTATCTTTATGGTGAAAAGTGTCTAATATTCACTGATCATAAAAGTTTGAAATATATAATGACACAAAAGGAATTGAATTTGAGGCAAAGGAGATGGATAGAGTTATTGAAAGACTATGACCTGACTATTGAATATCATCCTGGTAAAGCTAATGTCGTAGCTGATGCTTTGAGTCGCAAGAACGTTGGAAGTTTGAGCTATATAAGATCAGTGAGAATGCCTTTATTGCTTGATATGAGAGCTTTGAATGTTGAACTGGTTTGTGAAGATGAAGCAGTATTATGTGCAATGTTGAAGGTGAGACCAATTCTTCGAGACAGAATTAAAGAAGCTCAAAATCAAGATGAATTTTTAGAACAAATCAGAAAAGACGTGAGCGAGGGGAAGAAGATTGAATATAAAGTAACAGAAGATGGCATGTTAATGTTTGGAGACAGAACGTGTGTTCCGAATGTTCACGATATCAAGAAGGAGATATTAGAAGAAGCTCATGATTCGTCATATGCAATGCACCCTGGGAGTACTAAAATGTACAGAAATCTTCGAGAGCATTTCTGGTGGAAAGGAATGAAAAGGGAGATAGCTGAATATGTGGGTAGATGTCTAAGTTGCCAACAAGTCAAAGCAGAACATCAACGACCTGCTGGTACTTTACAACCACTTCCTATTCCTGAATGGAAGTGGGAACATATTACAATGGATTTTGTCAGTGGATTACCTCGTACACAACATGGTAATGATTCTATATGGGTAATTGTGGATAGATTAACAAAATCATCCCACTTTCTCCCGGTGAAAGTGACTTTTTCTTTAGAGAAGCTGGCACAGTTGTATATCAAGGAGATTGTTAGACTTCATGGTGTACCAGTTTCTATTGTTTCTGACAGGGATCCTCGCTTTACATCAAGGTTTTGGCCTAGTTTTCAAGATGCATTAGGCACAAGATTAAATTTCAGTACAGCTTTCCATCCACAGACTGACGGTCAAAGTGAACGTACCATTCAAACATTAGAAGATATGTTGAGAGCTAGCATTTTGAATTTTCAAAGTAGTTGGGATGTACATTTGCCTTTAATGGAGTTTGCATATAATAACAGTTATCAATCTAGTATTGATATGGCACCTTATGAAGCCTTATATGGAAGAAGATGTAGAACTCCATTATGTTGGTCTGAAGTAGGTGAGAGACAGTTATTAGGGCCTGAGATAGTGCAGTTGACAACAGAAAAGGTGCAAATCATACAACAGAAGTTAAAAGAAGCACAAGATAGACAAAAGAGTTATGCAGATCTGAAACGGAGACCAATTGAATATGATGTGGGAGACAGAGTATTTCTGAAAGTATCACCGTGGAAGGGTTTACTTCGATTTGGCAAGAAAGGGAAGTTGAGTCCTAGATTCATTGGTCCATATGAAGTTGTGGAAAGAGTTGGGCTAGTTGCATATCGATTACGATTGCCTCAGAATCTCTCTAATATACATGATGTATTCCATGTTTCAATACTACGGAGGTATAGGAGTGATCCGAATCACATTATTCAAGAGCAGCCAATTGAATTGTCTGAAGACTTGTCCTATAAAGAAGAACCAGTAGCTATCCTAACTAGAGAACAGAAAGTCCTCAGGAACAAAACCATACCACTTGTTAAAATTATGTGGCACAGACACTCTCGTGAGGAAGCAACCTGGGAAAGAGAAGAGGATATGAGACAACAATATCCCCATTTATTCACCTAGAAGGGTAAGTACAATTTCGTGGACGAAATTTCTTAAGGTGGGAAGAATTGTCACATCCGAGTCTAAATTTCTAGATATAGATATTAATATATATTATAATTATGGGGTATGTGATTTTTATTTGGTGTTATTGGAAAAATTTGGAGTTAATTCGATGGGTTTAGGTGTAAATTAAAAGTTGAGGGTAATTAGTAAAAGATTATATAAAGATGGAGGACCAAAATGGATATTTACCAATTTTGGGATATATATCCCAAACTTGTGCGGTGATCTTCATCTCTGTCTTCTCTTTTCCTTTTTCTTTTTCTTTCTGCTTCTTCTGCAGATTCCTCGACTCGGAACCGTTTCTCCACCGTTTCTTTGATGTACGGAGATTCGACCGTCCAAATCATTTGAAACTTAAACTATAGCATCCTTAGGCATAGAGCTAAATCCTAATCGAAGAGTTTCTGAATTTCGAAAGTGTTTGGAGGGGAAACGTCTTAGACTGATTTAACGGAGAATTGAACGGGTGTATTTTCTTCAATTCATAGCTAAGGTAAGTAACTATCAACTATATTTTGAGTTTTATGTATATAGATATATATATAATCAAAGAATTTCTAGAAATTGATATTTTAGGGTTATGCCGGAACTTTGTAAAATTGAGGTTTTTCACAATCTTGCTTTTTATTGTGAAATTATAGTTCCAATGAACTATTAACTATGTTTATATATGAATTCCAGATTTTACTTGGTTATGTTGATTTGAGGTTTTCGTTGATTGATTAATTTTGGAATTTTATTTGATTAAGGATTGATATTTTGGAGAATTGAACACTTGTGAGCTTGATTATGATCAAGTGAAGTATATACATATATACATATATATTTTTGGTTTCAATCTATATCTATATATGGAATTAAATGTTTGGTATCCATTGAGAGTAGTCCGGTATGGTGGATTTAATTTTCAAAGACCATATTTAGTGAGAAATATGGCATGTGTACACAGTCTGAAGACCTATTGGGTATGGCAGAGAAGTGTTGGGTAAGACCATATGGGATAGGCAATGTTAAGAGACGTCTCGTATATATTGTGAATTGTGATTTGAATTATAAGGGGATGAACTCAAGAAGGGATACAATATTATATATTTTTGGTTTTTGGTTTAATACCTTGATCCTATTATGAACTTTAGTTTTGAGTATATTTTACAAGGTTTTGATTAAATCCTTTATAAACGTATATATATGTAGTTATATTAAGTAAAGTTGATTTTTATAGCTGATAGTTTCTTATTGAGATTTTTATCTCATGTTTTCCAAATGTTTTTATTGTTTTGTTTTAGGCGAGGAACTGCAAGGTACCGAGAGGGGTACTCGATCATAGGGCGAGGTTCGGTTACAGCTACGAGGTGCAAGTCGTCTCTAGGGTATTGCATCCATTTTGTTCATGTACATATATGTGGATAGTATACGGACACTTGAAGAACTTATTTTTGGCAGTGTCCTTTTGTTTGGTTTGTACTGTCTACATGTAGATATATATATAATTAGCTGAAGTTGAGAATTTGTGGAATACTATGATATGGGTTATGAGTAAGTCATAACTTGTCTATATAGGTGATGCTGAAAAATCAGATTCGTACTTGAATCTTGTGATGCATTTTTCGACCAGATATAGGCCGAACCTGTCATGGAGTCCTAAATGAAAGTTCTTTATTTTTATCTTATGTTTCCAGGGGTTTTTGAATCGTCTTAATCAGACTCCGTATGAAAAAGTCATGCTGGAAATGACATATGTTGGTCATTTTAGCTTTAAACTAGAATTTCGTTTTTTTTTCTTTGATTTTTCTCCTTATTTGAGAGATATTGATACTGGTTTATATAATAAGTCAGTGGTAATGTCTCACCGTCTTATCTGATCTTATTTTAGGTCGGGTTTGACATGAGTTCACTAAGTATCTCACTTTCAAAAGTACAACACTTAAACTTAAAAAAATCCTGGAAAGATAGACTGAATTGTGTCCCCTTACTTCCCACAAGAAGCTATATAAAGGGACATAAAACAACAAAACAAAGTACCAAACAAGTTACATGAAATCAACAAAGAACAGTCTGCTGTCGGTAAGAACTGTCTGGGACAATAGACAAATAGTTCAGAAAAAGACAAGCCTATCGCATAGGACAAAATAGCACAAGCAGACAAGTCTACCTACAAAAGGACAATGTTTTTCTTTTCCACAACCATTTAAGATGCATATAAAGACTTATTGATATAGAAACTTGTAGAATCATAATTCGGACTCTTTATTCCTCCTTCCCAAGTCTGGCCACGTGATCTCTCCTCCCTCCATTAGTTTGACTGCCCTTTGACTCTAGTTGAGCAAGCAGACGCAACAGAGAGCAACCTGCATGGATTAGGCAAATTATAAGGAATTTTGGCTTTTGATTTGATCATTTTGGTACTAAAACTAGCCCTTAATTCCGTGATTATTATGACATAATTTGCACTTATCAGTCAGCTTTTTCCAAGCTTGGACCATGGTTTTCACATTGCTTTAAATATGGCTTCCTCTATATATAACTTCTGATTGTTTTAGGCTAGCCATTAATGCAAGAAATGATCTAGACCCAAATTGTGTCTTTACCATACACGGAGCATAGTTAACTCCTATGGTCCTAAGAGTGGTACCCATAAATAGGCCCCACACTTGAAAATGGTCTCTCTATTATTTGCCCATGGGGTTTTCCACTTGATGTCACTCTTTTGGATTTTCATGAAGAATCTCAACCAACTTCTCTTAGGTTGACCAATTTTAGACCATTCCGCCTTTCTGTAACAAACAGTGTGGGTTTTTAGGAGATCGTAGCTCTTTTCATACTTTATGCCTTGGAATTTGAAATGTTCGGGGCATTGAATGTGGCTTAACACCCATATGCACTAGATTTGTGTGCACCCTTTGAATCTACTCCTAAATATCCGGCAACTATAAAAAGATTTGATCACTTCTGCCAGTATCCCGATGACAGGAGTCACTCCGAGGATCGTATCTTGAATGACTTTGGAGAAGAAGACAACTACATTGGGGTCAACTCGAGTTCTTTATGATGCCATCCATAAACCTTCATTGTTACAAATCTAGAGAGTCCAAATAAGCTTTTATTTTCCGATCTAGTGCCAGTGTGAACATGATGGGCTCTATGAGATTGTCACTCACATCCATTAATCCTCAATTCATGTTTGGGGGAGCCGATGTGGAATGCATTTCTGAGACTCGTGGGATTATGGAGCTATTCAGCTTAGTTATGAAACAAATCTATTTGGTCCATGCTCACTGCACCAATTGATATCTAAGCTTCTTAACTAACCTTGATGGGTCCACTAATCGCCTAAGATAAGATAGAGAAATGGTCAAAGAGGGATCGAGAATCGACAATCCCACTCCAATGCCTAAGCTAGTGATGGAAAAATGATACTCGAGAATATGCAAAATTAGGTAAGCAAATAGAAAATAGAATACCTTTTGAGTACTATATACATTGTATTTATATGACATCTAGGCTGTGCACCCTCAATATGAGCAGAGGACCACATGACAATCATTATATGAGGAGGTCATAACGAGTTTCATCAAGGGTACCCTGTAATTCCGCTAATCCCAACGCGGGGATGAGTGAAGATATGAGTGACCTTTTAGACCCTATTTGACTGAGTCACGTGGTTATGACCATTACATTTGAAGGTCAGAGTGTTTCCTTGGTCCATATATATTCGTAATAGTAGTGTCATATCACCAGGGACCGTTCCCGCCGCAAATCAATCGAATACGACACACTTGCTAATGTTGAGTCTCAACACCTTATCAAACCATATAATTTCTTTTGAAAAGACACAACTTTTTATAAACACTTTAGGTGTAGAAGGAATATTTCTAGTTTCAGATCAAAAAAAAAATTCAAAGACAGAAACGAACATACAAAAGGATTTACATATTGCTCTATCTATAATAATTCTAACAACGATAATGAAACAAATATAAATAGAAAACGTATAAAAGTCGTTTCTTTACTGTTGAACCCGACAGATGGACAAATATTCTACTTAGAAATGGGCAATTTTTCCCATAAAACAAATATTCTACATAGAAATGAGCAATATTTTCCATAAATAAGAAGACACAAATTACACAAATGCCATCATGCAAAGCAAATTTAGTTATATATGAAAAAAGGGAAATGAAATAACATCATATTATATATGATGTTAAATACTAGTTATAAGGTGCCCCCACAAATGTTCCTTCCTGGAAGTTTCTTTATGGTCATCATCATTCTCAACAACTCAATGTTCATCATTAATTATAATTTCACTTAAAACCTTTCATTATTGTTGTACCTGCTATCTATCTATGTTTTTATTCCATTCAATTCCATCACGACATAATCTTCTTATTTTTTTCTTAATTCACAATTAAACTTTAATTAATTAATTAATAAAAATAAAGATAGCCTGAACTGTATATAAAGCAAGGTACTTCCAATCCAAGGTATGTATATATATGTATACAAGAATTATATGATACTCTGCTTCCTATTTGTGTCTAGAATATGTTCTTGTTCTTTATAATTTCACTTTGATTCCTATTTATATATATAAACAGATATTCCATCTCTGGTGCTGTGAAGTTTCCTCTCCTTTTTTCAGGTATCTAATCTAATTTCACTTTTATATATACCAGAACAAGAATCTGATCATCAGTTGCAATATTTACCTTTTGACTTCTTCTTAATTCTCCTCTTTTTCTTTACTTATTTTATGCTTTTTTACATTGCTTTCGAATATCATTTTCTGTTATTTCTCTCCTTTTTACAATTGCATGCCAATTAACCTCTTATCTTCTGTTCGCATGTGGGTGACTACTGTGGACCGGGATCGGTAGCGGTCCTTCCACTTAAATGATGTCACGTCATGCCAATTGCTGATGTGGCAGCATCTGAACTCGGTCCACAATAGAATTTCTCCCGTTTACTATACGCACATCATCTATGTATCGAACTAATTCCATTCAAGTTACATACTTTAGAGTTTATATATTTTATAAAAGTGAAGGTAGAAGCTTCTAATGGTGAAAATACACAAAGTAATATTTACTTTGTCAAAAACAAATAAACCTATTACATATTTTATAAAGTTACGGCTTTTACGGTGAAAATAATAATAATCATCCACCCCTTTTTTTTCTTACGTGTCAGTCCAAATCCTACGTGTCAATTTGGCATAAAATATTTGTCATTTAAGCCCGTTTTATAATTTATTCAATCTATAAAATCCAAGCACATCCTATATGTCCAATCCTCTCATCACGATGACCGAATATCCTAAATGTGCTTCTAAAAGGTTCCACCTCCTTTAGGCCGAATTAAGGAGTCCTTCCTTGAACATAAATCCTTAATGCACAAAAATAGCAACAAACAAAAAACGAAGACCGACAATTTCGGTTCAAGTTTCTTATCAAACATAGAGTCATTTTTCTCATATTTAGACTAAACTCCTATATAAAGAGAGCCAACTCCCTTGACAAAAGTTATGATACACTATCTCTCTCTAAGATTTCTGCTTTCCCTCTCTAAGATTATAACTGACTTGAGCATCGAAGTATCGGGGATCCGAAAAAATATTTTCTTGTCTTACAAACACTCACACTAGTCTTATCATCAAACCTTGTGCAAACGCTTCCTTATAGCAGTCCAGAACATAGTGATCTGAATCTTTTCAGACTTGCATTTGGATCTCTAAAAGACAGATTTTCATACCTTATCATCATTAGATAACGATTATAGGCACGCTCAATTCCCAATCCAAGAAAACGAAAAGAATAAAAACCAAAATATTAAAATTGAAAATGTTCTTTCTTTTCTTTTTGAGAACAATGATAATTGTTTCATTCATAGAAAAAACAGTACATCTCGATATAAGTAATGAAAAAATTACAATCTATAAGTATATCACAGAAAATTGAATCTGCATCTTCAATATCATAGATCGTGATAGAACAATAATAGACAGTGCTTGAAACTGCTTTTGATTCAACGATGAGAAATACTGTCTACCTAGAATCGACTTCATAGTCTTTTTTTATAAATGACTTCATATGATCTTTCAATGAGCGAGATCAACATAGACAAACCTCTTATATTTTGATGAGGACATCTCTAGTTTGAAGGGGCAGGAGCCGAGCCACACGGAGCGTGGGTTAAGTCATGCGGAGCGTGGACTCATTGCTAGAAAAGAAGGGAGCGAGTCGTTCAAAGAGAGCCAAGTCCAGAAGGTCACCCATGCGGAGCACCCTTCTAAACACACGAAACTTGGGGGGGGGGGGGGGGATTGCTCAAGAGAGAGAAGGAGAGCTAGTCAAAGAGGGCCAATCCTAGGAGGTCATCCACGCGGAGCGCGCCTCAAATCACGCAGAGCGTGGATGCTTCGTACAAACTTCCTCCTCAAGTATTTGATGAAGGAGACAAGGCCTGAACTTCACTTAATTACTGTCTTGCCACTGCCCATTATTTACACTATTGCCATTAGTTGGTTTTACTCCTAATTTAACCCTAGAGATACTTCTTTAATTGTAGCCCTAGAGGGGGTTTACTTGTCTTTACTCCCTTATTTAGAGAGGGTATAAATACCTCTTATTTTGTATTGAAGAACAACTTTTATGAATATAAACTTTAGCCTCCATTGGAGCTTGGATTTTATCCTCTTGGGTTTACTTAACATTCAAGTTTAGCTTGAGAAGATTGCATTCTTTGTCGGTTTACGATTAAACACGTTCAGTTGGTATCAGAGCTGAGTCGTTTTCCTTCCTGGAGACTTCTTCTCGGAAATGGTTCAACCACTTAGCTAAAATGAAGGAATGGGATCCCATGAACAAAGAGTTGACACATTAGAAGCAAGTGTGAAGGCAATGGATTAAAAGATTCAAGGAATCGAGGAGAGACACGAGACGAGTATGCGAGGGATGACCATTGTTATTGAAAGACTCACCCTTGAGATTTGGAATGCCCATGTTCAACCCGTCGGAGACCCGCACCAGAGGCAAGAAGAGCCACCCTGACCCTAACCCGATCGACAACCAATGCCACCTCCTAGAATGGATTATGTACTACAACTAATGGACCCCCGGGTTCATGAGGCAAGGCATCCTAACACCGTTATCATTAGAAATGCTGATAGTGATAGTGATGGCGATTTATTTGATGACTTTGAGTTGAATAAGATTGCTAGAACTATGGGTATTCGGAATGATGTTGGTATTGTGGATGATAGGCATATACATGCTTAGAATATGAATGATGTTGTTGGTCATATGCATGTGAATCCTAGGAATTTGGATGTTTTGAATGAAAATGATGTAGGTGGTCACGATAGGAGGAATTATATTGTGGATGACCCGTATGGGGGTAATGGGAATGAGAGGGGCGGATATAGGGATGAATTGAATGGAAGAGGCGGGTATGTAGGAAATTACGATAGGGATGACGCCTTCAAATTTAAGATTGATCTACCTTCGTTTGGAGGGGAACTTGACATTAAGGGATTCCTTGATTGGTTGTTAGAAGTGGAGAGGTTCTTCGATTATGCGGGGATACCGGAAGATAGAAAGGTTTGCTTAGTGGCATATCAGTTGAAGGGGGGAGCCTCGGTTTGGTGGGATCATGTGAAGGAAGAGAGAAGAAGGGGAGGAAGGGAACCGATAAGTTCTTGGTTGAGGATGAAGTCGATGTTGAGGGAGCGGTTCTTACCACCCAACTATGAGCAATACATTTATAGCTCATATCGGAACTGTTCTCAAGGAGGAAGGAGCGTGCATGAATACACCTTGGAGTTCTTGAGGCTTTTGGCAAGGGATAACTTGTTGGAAACCGAAAGTTAAAAGACTTTACGGTATCTTGAAGGCCTACATTACAACATCCAAGATAGAATCAGGTCACAAATGGTGATTATGGTTTAAGATGCTAGGAACCTTGCTTTGAAAGCCGAGTCACAGTTGAGCGTGAAGTCGCGTGATAGGCATCGGAGATTGGGAGGTGATAGTGCTTATGGTCAAATGGAAGGTTCCAACGAGGTTGAGAAAGGCAATGGGATTACTAGTTCAAGTTGCACCAAAGATGTGAGTGGGGGAAAGTCACGTAGTGGGGATATAAGGCCCTTTAGGGTGGCACAACCTCCTAGGGGAAACAACATGTATGCCAAGCCGGGCTCGTTTAAGTGTTTTAGATGTAATGAACCGGGTCATTGCTCAAATGAATGTCCTAAGAGGAGGAGTGCTAATGTGGTGGAGCGATATGATGATGATGATCACGAAGGTAATGATGGAGTGTATTATGAGCCCATTGATAGTGGATCCTCCGGGGATGAGCGAGGAGTCCATATAGTAAAGAGAGTGCTAATATCGATTGAGCAAAAGAATGATCCAAGACACTAATTGTTTAGGACTTGATGTTTAATCCATGGGAAGAAATGTGAAGTGATTGTTGATGGCGGAAGTCAAGAGAACATCTTTAGTAAAGGTGCTTTGAGCAAATTCGGCTTATTACCCGAGCCACATTCGAATCCGTATCGAGTTGGTTGGATCAAAGATGGAGAGAAGCTTAATGTCACTCATCGGTGTAAGGTTCCTATTTCCATTGGGTCGTACAAGGATGAGGTTATGTGTGATGTGGTTGAGATGGACGTGTATCATTTGCTCCTAGGAAGGCCTTGTCAATTCGACCGAGATGCCTCACATGCGGGAAGGGACAACATGTACACTATATTCAAGGATATGGTCAAGTACATTCCTTGAGGGGATCGGCTAGTGGAGAAAAGAAAGCCACCTTGATTATTTGCCCAACCAGGGAACCGACACCAAAAGGGAATGCAAGGGTTTGTCAAATCCTCGAACCGGTGGTAACAGGTAGTCTATTTCAAGGGGAGGCTAGTTCCGGTGGGGTGAGTAAGACACGTCACATTCCATTGACCTTAATGAGTGGGTCCATTAGCTCTACCTTATCGTCACTCCATGGGCCGGACATTGACCCTAACCCGAACAAACAATCGGCGACTCAAGTTTCTAATTGGGTAACCTTCAAACTCGTTGTCGTATGCTTTTTTCACTCGCTCAACTTGAGAGTTATGAAATCCTTATTGGGAAGACATCTGTTCTATGATCTTATTATGAAGCAATGTCTCGTGAGGGGAAGATTGAGGTTGCTACGACCTGTGAATGTCGACTTTAGCCCTAGTTGGGAAGATGAACATAAGGTTTCTGTGACTCAAATTTGTGAGATAAAGCAATCGACCAACACCTTAGAGCTTGATAAGTCGTGGGCGATCACAAGTGGTTCTAGTGGGCTCAAAGAGGGGACGAGAGTCCTTGGGCATACGGTGGAGATAACACGTGTTGTGTATCGTCCTTGTTCTATAATAGATTTGGGGTCCAACTCTTTGAAAGAAGAGGAGTATGATGAGGATATCTCCAGTTTGAAGGGGCAGGAGCCGAGCCACGCGGAGCGTGGACTCGTTGCCAGGAAAGAAGGGAGAGAGCCGTTCGAAGAGAGCCAAGTCCAGAAGGTCACCCATGCGGAGCACCCTTCTAAACACACGAAACTTGGGGAGGATTGCTCAAGAGAGAGAAGGAGAGCTAGTGAAAGAGGGCCAATCCTAGGAGGTCATCCACGCAGAGCGTGCCTCAAATCACGTAGAGCGTGGATGCTTCGTACAAACTTCCTCCTCAAGTATTTGATGAAGGAGACAAGGGCTGAACTTCACTTAATTATTGTCTTGCCACTGCCCATTATTTACACTACTGCCATTACTTGTTTTTACTCCTAATTTATTCCTAGAGATACTTCTTTAATTGTAACCCTAGAGGGGGCTTGCTTGTCTTTACTTCCTTATTTAGAGAGGGTATAAATACCTCTTATTTTGTATTGAAGAACAACTTTTATGAATATCAAACTTTAGCCTCCATTGGAGCTTGGATTTTATCCTCTTAGGTTTACTCAACCTTCAAGTTTAGCTTGATAAGATTGCATTCTTTGTCGGTTTATGATTAAAACCGTTCATATCGACTTAATCTACATCATTTTTTTTAATGAAGAAAAACATGATAACATCTATGTAGGGAGACATACCACACCCACCCATAAAGTGAGAAAAAACAAAAAACTATAAATAAAGAAAAACTACGAAATCTATCATAATAGAACAATAAAAGTATTATTCAATAAAAAATAACAGTGTGAAATACAAAAATTACAAAAATAACCTTCTAATTTTGTTTTTATCAAAAGTGTCATGTAATGTTATTATTTTTTTCCCTTGTTTGGTAATGGTGTGAAATATATATCTTTATTGGTAAAGTTTTAAATAATGGAATTAAAGAAGTTGCGGGTTAAAGAAGAATTACTATTTAAGAAAAAAAACTCTATAAATAGAATATAAAAGATAAAGATCAAATATAGCCAGGAAAAATGAAGATGAAAGGTTGAAAATGATTGTATAATATAAGAAAATTAAATTATAGAATTTGTTTAATTAGAATTAGGGGGCACTAATCAGAAATGTAGATGTGTAACAAATATAAATTAAATATACATATTAAAATATTTATAAACTATGATTAGAGATGGTTGGGAAGAAGATATTTAGTTAGCTGTCCCACTTTTAATTTTGGACCCATAGAAATTTGCCAAATCCATAAACTAGATCTATCAAATTAATCTTACTATATTCTAAAAAAATAATACAATGGAGGATTGAAATGGAAGTCAACCACTTTTCTCTATAATTTTCATTTTCTTTTCCTTTTTAAGGCATCTGTTTAATTAATTTGTATTCCTATATCACGTGCTTTAAAAAGGCAATTATGTTAATAAGATTTTACATTTATATATAGAACAAAAATAAAAAATAATAATGAAAGTTAACAAAAATATATATGATTTTGATGTACAATAGAACTCAGATAATTGAGCATTTTCAATACATCTATTATTGGAAGAGAATTTCATTTTAATTTAAACTCGTCAATTATTAATTAAAGTTATTGTTAGTAAATTATTTTATTTTATAGTTGAAATTTTAAAGAAGAAAATACTAACTGATTAATTAAATAGATTATAGTATAAAATTAGATTTTCTCTTGAGGAATATAAATTATGAGTTGTATTATATTCGAACTCAACTGATAACTGCTAGGCAGTAAAGTTTTCGTCCAGCATTCCACCTGGCACCTATATTAAAATATGTATAAAAAAATTTAAAATAGAGTGATTTAAGCAAGGGATGTTGCATTCTACAAGTTTCTTGATTATTTAAATTTTCATTTTTTTTAAGTTATAAAACCCATAAAATTTGTCGGTGGTCGGTGGAGGTAGTGGTGCCCCTGCCTTGGGCGGTGGCGACAGGGAGGGGGAAGAGGATTCATTTTGATACACAAAACAATATTTATAATTATGGCTTAATACTTGACTTTTGGCTAATCCAATAACATTGGCGTTCCAAAACTAATTCACCTTCTAATTAAGTTGACGAAGATACAAACAATCAACTTGTTTGTGTAGCAAGTGAAAATGGTCACTATACAAAGATTTAAGAAACACTCTCTAACATTTAAGAAACACTCAAACAAACAACTTGAGCAGTTGTTGAAACATAATGGACACTTGATCTCATACAAAAAGAAGTCAACCTCAATCTGTTTGCTTTATTGGTGGAAAATTACCTCAATCTGTTTGCTTTATTGGTGGAAAATTGGGTTTACAGTAAGATACGTAGCAGATAGATTGTCACAAAGAAGACGTGACGATCGGACACATGGAATGCAAAGGTCTATACAGGGCCGGTCCTGACAATTTAGTACCCTCGACAAAATAAGTAATAAGAGCCTGATAACTTGCTGGATCCGATTTGATATTCTCTGCCAGAGTTACCTGCAAAACAGAACCGGAGACAGGATCTCTGGAAAAACTCTTCGACGATCAAGTCAGTTTTTGTAAGAAGGTTGGTAATTTGACAATAGTATTGCGGGAAAAATTGTGAGCGTACCTCCCCCTTATTCTTAAGGCCTTTTATAGGTGTTTTTTGGGTAACCGCCGAGGGCGGTTACTCCTTAGTGGGCCACGTTCTGAGGGCGGTTACCCCTTTTTAGGCCATGTCCCTTTCGTGGCTTTCATGGCAACGAACGTGGTTCTGAGTGGGAGTCTTGACGCTCCGTTTAGGAATTCGGGGCGGTTTACTCGCTGCGTCCGCTTCCTTCATTCGGGTCCCGTCCAATCTTAGCCCATGGGGCTTTAATATGGGTTGGGCTTGCGAAATGAATATAACCCGTTTTGGGCTTCGCGGGTTATCACATGCCTCCCCTTTGGTCTAGCAAGAGCCCTTTTAGGGTCTTTTTATAGGGGACGCTTCGTCTTTGTCCGATTATTTCAAAGTTTTGAATTTGTGCATTTCCCCTCTTTCGTTTTCTCCGGCGTCGACCTTTTAATTCCGTTACTTCTTTTCCGGCGTTGACCTCTTAATCCCGTCACTTCACTGTGTTGTCTTTTTCATGTAAGTTTTTCTTTTCACATTTGTTCCTTGTTCGGCTTTTTGCTTCTGTTTTCCTTTTATCGATCATGTCAGACCTCGACTTCGCGCCGTTTGACGACGATTATGTCCGCGAGGTCTCTAACGAGGTCGAAGAGATGGTTGAGGAAGCTTCAACCAGCTCTCCTGGGTGTAATTCTCATCCCGCCGACTTCCTTCATCTGGCGAATACAACCGACAAGGGTTTAGGTTTTGACCCAAAAAAGTTGATTCCGCCACCTGTCCCAACCCCTCGTTTGTTACCAAAGAAGGACAGGTCGGGAGGTCTGGTTTGTCAAGAGACAATCGATGATTTGCGGGAGCATTATCCCTGGCTCCGAGGTCTTGAGACTATCATTCCTAGGGAGGATAGGGGACCGGGCGATTACCCAAAGGGGTACTTCACTATTTTCGTGGCCCAGATTATCTGCGGCTTCACTTATCCACTGGCGGATGAGATTGCTTCCGTCCTAGGCGGTTACGGAATCGCGCCCGGGCAATTGCATCCTAACGGCTGGGCCGATTTGACTCTGGACAAATTCTTGGCGGATTGTTTGGAGGTTCCCTTTTCGCCCAAAATCTTCTCCAAGCTCCACCATTTCAAAAGCTCGGCGGGGTATTTCACTTTCATCCGCCAGAGCGGATACTATGGTTTTGACGAGAAGTTGAACAAGATCCGCGAGTGGGATCGATCTTACTTTTTTATCAAGTTTAATGAGGAAAACCTGAACTTCCTTCGTTGCTGGAGCCGACCCAACATAAAGAGTTTGAACTTCGGGTATCCCAGCAAGGAAGAATCCGCCGTTATCAAGTTCTTGAAGAGCACTCCTCCTTTTGTATGGACATACGATCAGGCCTTTCATATGCTAAGGAGCCGAGTAGCAATTGCGTACCGCGAGGGGGATCGCGTTGTCTATATTCCTTATCGCGTTTTTGTGCAAGGTACTTTTTATTTCCAAGTTGATGGTTTCTTTTAACTCTTTGCAGGGGTGATCCTTCATCTCAAATCGCTGCAGATCGGGAGGCTAAAGCCCTGGCGAGAAGAAAGAAGCGGATGACGGAAACCGCTTCCGTTGTAGGGGCGGATCCTTCTGGAGGGACGATTCCTTCTATTGGGGCGGCTTCCCCGGTTAGGGCTTCCGCTTCACAAGGTCCCGCTTCTGCCTCCGAGGATCTTCCTTTAACCAGGAAGCGGTAGATAAGTGCGGATACAGAGTCTTCTCGTTCTAAAAAGAAGAACACTTCTGTGTCCCTTACTGTTGGCGGCGCACCTGTATCCGCCTCGTCTAAAGGAAAGAGCAGTACCCCCATTCACGAGGTATCTTGATCTGCTCCCTCTCGTATTGCTACTTTTTCCTCATGAGCTATCTGTCGTTCTCTTGATATTTTTCTTTATGCTTTTGCAGCCAATCCCCGATATTAGTAGATGGTGGACTAGGACTTTCGGCCTGGCCGTGAACTTCTCTTGCAAGGATATTGTATCTTCCATATGCAATGTCCTCGGGCGACTTCCCTCTGCCTCCCGTGTGCACGAGCAAGTACCGCTCCCTACTGCTGTGGAAGGGATCGAGAAGCGTTCTGTAGAGGTATATTATTGCTTTGTCCTTCGCTTTCAAATATCTTGTGTTCATCGTAACCGCATATTTCTATTCGCCCATTTTTATTTGTGAGACGTGTTATATGCAGATTATCAATTTCGCTGAGGGCATTCTCCGAAGGGATGCAGAGCGAGCCAAGGAGTGGGAAAGTCTTGGTACGGAATTGGCGACTCAGAAGTCGCTTTATGATGATGTCCAAGGGAAGGTGAAGGTCCTAGAGGGCACCTGTCAGAAGGCCGTGGGCGAGAAGGAGGAGGCCCTTAAATCCCTTCAGGCCAAGTCCGATGAACTGCAAAAAGCCCTCGACGACCTAGCTGCTTTCAAGGAGGCCCAAAAGAAGAGGGTTGAGGAGATTTTGGCTGAAGATGGCGCCCGCATCTACTGGTATGGGGAGCGGATTCATGCGGCTTATGAGCACGGGCATCAGGGTCTAGTACTTAACCGCCCCAAAGTTCCCATCCCTGAAAAGGATTTAACTGGGGAGTGGGATAAGCTGAAAGCCGAGGATGCTGATATGGATGAGGTACTCTTCTTAGATTGGAAGAGTCTTCAGGATCCTCCGATTAGCTGCGAGATCCCTATTCAGCCCGCGGAAGGAGAGGCACCCCAGGCCGTTTCTCAACCTGTGCAAGAGGTACCTCTCACCGAAGAGGTTACTGAAGCGGTTACCGATTCAAGGGTTGAGGATTCGCTTGAAGTAGATCCTCCTACCGGAGGAGATGAGGGAGTCGCCGCAGTCCAGGAGGGCATTAGGGGCGAAGGAGAGGAAGCTGTAGCATAGCTTAACTTATATTTGGACTTTTGTATGTAAAAACCATGTAACAAACCGCTCTGATATATATATTTTCTTTCGGTTGTTGCTTTTCATATGTGTGTGATTGTCACTTTTTTGCCCTTTATATGTGCCCTTTGTCCTTTTGCCGACTCCATATTTGTGTTTCTTCATAGCTAGGGTGGCCAGACCCTTTTTGCAATTTTGAGTACTCGTTTATTCGCTTAATTTTATGCCTTAACTTATAATTCTTCTTTCGAAAATAATCATAAGTTTTGATCATAAGGTTTTGCGAGTGATGCGTAATCATGCATCCGCCTTTCTTTAACAGGCAACACATTTATGTGTTTTTGATTTTAACCCTAAGGTTTTTTGCGAGTGATGCATAATCATGCATCCGCCTTTCTTTAACAGGCAACACATTTATGTGTTTTTGATTTTAACCCTAAGGTTTTTTGCGAGTGATGCGTAATCATGCATCCGCCTTTCTTTAAGAGGCAACACATTTATGTGTTTTTGATTTTAACCCTAAGGTTTTTTGCGAGTGATGCGTAATCATGCATCCGCCTTTCTTTAACAGGCAACACATTTATGTGTTTTTGTAAAGAATCCGCATTTTGTTGTAACATACTGAGTGAATGTAATAACTTTTATTGATGACGAGAAAAAGTTTATTACATATGTACACCAATTGTGCGGGATCGAAGCCTCATTAAAACCTTTTATCAGAAAACCCAGTGGGAAAAACTCATAAAAGGAAAAAGAGTACTCGTCATTTCCTCGAACTACTCGGCCTTTCTATATAGGCGTAGATTCTCTAGATTCCAGGTGCGCGGGAGCTTCTTTCCACTCATTTCTTCTATTTCGAAAGTGGCCGGTCCCATCTTCCTGGATACTTTGTATGGCCCGATCCAGTTGACGCCTAGCTTGCCTTTGCCATCTCTAGACTGTATTTTATCTGCTTTTTTCAAGACCAAGTCATTTTCGTTGATCATTACTTTTCGCACTCTTCTGTCATGGTATTTCTTGATTCTATTGCGGTACATTGCCATTCGCATGTAAGCTTTTTCTCTTCGTTCCTCCGCAGAATCCAAAGCATCTCTGATGTTGATAGGATTTTGTGTGTCGCAATAATAAATTGTCCGATCTGTGGGCGACTTGATTTCAACAGGTAGGACTGCTTCGGCTCCATAAACTAGCGAGAAAGGTGTTTCGCCTGTTGCTGCCTTTATAGAGGTTCTGTATGCCCACAACATATGGGGTATCTCATCCGCCCAACTTGTTTTTTTGTCACCTAGCCGCTTCTTGATGCTTTGAACCATGGCCCTGTTGGTAACCTCCGTCATACCATTCGATTGGGGATGGTTTACGGAAGAAAAATGATTTTTGATCCCCATGCTTTCGCAGTATGCTTTGAACTTGGCACAGTTGAACTGGGTGCCATTGTCGGTTATAAGTTTTTGCGGGATTCCAAATCGCATGATAATGTTCTCTCGTAAGAACTCGATCATTCGCTCAGGTGTTTGTGCGGTTACTGCCTCCGCTTCTACCCATTTGCTGAAGTGGTCAACTGCGACTATCAAGTACTTCCTTTTCTTTGTCGTTTCTGGGAATGGACCCACTATATCAATTCCCCATGTTGCGAATGGCCACGCCGTCATTATAGTGATTTGTTCAGCTCCGGGAACATGCTTTTCATTCGCATGGATTTGACAGTTGTGACATTCCGCAACCATCTTCTGAGAATCTTCCACCACCTTAGGCCAGTAGTATCCCATCAGTTTGACCTTTCTTGCCAATGCCGCCGAAGCTTCGTGCGCGCCACAAATTCCTTCGTGTAGTTCTCGCAGCACATAGTCTCCTTCATTGCGACTAACGCATTTCAACCATGGACATGTGTACGATTTCCGATACAAAGTTCCATCCCGCATTGAATATCGTGCCGACTGCCCAATTATTTTTCTGGCTAAGCTCTTATCAACCGGTAAATCTCCCTGCTCCAGATATTGACGGATTGGCATCCGCCAATCTTCATCGTCTTCCAGTTCCTCGATGATCATAATCTGATCAACCTCGAATGCTGGTGCCGATTTTATTTCCAAGCTGCATGCTTTTTGACTCCATGGTTCTCTACTTGCCGCTGCTTTTGCCAATTCGTCAGCTTTTGCATTTTGGCCTCGTGGAACATGCACCATCTCCCAAACGACTCCCTTGTGCGTTAACTCTTGTGTCAATCTGCCGACTACGTGATGGTATTTTACTAGCTCCTCCTGTTTCACCAGATAATTTTTTGTGATCTGGTTTATCATGAGTTTGGAATCGCTGTAGATTACCACTCTTTCTGGGGTGAGTTCATTGAGCAACTTCAATCCGCATATCATTGCTTCATACTCTGCGGCATTATTGGTAGTTTTGAAAGTTAATTTTGCTGCATAGCACAGGCGAATAACCTCCGGGCCCTTGATGACGACTCCCAGCCCAGCTCCATCTGTAGATAATGCCCCATCTGTGTACATGCTCCACTCTTCTTTTTGTGCCTTCGGACATTCATCGTCATCCCAGGTGAATTCGTTCACGAAATCGGCGAGTACTTGGCTCTTTAGCGCTGGTCTCCCTTCATAGCGAATATCGAATTCTCCCAGGCGAATTGACCATTCCATCAACCGGCCGGATGCGTCAGGTTTCTGTAATACCTTTCGCATTGGGATGCCAGTTCTCACAATGATAGTATGTGCCTGAAAGTATGGTTTCAATCTAGCCGCCGTGGTTATCACTGCGAGGGCCATTTTGTCCAACTTCGAATATCGGAGTTCTGCATCCTTCAGGACTTTGCTCACGTAGTACACTGGATATTGTTGCCCTTCTTCTTCTCGCACCATCACAGTGCATATCGCCATATTGGTGACGGATACGTAGAGAAATAAATCTTCTCCATCCTCCGGCCTACTCATTAAGGGCGGATAACACAGTAATCGCTTTATCCCCTCGAATGCTTCTTGACAATCCGGCGTCCATTCAAAGGACTTGGATTTTTTTATGGCATTGTAGAAAGGTAGACATCTCCTAGCTGAGCATGATATGAATCGCCCTAATGCCACCAACCGCCCATTTAGTCTTTGTACTTCTCTTATGCTCCTTGGCGTTTTCATCTCCATTACTGCTTTAACCTTCTCGGGATTCGCCTTAACTCCCTTGCCGCTAACAATGAAACCCAGGAACTTTTCCGCTCTTGCTCCGAATGTGCATTTCTCTGGGTTCAATTTGAGGCCATATTTGATTAGCACTTCCAGGATTTCTTTGATATCCTGCGGGTGGTCTTGCATTTTCTTGCTTTTGATGATCATGTCATCAACGTAGATCGAGAAGTTCTCGCCGGATTTGTCTGAAAATATCTTGTTCATCATCCTCTGGTATGTTGCTCCCGCATTTTTCAATCCAAAGGGCATCACCTTGAAGCAATAAGTCGCCTGGTGAGTTATGAACGATGTTTTGATTTCATCCGCCTTCTCCATGGGTATCTGATGGTAACTGGATTTCACGTCGGTGAATGATAAAGCTTCATATCCTGCAGTTCCATCTACCAATATATCAATGTTAGGAAGCGGATACATATCATTCGGACATGCATTGTTCAGATCTTTGAAGTCGACGCACATTCTGTACGTTCCATTTGGCTTTTTGACTAGCACCACATTGGCTAACCACTCCGGATAGGTGACTTCTCGAATTGCATCTGACTTTAGTAAATCCGCCACTGCTTTTTCAATCGCCTTTTGCCGCTCAGGAGCATGTCCCCTCTTCTTTTGCCGCACTGGGGTTGCCCCTTTGTCTACATTCAACCGATGGGTTGCTACGTCTGGGCTTATTCCTTTTAGCACTTCATTTGGGGCGGCAAATGCCGACTCACATTGGACCAGCACCTCGGCAATGGCTTTCTTCGTTTCTTCGGGGAGGCCCGTCGCTATTCGCATATTTTTGTCGCTTGAGATGGCGAATAGTTCCGTTTCTCCCAATGCTTCCGCTGGCAACTTCTCCTCTACCCTATCTTCCTCGTCTGGCTTTGGTTCAAGTGACAATGTATAGGCCTGTTGAGATACAAGTTGATCACCTTCAACTATGACTCGCCCTTGGTGTGTTAGTAAATGTAATGTTAAATGCTTCGTTGAGATGAGCGACTCCGTTTCTGACAGGAATGGGCGTCCCAGAATTATGTTGTAGGCCAATGGGAGATCAACAATTACGAATTCTAAATCACCTCGCCATTCTAGCTTTTTATCTCCCATTTCTGCCTCCAACACCACCTGTCCACTTGTTTGAGAGGATTGACCCCCAAAACCTGTTACATCCATGAATGTATGTTCCACTCGCTCGTCATTAATTCCCAACTTGTTGAATGCAGTCCGAGTAATAACATTATAAGAACTGCCAGTATCAATAAGGACCCGCTTGACGTCCCATCCTTCTACAGCCATTGTAATCACCAAAGCATCCGCATGCGGCTCCGTGATCCGCGCGAATGAGTAATTGAGGGCATCCCCCCTATGAGTGTTGCTTTTTCGCTGTTCACGGCGAGCTCTTTTTGTTGGAGGCTCATAGATCCCGCCGGCTATCACGTTTATCACTCCTTTTTTCTGCTTCTTTTCGGGCCTTGCCTCTTCTTGATGTGGTAACGTTGCTTTCTCGTCACTAGTCTCCTTTCGTACAAATTGATTCAGCTTGCCCCTTTCGATCAGCCTTTCAATCTCCTTCTTCAATTCATAGCAATCGTTCGTGTCGTGGCCGTTCAGTTTGTGGAACCTGCAATATTTGTTAGGATGTCGCCCCAAACTGGTTCGACCTTTTACCTCGGGGAACCGCACATCCTTCTTCAGGGGGCTCTTTTCGATCCAAAGTAACACCTCCTGGCGAGTCGTGTTTAATGGTGTCTGATATCCGCCACTTTGAAAGGGCGATCGCCTCTTCGAATAAAATTACTTTTGGACTGGGTCTGGCGCCGATTGTCCGAAGTGGATCTAGCGGCATCTCTTTCTCGCCGGGTTTGAGCCCTATGTTCCCTGTTGACATCATCCACTTCCATGAATTCCTTTGCTATTTTCATGAGTTCGGCCACTGTGCGCGGCTTGTTGCGGATGATTTCCTCCCGCATACTCCAATCTGTGGTTCCATCTGCCATGATGTTGCGGATGCTCACGATATCCGGGTTTTGCAATCGCACCAGAATATCGTTGAATGCGACAACAAATTCCCTTAGGGAATTATAGTTCCTCTGTTTGATCTCCTTCAGTTGCCTATCCGTCACATCCGCTGCTTTGCAGCCCACAAATTTCGCACAGAAATCCCGACTATATTGATGCCAATTGTGAATAGATTCTGCGGGTAAAGATCGAAACCAATCAGATGCGGCTCCACCCAAAGTTGTCGAGAATAACCTGCAAATGATGCTTTCACTCGCTCCTGCAACATCCATTAGTTCTCTGTAGTTCCTGACATGAGCCTCAGGATCAGAATTTGGATCCCCATAGTATTTAGGTATCGCGGGCGCTTTGATTCTGTGATCTGGAATGAATTCCCGCAACGAAGGGGCAAAAGGTGAATCGCTCTGGACCTCTGTTCTCGGCCTAGGCGAGTACCCCATTCGCTCCATCATGCTTCGTAATTGATCTTCTAAGTCAATATCGGGTATTCACCGGACTTCTTCCATCCGCTGCTGGTGAATTCTGGGTGGCATCCACCCGCCCATCGGTGTTGAGACGTGTGCCTGTTGGGGGACTAACCGCTGTCCCGTTATAGGATCAAAGTTCCATGTGTGCTCTCGCCCAGGAGTCATCAACTCCGAATGTCTGTGAGGAAAAGGTTCCACTTGCTGTAGCGGAAGAGTGCCTTGCACTCCTGGCAACGGTTGGGATGGCTGCCAGGTCGGATGTATCGTCGTAATGAGATCTGGGTGCGAGTAGTTGCTCGGGTGGCTGTGTGGGTTTGTGCGACTACTCTGGCCCACTTGATTTGGCGCCTGAGATGACTGCGGGAGGGCCGATATGACAGGGATAGTCGGTGATTGTGTTGAGATAACCACAGGTTCTTGAGGAGCAGCCGCCACAGCGATATTGTGTTCGGCGAGGGCAGTTAGTAAATTAATCATTCGATCTCCAGCCGCCTGGCTCATGTTCGAAGCCAAGACTTGTCCTGCCATCTGCACGAAATCACTATTGGACATCGCTGCGCCCGCTTCCTTCATTCGGGTCCCGTCCAATCTTAGCCCATGGGGCTTTAATATGGGCTGGGCTTGCGAAATGAATATAATCCGTTCTGGGCTTCGCGGGTTATCAGAGCCATTTAATAATAATAAAAAATTATACATAACAAAATAGATCTTTTAATTTTTTTTTATCAATGGGGTTTCGGAAAAAAATAGGTCCTCCTATATAATTTTATCACTATTTATATTAAAAAAAATAAATTTCATATATAGAAGGCACCATACATATAAAGGTTAAAAAACTAATTTGCTAGAATGACGTGTATAAGGAAATGGAGGTACTAATTACTCATAGGTTAATAATAACCAACAAAAACTTGTCACAAAAGCTTTACCTTAGTAAACACGGTTCAATTGGGAATATGTCCAAATTTAGTAGACTTGAAAAACAATCCAAGATGACAACATAAAGTAGGAAAAAAGAGAGAAACAGATAGATAGATAGATATATATCCTTTTTTAGGAAGATAACACAAATAAAAAAAGAGTGTTGTTTCAGCAATCTTTCATTCCCTTTCCTTCAGTAGCTCATCTAATTACTTTAGATTAACTACTAATTAATCACTGCTTTATGTATGCTTTTTAATTTTAATCCCCTTTTTTTTGTTGGATACAAATTACAACTTTGAAGACATTAATTCTCTATGGTTTTCTAAGGTAACAAACTCCACTCCTGTGTTTCTATGGCTTCCTTCTAGCTTCTTCTTCTCAACTAAAAATATATTATTATTTTTAATTGACTTGGTGTACCTGCCAAATTTAAGATTATTATTTTCTTATTTTTATATTTTAATATGTAATTAAGAGAGCATGTGTTTGTTGGTTTGGCATGTGATTGGGTCTATATGAAGAAGAAATTAAGTCATCTTCTTGTTTTTAAAAAATTGATTTTGCAGTCTGCAGAGAGAGAGAGAGAGAGAGGTGGGGGATCATATAACTACTTCCATATATATTCCTGGTATGTTGTTTCTTAACCTTAATTTCTCTTTTTCATCTTTTTCACCCTGTTATTGGGTAAATTACACCCATAGCCACTAGACTTTACCCATTTTAACATTGTGGTCACTGAATTTCAATTCTTAAAAGTGTGGTCACTGAACTTTACACTTTTTAACACCGGTAACCACTCAACGTCTCAAAACAACTGTTGATGGCCTTAAAATAAAAAATTCGAAGAGTTAATGATATTTTAAGGAACTTTAATTATTGAAAATCTTCGTTTTGAGATCATTTAGATGTTGTTTGGTTAGGAGAATGAGTGGGTTTTTAGAGAAAGAAAGCTAAAAAAAAGTGATTTTGGAAAATAAAAAAAATATGGTTTCATGGCAAATATCGTTCTAAACAACTTTAATTCTTGAATATTATCTTTTTGAGGTCGTTAATGGTTATTTTGAGGAGCTAGTTAAAGTTGAGTGGCCATCGGTATTAAAAAGTGTAAAGTTTAGTGGTCATACCGTTAAAAATTGAAGTTCAATGGTCACAGTGTTAAAATGGATAAAATTCGGTGGACCATGAGTGTAAATTACCCCAAATATCGTTCTGAATAACTTTAGTTCTTGAATATTTTCATTTTGAAGTTGTTAACAGTCATTTTGAGGAGTTAGTTAAAGTTGAGTGACCACCGGTATTTAAAAAATGTAAAGTTCAGTGACCATACTGGTAAGAATTAAAATTCAATAGCCATAATGTTAAAATAGATAAAGTTTAATGGCCATGAATGTAATTTACCCATCTGTTATTGCAATAAGCATCCATTAGTTGCTATTCCTTCATTTTACTCATATTTGAAGAGAAAATTGGCATAAGTGCTAATTTTGCTCTTAATTAGGTAATTGGAAAGATCAATTTTATTTTGTTGTAAATATATTGTAGATATTGTGCGCTTTAGCCTAAATTTCAGGTTTTAAAATGAGTTTATAAATATTGAAAACATATTTTACTTTATAATTCAGTCATTCAATGTGAAATTCAATTCCACTGATAATAATAACTTTTAATGTTATCTTAGTGTGTAATACATATCCATCTTATTATGTCCTGAAATTAGTTCAAGAATTAAATGAGGTTGCTAAGACTACCGACCATTTAATTTAAGAGATTCTGATATTATGTGAAGGAAAAAATTTCAATACATAGTAAAATAGATATGTGTATCCACTTCAATCATGGAGCATTGATGTGAGAGGCATGTGTAAGATAATAATGAAAGTTATTAATAAGCTTTAGGGTAAATTACATCCATAGCCACTCAATTTTATCCATTTTAATATTTTAGTCGTTGAATTTCAATTTTTAAGAGTATGACCACTGAACTTTACAATTTTTAACATCGGTTGTCACTCAACTTTAATTAACTCATCAAAATGACCGTTAACGACCTCAAAATAAAAATATTCAAGAATTAAAGTTGTTCAGAACGATATTTAAAACCATATTTCTTATTTTCTAAAATCACATTTTTTTGAGCTTTCTTTCTCTAAAAATTCACTATCTCCTAACGAAACAACACCTAGATGACCTGAAAACAAAATTTTTCAAGAATTAAAGTTCATTAGAATATCATTAACTTTTCGAATTTTTTTATTTAGAGACTGTCAATGGACGTTTTGAAGTGTTGAGTGGCCACCAATATTAAAAAGTATAAAATTCTGTGACTATACTGTTAAGAATTGAAGTTCAGTACCCACAATATTAAAATGGGTAAATTTCAATAGCCATGTAATTTACCCTAGTAAATTTTTCATCTTAAAGGTCAAGTCTACTACCTACTATTATAAAACATTGACTAAGAATAAAATTCTAGGAAATTCACTGGTGCGAAGTACCTTTATTTTCTCCACCTAACCATCCCAAAGCTGAAAATTATGGGCCATTCACCAAACTATGTACATCATTTTGAAATCCCCCCTTTTCCAATTTAATTATGTCCATTGAAAAAAAAAAACACAATCAATCCAAAACATATGTATGCTTCAAAGTTTCGATACTTAGGATCTGTTTGGTTCAGTTGTTAGCTGTTTGCGGTTGCAGTAAGCTGTTAGCTGTTGCGGTTAGTTGTTTGTTATTAGATGTTTAATAATTACTAGTGTTTGGTAAAATTATATTGAACTTTTGCTGTTCGGATTTAAAATGTCTAAAATGGACATGTTTTAAATTAATCAACGATTAAATTATAAAAGGAAAAATGTGAAAAAATGCCCATAACGTTTACAACTAGAAATAATTTTACTCTTAACGTTTAAAATGGTGCAATTTTACCCATAACGGTGCCAGCTAAAAGCAATTTTACTCCAATTGCATATATCAGTATTTTTAAAAAAGAGATTTCATATTTTTTCTATGATTTAATAATAAAATTGAAAATTAATATTTATAAACTCGGCGAAATATTTGAAATTTTTTTGTCCAACTCATACAAAAGACAATATATATTTTTTATTTTCTTAAAAAAATTCACGTCTAATCATATGTTTGTGATCTGTTACTAACGATGCTAAAATGGTGCACATGAGTGTAAATAACAATATTCATGACCAAAAAGACAGTTTGACAAATTATTTCTCAAATTGACCAAACTTGTCAATGTTATGGGTAAAATTGATCCTAACTATAAATATTATGAGTATTTTTACACCTTATCCTATTATAAAATAAAAAATGTGTTACACAAATTAATAAAAATAATCTATATAAAAAATAAAAAATTTATTGAACGCAACAAAGCCTTGTTATTCCGGTAATTATGTTGTAGAAATATAATTAATGTTAAAGAATAAACATATTTTATGGAAATAAGAAGGATAATTTGGTCAATAGCATATAACTACAAACAACTGTTTATGAAAAGCTCCAATTTATGAGCTTTTCGTGAAACGCTTCAAAACGCTGCAGTTTCCAGAGAAAATGCTAAACGCTGCGGTTATATAAACTTAACCAAACGCTATATTTTCTGCGGTTTGGAGTGAAACGCTAAACGCTCATTCGAAAAGCTGAAACAAATACCCTCTTAATGTATATTTACATCCTTAAATTTGATAAATTCTGTCTTATAACATCTTAAATTTTTAAAGTAGCCTATCACGCAGTTATAGTTGGTTTTAAAAACCTATCACACATCTATAGTTGACTTTAAAATTTTATCACATATCTATAGTTGGTTCATTCAGAACTCATGCATACAAAATCATAGATTTTTGCAATTTTCGATAGATGAGACAACATACAGAACAAACTCATATGCTTTTCTTTTTTTCTATAGCACGCATGCCACCTCATCCATCAAAGATGACAGATCAATGATTTTGTGTGTAAAAAATCCGCATGAGCTAACTATAAATGCGTAATAACTTTTTAAAACCAACTATAGATATGTAATAGATTTTTAAAACCAACTATAAATAAAAATTTAGAATGCTAATAGATAAAGTTTATCAAGTTTAAAGGTAGAAATGCATCAAACCAAAGTTTAAATATTGACGCGACAATAATGGAATTGCTTTTAAAAGCAATTAATTCAAATTCAACCTTAAATAATAAAATGGCATATAAAGTTCAAATTTTTAAATCGGACACTATTACATTTTTTCCCCATTTTCTGGAAATTCGTCCGAAAAATTTCTTTCAAATTTCAGGTTTTGTGGATCATCAAAAAAATTTATCTATCAACAGAAAAAAAAACCACAATTAATTTTATTATTTCAATATTGAACCAATTATAGTAAAACCACCATAAATTAATATTCTTATGAAAACTAAATCAATATTATTGGGACAAGATATTTTATTATTTTATAAAGATATAAAATCAATATTTATTAATTTAAAGAGATTTTTATAATTTATTAAAGTTATTTTTTTACATAAAAAATATCATATTTTAGAAAATACATATATCATATTAATTAAATTAATCTAAAATATAGATTCATTTTACATAATATTAATGAACATTATTTATTAGTTTTCATTAATATTATTTATCTTTATATAACTTTGTATAATTATTAATTTATGATATTAACGGAACTTTATATTTACATAGTTTTTTTTGAACATATATTATTTTGTTATTTTATTAAAAATTTTAATTTTGTAACCAATTTAAATTGGAATTGGATAATTTATTAATTTATCGAGTATCAATTTAAATAGATTATATAGTAGTGGAATTTATTAAAAATATATTTGAAATCTAGGGTTAGACTATGCTTACTTTGATTTTAATAAAGTAAGTTTTACTTTGTTTAATGGTAGAAAAATCAAAGTAAGGCTTACTTTGTTAAAAAGAAGTGTAGTGGAAATATATATATTTTTCATTTCTTAATTAAGGGATGGATTTTTTTTTTCTATGTAAATTAGAAAGCCATCTTTTTATTATATTTAAAATTTTCTTTAACAACGAATTTATTTTTTTGTAACATGTTTCCCTTTTTGGTGAATTGCTTGTTTTTGTGTTATGCATGTGAAAAAGTCTAGAACCAATTTCTTTAAATAAAATTTACGGCCAATGTCTTCTTTTTAAGTACAATTTTTCTTTTTCCTTTTTTTTTTTTAAAAAAAGGGTAAATTTTCTATTTTGAATAATCTGAAATTTTATAACAAAAAACGCAATGGACTTTTTGACTTCAATATATATAAAAAATAAATAAAAGAAAGTGGTAGAAAAGAAAAAATTTAAGACAGACGGCAATCACACAAGTAAGAAGTCATCCACTCTAAGTTACAGGGACAAAGAACGTGGCTAACTGGCCTTATTCGGTGGCACGTCGGCAGGTTCAAAGAATTTATTTTTCAAATATTTTTATTTCAAAACCTACACTTTTTACTCACTATTCAATTATATATATAGGTGCCTTCTATGGTTACTTTGTTTTTGACAAAGTAACTATTATTTGGTGTTTTTTACCATTGTATGATGGAGTATAAAATTAATCCAATGGTAAAAACACAAAAAGTAAGGCTTACTTTGTCAAAAACAAAGTAAGCATAGTCTTTACCTATATATATATATATATTTTAAATAATATTCAATAATATTTTAATTTTGTAAACATGCTTCTAGTCAGGTTTGAGTTTCGATTCTCTATTCCGTTAAAATTTAATATTCATTAATAAATAATCTATAAATTTTACTTTAAATTCTCATTAAAGTCTGTAATTTTTTATTACAAAAAAATATATATAATTTTAGTTGTTTTATATTATTATTTAATTTATAACGTAAAAGATACGATGATAAGAGCGCTTCACCCTTAATTAAACAGCAACACCTTAGTCTTAATCAAAATAAAAAAAAAAAAAAAAACAGCAACACCTTAGTCAAGAACACACTGATGTAACTATATAAAAAATTTGGAATAAAATTTTTTAAAACAAAAAACGCAATTTAATAATTAATGGTATTGAAATTGAATTAAAAAGTTTTAAAGCAATTAAACAAATTGATTTGAAACGTGGAAAGGAAAAGAAAAATTAAGGCAAAATGGCAAGAGTCTTGCGCATATTTATCGGAGAACAGGGAATAATAAAGCAAACACGCGCTTTATCTCTATGATTTCGCTCATTAATGGAAAATAAATTTGGAAATATCTTCTCTTTCTCTATTTTAGAATGTAGTAATTTAACTTTTCCATATTACTTCATCTTAATGCCAGCAATGTAACGGGAATAAATTTTAATTTTAATAAAGCAAATACAAATAGTAATGCTTACTGTTACATTCTGATATTTCTCTCCCAAACTTTAGCAGGCAACAGTTTCATCACCAAGAAGCAGAAAACAAACACAAGAATTTCTCTGATTTCTCAGAGATAATTCAAGAGAATATAGAGATTTTCAGTTTCAGAGGTATGTAAAACTCTACGATTCAAGCATTTGTTATACTGTTTGTCACTTTGCTTTTGTTTTCATGTTTATAAGAGCGATTTAGGAAACGACAATCGATGTTATTGTGTAAAAGTGTTTGTCGTTTCCTTTATTACTGTACTGTTGAAATTTTTTGACTTAACCCTAGTCGGTTGCACTCATCCATCCACAACACTGAGCCTGAGCTCCTTGCTTTTCTTTTTCTTTTACTTTCTTGTTGTTTTCTTCACACTCTGTTCACCGGTACTGATTTTGTAAAGTGAGAATGTGCAAGTGTTCTCCAGATTACGCGTTTTAGTGATGTGAAATCACTTCTGGCTGTGATTTTATTTTATTTTCGTTTTGAGCTCTGATTTCAAGTTCTGGATGGACTATGGCGAGTTAGGGGAAGTAAGTGTTGTTTTGTAGGGAGAAATTTGAGGTTTCGAATAGTGAACACTGAAAATTTTAGAATTGAGTTGATGTTTCAAAGGTGAATGTTAACTGGTGGAAAGAAATTCAAATGTTAAGAGGCTAACGGTGCCATCTCTCCTGCGACAGTAAATAAACTATGACAACTTCGTTCAAGGAGTCGCCGTACAGACGGCGACGTGATGTAGAGGCTGGAAGCGTCGATACTGACGACGACGATTCTAGTCCGTTTGATATATTGAGCACAAAAAACGCTCCTGTTGATCGTCTGCGCCGCTGGAGGGTAAGATATTTATCTACCTGTTTTTGTTACTCTTTATTTTCCACTCTGCGCTATTTGTGGGGCGTGTTTTTTTTTACCCGTTGTATGCTTGAATTATCTGTGAATCAAATCAGTTCAATTTTTTTTTTTTTTGTGAATCAAATCAGTTAACTTGAATTAAAGAAAACGATCATTACATAACACGTCCTCTAACCAACTAGGGACGGAAAAAGCAACATAAGCATTAGCATTGGAAAGGGCGTGTTTAGCTACAACATGAGCCACCCCATTCGCTAATAGCTTCAATTATTATTGAATGCTTTTTTTATCTCATGATTGCTTTTGAGTGTTTTTTATCTCATGATTTGTATTTTACTTAAGAGACAGTTTTTATACTTATGCCATTTCAAACTTAAAAACTGGAAGTTGTACTTTATTGATTTTTTATGAACTAGTGGAGTTTGATCTTATGGCAGAAAAAAAAAAGTATAACAGAAGTGAATTAATCATGTAGTAACTGCAGGAAGCATCTTCCAATAGTTCTGTTTTCAAGAAATATTTTCTATTTGGTTCATTTACTTTTAGCCTTTGTTTGGGAGTTTGGAGGTTAATGGAGGTGAGAGTTAAAGGAGGTAATGGAAAGAGAAGGGAAGTGATGGAAAGGAAAGTTAAAAATTAACCTTGTTTGGGAGTTTATAGAATGTAAATGAGTTTAAATGTTTAACTTCGTTTGGGAGTAAAGTTAAATTCACTCTTTCCATTACTCCCATTTACTTCCATTAGAAGAGATTTTAGTATGGTTCGAATGTGTTTATTGTCTAGGTGTTTTAAGTCATTTGGTGCATGGAATTTAATACACACATGATAGTGCAATGGCTTGGTGCAGTTAAGTGTTGATGAGCTATACGAAAGTTTGAGGTGCTTGTTCTTTGTCTTTTTTTTTTTTTGCACATTGTCTCTTTTTCACCAAATGAATACTACACCCATTATTTGATTGTAAGCAAGTTCAGTTTAAGTTTGAAAAGGTAACAATAGACAACCAAATGCTTGTTTAAAAGACTGCTATAGTTTTTGTGCTAATAGAGATGTGTTTCTTTGTAGCAAGCTGCCCTTGTGCTTAATGCTTCCCGTAGATTCCGTTATACTTTGGACTTGAAAAAGGAAGAAGAAAAGCTGCAAGTATTAAGAAAGATAAGAGCCCATGCACAAGTCATTAGAGTATATAACCTTTCCATCTTCTAGATTCTTTTACATTATTCAGTTTTACTTGATCCTGTTACTAGTTTATGTTTTCTGCTTTATTAGGCTGCATACCGTTTCCAAGCTGCTGGTGATAAAGAAAATGGTACTTGTTTTCCTCAACATTTTTTCTTGCCCTTCATATGTTAAACATTGTAAACTGAGTTGTAAGAACATTATCATTTAGGTTTATTAAGCTTTAAATTTTACGAATTCTATTTGATCGGCTATTCATCATTTCCGCAGTTTGCTATATGTTATGAAATAAGTAGCTAAAATTAGTGTAGCAACTTTTATGATTCAATTGGTACTTGTTAGTCTGGAGTTCTCATTCATATATGGATACTCGATTGCTTTCATATCTTGGCCCTCTGCTGCATCTTAATGTTATGCACTTCAACTTCAGTGGGCAACATTATCATCAAGTACCATGATCCTTGATTTATTTCATTTTGTTGCTGCTTATGTTCATTCTCTTTTCTCATTATTGTTTCATATGCTGATAGAAATCTTATGTCACAACCATGACGTGTTTCCTGGTACCTGTTCACACAGCTTTTAGACTTCTTTTTATTTTTGCCTTTTAATTTAAGTTGTGACATATATATGCAACGATGTCGTGTAGTACGCATGTTAATTGGTTCCTTGTGGTATGTTGAACCAAGGTCACTTATGTTGAGTTTCAAAAGTTTATTAGGCTGGTTGTGCTGGACTTAGTAAATCATGCTTGAGGTGAAGTTGAGTTTTGTTTCCTCACCAGGAACCACAGAGTTGCATCTAACCCCTGATGGTGATTTTGGAATTGGGCAAGAACCACTCTCGACAATGACAAGGGATCATAAGTTTAATGAGCTGGAGGAGATTGGAGGGGTATTTGCCAACATATGCATTTTGATTGATTTGTACAATATTTAAAAATTTACCTTACATTTTTTTCTCTTGTGACATATTGGTCATAGGCTAAAGGTGTTGCTGATCTCTTAAAAACAAGCCCAGAGAAGGGGATCCATGGGGATGATGCTGATTTACTGAAGCGCAAGAATGTATTTGGATCAAACACATATCCTCAGAAAAAAGGCAGGAGTTTCTGGGTATTTTCTCTTGCAGATTTGTAGTTGCATTTTCTTTTAGTTCTTGTCTTACCACCTTTTATGAGACACTGTTGAATAAATAATGCACAAGCTTCATTAAAGATAGCTTTATATTTTCTTTCATAGATGTTCCTTTGGGAAGCTTGGCAAGATTTGACGTTGATCATATTGATGGTTGCTGCTGTGGCTTCTTTAGTTCTGGGTATAAAGACTGAGGTGAGTTTACACTTTGCATTGCAAACTAAATATCCATTTTATAACTTTCTCGTGCTGTCGTGCAGAAGAATGTTTGAAAATGAGTTCGAGGTTCTATGACTGTTTGGTTATTTATTTTCTGTAACTAATTTTTGGAAAGGAAGTTGGAAGATTCTTATGCTTGAAGAATTTTGTTTTTTATTCTTTTTAATACAATACTTGTTTACATGTCTATTCAAGAAAATTGGGATTCTAATTTAACATCGTAATGCATGAAATTAGTACTGGGGAGCTGATCGATTTGACTCCTTGGCTGCCTGATTAGTTCATCAAAGACAAGATCTTATCTTCTTTGTAGCTTGCTTAAGTTGCTCCCCATGTTCTTGCTCTTCAATATGCCTACTTTTTTTTTATCAGATTTATAATTTGAAGTGGTTATTACTATATTGACCGATTATTTTGGAGAATTTTTTGTCTTGGTTTCAAATTAAATTGTCGTCGATTGTAAGTATTTGTAAAACTTTGTGCCTCTGTTTTTTAGGTTTTTCTGTTAAAGCTACAGATTTAGTTTTGTTGCTTTTTCATGTTTTGTAATTTCTGTCTCTTTCATAGGGTATCAAGGAGGGATGGTATGATGGTGCCAGCATTGCTTTTGCAGTTATTCTGGTCATTGTGGTGACAGGTATGGTGATGGACGATGGTAGTGCAACATCATTGGTGTTCACCTATTCAATGACCAATTTAATTTGATCAGTTACCGTTAGACCTAGGCTTATTGAAATCCTAGGGTGGAGATTAGAATCATTCTAAGGCTTAGATCTAATGGTGACTGGCCAGGTGAACACCAGTGAATGCAACATTTATTTAACATTTTGAATCATGATACTGGAGATTGTAGTGGTGTCTAAAGTATGCAGTACTTTCTCTTTCATAGCAAATCTTTCTCCCTAGACACTTGAACGTTTGATTCCTCATATGTCATTGCTGATGTTATAAAGTTTGTATCTTCTGTCTTTACATGTAGATGATATAATTTTTGGTGTACTCAGGATGATCAGTTAGATTGAAGAAAGTCCTGTTGGGTGTTATACAGAATCAAACTATTAGATCAATGCTCTCATTTTTGGTTAAATCTAAAAGTTTTCTTTATGGCCTTCCTTGATGTGACAATATAAGTGAAAATATAAATACTTATAATGCTTTATGGGATTAATATTCTTCTGTTCTTATTACATGATTCGAACTTCAATCGGCCTGAAGAAATGTTAGTTTATGCTTCTTCTGGTAAACCAAATGTTCTGAATTTTCTTCTTTTCTATTTTTAGCTGTGAGTGACTACAAACAATCTCTCCAGTTCCAAAACTTAAATGAGGAGAAGAGAAACATACATATGGAGGTGCACTTCTAGTGCCTCATTCTTGCCTTGGATTGTACTTTCTTGTTTATAGCATAGCATGTCTCAAGAAACTTTTGTGCAGGTTATCAGGGGTGGTAAAAGAGTTGATGTTTCAATATACGATATTGTTGTTGGAGACGTTATTCCTCTAAACATCGGTGACCAGGTAGGTACTTCTTATTTGTGATACCTTTTTTACATTTTCTGCATGTGTTGATAGTCTAAATATATCTTCAGGTTCCTGCTGATGGAATTTTACTTACTGGTCACTCTCTTGCCATTGATGAATCTAGCATGACAGGGGAAAGCAAGATTGTAAGGGTTCTTTGCATGCTCTATTTTGAGTCATAATTCCATAGGGATACTCATTTCTTAATATGTGCTATTTCTGTAGGTTTACAAGAATTCCAGGGAACCATTTCTAATGTCTGGCTGTAAAGTGGCAGATGGCAGTGGTACTATGCTGGTATAGTTCCTTTTTTTTCTCGTGTAGAGTACTATGTTATTCCCTTCCCATAACAGGGCACTTGTTTCTTGATTTTAAATGCTATGTAATATAGTTAGTCGAAGTAGGGTAAGGAGTAGGAGTGTTCAAAGCTTCTCTTTTGTAGTTTATGTCATGGTGTTGTAGGAGGGATGCATTCAACTACCTTTATTACCTTATCCAACATAACTTTCAATTGACAGTGAGTCAGTGACGTATCATCATCATGCCCTTCCATGTCATTGCTGATGTTTTAAAGTTTTGACTTGCTAGCTCTCTCATGTTCTTGTATAAAGATATTATTAATCGGTTGCCAATTTTTACTGGTATTGGGGGATTAGGGCGACAAGAAAGAAAAAAACCTAAATCTAAGAAGCATCAAGATCTAATGCAATAATGTGAGCCAATGGATTTGAGAAACTACTATTTAGTTGCTGGAGAAAGCTTCTGATTTGTTTCCTCACGAAATTTACTATATCATTTGTTGAGGTCCTGGAGGATATGTTCATCCATTTATTCTATTTTCTGTTCTCTAGTCTGTTTATTATTCTACTATAGTACTATTTCCCCTGACCTAACCCATAAAATGGTCCTTTCTGTATTTGTATTTCCACAATATTTCTTTGTTCAGTGCTTTGATGCTTGGTGGAGTAATTGGTAAACTTGATTTTAGGAACTGGCTAGCATGCAAGCTCTATACAATTTGCTCCCAATGATATAATAGCATGAAACTATTATACAAGTTTTCATATTAGAAGGTAGAGCTTGTCATGTTTGTTTTGTGTCACCCTCATGTTAGAGATGATATTTTAAAGTTTCCTGGTGTTCTTGTAAAAGATATAGGCTTATCAGTTGCCAAACTGGTCTAGAGAAGGTAAAGGCGAGGAAAGAAAAATTTAGTCTGTCATTTGCTGAGCATATTCAGTGCTGGTTGGATTGCTAAACTTGATTTTTGGAACTGTCTTAGCCTAAAAGCCCTGTACAGATTTTCCCTATATTATCATAGCATGAAACTGTAGATAAAAATTTCCATAATAGAGGGTATTGTTTTTGGGTAGTTTTAATTTCCCATGTCCCTTCCTGTCATGATTACAGAGCAATTAGCTTTGTTGAGGTTCACATTTTTATGATTCATTTGTTCATGCATTCTTAGAAGCTAAGCTAGCCTTAGTTAAATAAAACAAATTAAATCACTTCTTTTAGAAGAGCTTCTAAAGAAAACTGAAGAGCTGTCGTTGGTCTCAAATTGTTGCCATGGCTAACATATGTTATGTTATGTAATCTCTTTTCCAGGTGACAAGTGTTGGGATTAACACTGAATGGGGGTTGCTCATGGCTAGTATTTCTGAAGACACTGGAGAAGAAACACCGTTGCAGGTTTTTTTGTCGTGCTGATTTCACATTTTAGCTTAATAGTATTTACACATTTTGGCTATTAGTAATGGATGATTGGTTGTAGGTGCGCTTAAACGGTATTGCAACTTTCATTGGTATTGTTGGGCTGACTGTGGCTCTTGTTGTCTTGGTTGTCCTACTAGCCAGGTAAATTATCTTTTTACCCTGCTCTATAAGGGTGAGTGTCTGTATTTCATTTGTACACTTATTTTCCTACAGATATTTTACTGGGCATACCAAGGATACGGTTGACAGTCCACGGTTTGTTGCTGGTAAAACAAGTCTCGGCCATGCAGTAGATGGAGCTATTAAAATTCTTACCGTTGCGGTATGAGCACCTTCTCATAAGAGCCCTCTCTATGTTTTATGGTTTTGTTTTCAGCTGACGTTTGATGTTTTTCAGGTTACTATTGTTGTAGTAGCGGTGCCTGAAGGGCTGCCCTTGGCTGTTACATTGACGTAAGTTTCTTGAATTAGTCAATATTTTAAAATCTTTTTAGCTTTATGGTCTAAACAACTATAGATATTGTTCCTTTAAGCATTCTGTAGTTTTTTCTTTCCCCCATCTCTTGATGGTGTAGGTGGTTGTCTTAGTGCTGAACTTTCAACTCTTGATAGGGCATGATGCTACTTGTTTCTTGATTTATTCCTTTCTATGTGAAATATTAAGAATTCTGTTACTTACATTTTCTTTTTCTCTTTTTCCTTTATGTTTTTGACAGTCTTGCCTACTCCATGAGAAAAATGATGGCAGATAAGGCTTTGGTATGCTTTATTATTGTCTTTTATTTTTTTCCTCAATTATAATAATCTGTGATTAACTACAGTTGAATTTCAGGTTCGTAGGCTTTCTGCCTGTGAAACAATGGGCTCTGCAACAACTATTTGTAGTGATAAGACCGGGACTTTAACCCTGAATCAGGTAAACTGTAATCAAATTGCAGTCTAGTTCTGAGGTTTATAATTTCACACTGTTAACGTTGATTGGATAAAGATGGTATGGTCTGTTGGTTAATGCATTAGAGTGCCCTTAAATTACTTCGATTCTTTAGAGTCACGTTAATGTAAAAATAGTGGGACTTGCGTGATGGAATATTTGTTTTAATCTTTATGGAGTCCGGATTGAGTGGGTTTGTATTGGAAATACTCCAGGTGCTTGTTTTATGTGGTGTGTGGAAATTGTTGTTGCTGATATTTCCCTTTTGGGTTGTAGATCATAGGGCAATAGACATTTAATCTTTGTATTTCACTCCACCTGTTTGAATAAGCAACGGTGTGTTCATTCACAGATGACTGTTGTTGAAGCTTATGTTGGTGGGAAAAAAATTGATTCTTCGGTAACCAAGTCACAGTTATCTCCAAATTTGGCTTCTTTACTTATTGAAGGCGTTGCACAGAACACAAATGGCAGTGTTTTTATTCCTGAGGTGCGGAATCTTGTTTCTTTGTTTGATCAATGTAATAAAAAAGAAATCTGGCTTACATCAGTGAGCTCAAGGTGTTTATTTTATTGGACTTCGGCAGGGTGGAGGAGAAACGGAGTTTTCTGGATCACCAACTGAAAAAGCTATTCTTGTTTGGGGAGTCAAGGTTTCTTTTTCAATTCATCTTTTTTTTTTTTAATGTGTCAATTGGGTGATATAATCTTTCAAAACATTATGGTTGTTGTTTCTTTGTTTGTAGCTGGGAATGGATTTTGGTGCTGTCAGAGAACAATCAGCTGTTCTTCATGTTTTTCCATTCAACTCACAGAAAAAAAGAGGCGGTGTCGCAGTACAACTGGTAAACTTAACTTTGTTGATTTTGGTGGGTTTTGAGGAGGAGATAGTTAAACTTTGGAAGACTGAGCGAGCTTCTAAAAGTTGATTTTTTCTTTTGTTTGTTTGCCCCTCTTTATAATTGACTCGAGAACCAACAGATCAATCTTTACTTAGCATTTTAACTAGAATTGATACACATATACAGTGTGAAAGGCAATTATGATCATTTTCTGGTCCAAAATGAGATATGAGTCATATTTTATATTTTATAATGTTGTAATGTCTAAAATTGTTTTTGAAAAAAAAACACATAATCTGCCAATCAGTATGCCTCTTTTTTTTTTTTTTGTGGCTGCACTTCTGCTCATTATTATTAAAGGGAAATTACTAATAGTCTATGTTGCATGGACACTCCTCTTTAGTAGTGTTTCTGCATTTCCGTTTTGTGTCCATTTTCGTTTGAAGGCTATTTTATGAAGGTGATGTTTTAGAAAAAACGTTTCCATGACCGTGCAACATAGTTAATTTGCCATGTTGATCTCTAGTTGAAAAATTGGATGAGAGCTACTCTGACCGAAGTTTTTGTTTCTCATGAGCATTGTGTAGTTCAAAATTCATTTATTTGGTTGGGAATGTGGACTCTGTAAACATGTGCCAATACAATTTTATGGGTTTTCACCCCATAATGTTATTGCAGTAATAATCCAAAGTGATTGTATCATTATTGCATTGAAGCAACTTTTTGACGCCCAAAGTTTTGTTGCATTTTGTGTAGCCCAATTCTGAAGTGCATATACACTGGAAGGGGGCTGCTGAAATGGTACTGTCCTCGTGCACAGCTTACATGGATGGAGATGATCACATAGTACCAATGGACGATGAAAAGGTTGGTTGAAGTTTTTCCCCACTGAGGTTTAAATTTGTAATAGAGTTGATCATAGTTGTCTTGTTCTACTCTCCTCATTTTAGGCAAGTTTCCTACTTTTGTTTTGTTAGGAAGGCTTGCTTAGAGATTTCTTAATATTGTTCCTGGTTCCAGGAAACATTTTTCAAGAGAGCTATTGAAGATATGGCAGCTTGCAGTTTGCGTTGTATTGCCATTGCATATCGATCTTATGAGGCGGACAAAGTCCCAACTGGTGAACAAGATTTAAGCCAATGGGCTTTACCGGAGAATGATCTGGTTTTGCTAGCTATTGTTGGTTTAAAGGTATTAATTGTCATTCACTTTATTTTACTGCACTTAAGTACTTGAGTTTTTGTCCTCTTTTTTTCCCCTAAGTTATTATTTTTTGGTTTATCTTTGGATCCTTCTACTTCTCTTATATAGTTTTTGCTTTTAGTTTAGCATAGAACAATTTACCTAGTGAGAGCTTTTCTTAGTGTTACACACCCATCTTGCCCTCTCTTATAAGCCTTGAGTTATGAATTTTTTGAAACAGTCTTTCCGTTAATTGTTGGATGTTATGTTTATTTATCTGCCTTTAATTTTGGAGTTGTACATAATATATGTTCTTTTTAGAGCTTCTACTGTGCTTTATATGAAAAAAATGTTGATTTAATACTTTGAGGTTTGATGTGGAATGGCAAACTAATTCATATTGACAATGGATGCAGGACCCATGTCGACCAGGAGTCAAAGAAGCTGTGGAACTTTGTCAAAATGCTGGCGTGAAGGTAATTCTATGATATGAAAGTCCATGTGTTGACGATATATATTGTGGGCTCTGTCTGTCGTTCCGCTGTTTAGTGCAATATGTACTTTTTGTCTCACCATTTACTTTTGGTTGTTAAACCTGAAGAAATGTTCTCAAAAGAACAAATATTCAAAGAATACATCTGTTAATAAATCTAGGATTAAGATCATCAATCATAGTTCACATTCCTGTACAACTAAATATTTCACATTGAACACTACATTTCTAATTACTATATGGGTTTTTTTTTTCTTCTTTCCTCATGTTACACTTTTGAGAAATGCTAGCATTCCTCTCCTTCCATAACCAGTAAACAGAAGCTTCTACAATCTGCTCTTTTAACAAATCAAATCACAGTCTTTGCGCCCTTCTAAATTCTTTGGCTTATTCCACCTCTTCGTAAATTTTTCCATCATGTTGTTTTAGAAAACTGGTATTTGAAAATTTGCTTCACAGTTCTGTTGTATTATTACAGAACAGTAACACAAACAGTGTTCATGACAACGCCATTTTAGAAGTCTATCCTTTAACAGTTAGCTTATTCTCAATCGCATCATTGATTATTATGATTTCACCAGTATATTCTTCTAAACTCCTTACAGATTGACATTCTCAGATCTGTGTAATGGCATTATTACATGGATTCATGTATGCTGGTGTTGGTTGGACTTCTGATTATGGGTTAATGTGTGGTATAATTTTTTTATTGTTTTGCGCTCTCTGAGTTATGATGCTTTCATTGATCCACGATAAGCTTGGCAATTTTCGTTTCTCTCTATGATAGTATAATATGCTATTATCAGTTCTTGCAATATTTCATAACTGCAGTTACATAATTATTTCCAGTTTCGTCTTTTTTTTCTTTCCTTATAAGCAGTTTTCAGTGTCTAAGATGAGTGCATCCTTTTATCTCTTCCTTTCTTTATGTTGCAGCGGTCAGTGAGGCTGTATGATTGCAAAACTTTTTCTGTTATATTGTAATGATTAGCGGTGCTTCACATGATTAGAATTGGAGAATATTACGACAAATAGAATATGAGATACTAAAGATATAATAGAAATAATTATGGAACGGTAGTTTATGAAAATATATAACAGAAATAATTATGGAACTACTCTGAACTTATTCCTTATTATGTAACAGACAGTGCAGAGTAGTGAATTGTCTGTTCACTACTCTGCACTGTCTGTTACATTAAATTGCGGTTTATTTTGCCTATTACTAATTCAGAAAAAAATATTTTTGAAAAAGATCTGGTTAGGAAAATGTAATTTTGGACTAAATTCCATAGTTTGTGTTGTTGATCTTATGCTTGTCCATGTCCTGCACCTTTCAAACAGAGTAAAAAGTTTGAGCTTTTAATTTCTATTAAAATTAAGTTCTTTGGATGAGTTACTCTCAATAAATTTCAACGACTACAATGAATTGAAACATCATTTTTATAGGTGCGCATGGTCACTGGTGATAATATTCAAACTGCTAGAGCAATTGCTTTGGAATGTGGGATACTTACTTCAGCAGAAGATGCTGTGGAGCCTATTGTTATTGAAGGAAGAGTATTTAGAGAGTACTCAGGCGAAGAAAGGGACAAAATAGCTGAGAAGATATCAGTATGTCAATCAGGCCATGTTTGGAATTCCTATGAGAATCTTTGGATGCCCTAATATCAGTATCTCAGGCGCTATTTATTTGAACTTAATAACTGTATAAATCATGTGCAGGTTATGGGACGCTCTTCTCCAAATGACAAGCTTCTTCTTGTGCAATCATTGAGAAAGAATGGACATGTTGTTGCAGTAACTGGAGATGGTACAAATGACGCTCCTGCATTGCATGAGGTTTGGTTTTTACCTTCACCATTCGTGAATTTTGTATGTCAGAGTGTCTTGGTCAGGCAATTGACAAGAAAACAGTAATTTTATCAGTCATGCAACGGTTCTGGTTCTCTTTTATATAACACTTACCTTTCATGGCGCATTACTTTTTTGGTTCCTTTGCAACATTTCTATGCACCTGCATGCACAATATTGTTTTGTTTTTTCTTAAATTATTTCATTTTATAGTTGTATTAATGTCATAATTGTTATCTTCTGTTTAGGCGGATATTGGCCTTGCAATGGGAATCTCAGGAACAGAGGTTGCTAAAGAAAACTCAGATATCATAATCTTGGATGATAATTTTGCTTCAGTTGTAAAGGTCAGTTATGTTTATCTACTTCGATAATGTGATGTTTTGTCTCAGTTTGAGATCTATTATGAAGCATGATTGGCATGGACTTTTTTCTATTACTAATTCTTTGTTGTACTTGTCCTACACTCTTTCTGCTCTGGACTTTTTTTTTCCTAGCGGCTACTTAGAAAAGCTAAATAATTGAACCATCATGTCTATCTGCTATTTGAACATGTATGCTTATATATATGCAATACATTATTTTTCTTATTTATGGGTGAATAATTCTGCTGTTTGTAGGTTGTACGATGGGGCAGATCTGTGTATGCAAACATTCAGAAATTTATCCAGTTTCAGCTTACAGTTAATGTTGCAGCTCTCATTATAAACGTTGTAGCCGCAATTTCATCTGGTGATGTTCCCTTAAATGCTGTCCAGGTCTGTAGCTTTTCTTCTCTCATGTTCCTAAAACAAGTAAAAGAGGACCCTATTACCTTGTTAATATTTCTAGTTTTGTCCGGCTTACAGCTTCTCTGGGTTAACCTTATTATGGATACTCTTGGAGCTTTGGCATTGGCTACAGAACCTCCGACAGATCACCTTATGCATAGGCCCCCAGTTGGTCGCAGGTGAGAAATACTATGATTGCTGGAAGCTGCTCGTGAAATGAAATTGATCTGTACTTGCTGATGGTGGTGCATTTAAACTTACATTAGTGCATATATTTTTTTGTTTCCAGGGAGCCACTTGTAACTAATATCATGTGGAGGAACCTGGTGTTACAGGTAAGAATTAGGATACCAAGCCTGTATTAGTCATTTGAATATATATGTTCACTTCAAATATTTTTCTTATAATTTCAGGCGGTATATCAAGTGAGTGTGTTGCTGGTCCTTAATTTCCATGGAAAAAGTTTATTAGGGCTGAAGGATGATAACCCTGAAGAAGCAAACAAAGTGAAGGATACCTTGATATTCAATGCGTTTGTGCTTTGTCAAGTGAGCCTCTTACTCTAAATGCATCAATAGAGTGAAAGAAGCAGTTTAAGCTTTATTTTCTGGTGTATATTGTTTTGGGGTTCTTTGCTTCATTATATGTACAGGTCCTTGATTATGTTATCGCCGGCTAATTAATAGATAAAATATGATTGGAGAGCTAGCATAGTATGCTGAAAGAGTTGTTGATTGGTTATCCTGCAGATCTTCAATGAATTTAATGCTCGGAAGCCGGATGAAATGAATATATTTGAAGGAGTTACAAAAAACCATCTTTTCATGGCTATAATTGGAGTAACACTAGTTCTTCAGGTGAGGCTTCTTTATATTCTCCGGTTTTTCTTTTTGGACAGTCTTTTATTGTGATTTTAATTTATTTCTTTCTCCGGGTCTCTTCTGCAGGTCCTTATTATTGAATTTATAGGAAAGTTCTTTGATACGAGCAAGCTCAATTGGAAGCAATGGTTGATTTGTGCAATCATTGCTTTTATCAGGTCGGTGACAAGATTCATGCATTTATTTTTAATTTTAAATGTTAGTAATTAATTTTCAAATATTTGGATGGATGGATATAAATTCATGCATTTATTTTTAATTTTAAATGTTAGTAATTAATTTTCAAATATTTGGATGGATGTTTATAAATTGGTAAAGTAGTTTGCATTTTTTTCCCTTGGGCTTTTACAGTAGTTTGCATTTTTTTTTTCCTTGGTCTTTTACAGGCTACAGATTATATCATATGTTAGCAGAAACTTGAAATTTGATGTTTACATTTCTATATTCTGCTTTCTATATAACTTTTCAATGACAAGAGGTTCCTTTTTTCCTCTGTTGTAGCTGGCCTCTTGCTGTAGTTGGCAAATTTATCCCTGTTCCAGAAACCCCATTGCATAAGTTCTTTCCAAAAAGTCCCTTTCGACGGAAAAATCCTCCAAATTGTCCAAGTAAGAATGAGGCTGAAGTGAATCATGTGGCATCATCAATTTTTGCTTTGATTTAATATACAGGCTTGACAATGCTCTTCGAATGTGTTTTTCAGGTGAGTGAGACCAAGGAATGAGGAGTTCCGTACAGACGTATAAACCTTTTTCTTTTACAACAGTTTTTAGGACTTTTTTTCTTTTTATTTTCATACGGATCTTGACAGTAGTGTTTTCTAGATAGTTGTAGGATTCGTTATCCCGGAAAGTTGTGTTTCTTTTTGTTGCTTCCACAAAATGCACTTTGCCCAGATCTAACCCTGCCCTGACGACTAGGGGTTAAAATAGGAAGGTATACCCTTTTTTTGTGCAGGTGGATTGTGTTCGTAGTATATATTAAATCCTAAGTTAAAATGTTTGTTTTATATAATTTTATTTTCAATTGCTTGATATTCATTATTTGTAATGGGGGTGGCTCTCAGCTGTTGTGAAGTATTGGTTGATTTTGATTTTTAGCTCAATACTTGCAGTGGAACTATAATTGCTCAAAAGTATTGTTGCTTGATTTTTTTTTACTAGACCTTTTCATAATCAGGCGTTGATGTAATCAAATTCGTGAAGGCAAAGGCATAATTTGTATTTAGTTTTTTGTTACATAATCGAGTCATATTGAGGTACTGCATAAAATTAAGTAGGCTTCATTCATGCATCGTCCAATTTTACCATGTTCAGTTCTGAAGCATATGTATACATAATTACTTTATAAGGTCCATTTGAACTAGGGTCCTTACATAAAAAGCTAAGGAAAAAAAAATATGTATTCAAGTATTCCGGCTACATTTTTTTATGACATTTACTTTAATTATCAAGTCCCAACTACTTGTGATGTTCACTCTCCTTGTGTTGTGATTTGAAAATTGTTTCGTGTATTCAAGCCTAATGACTTGTTAATTTGGATAAGTTGTTGATTTCTAGCAACACATTATTCTTCCTCTCTAATGGTTAGCTATTAATCTCGAACTTTTTATATTTGCTAACTAATCCCTAATTCTTACCATTAGAATTAGGGATTAGTTAGCAAATATAAAAAAAAAATTATAGCCATCTTTTCTAATTTAGATGAGCTTCATACATTCTGGTTTTATACTTTTTTTTCATCTCTTCTTTTATATATTTGGTTCTTTGCCTTTTTGGGGGTGCCAACTTGGTTGGGATTTCCGTTGGGCTAGGTCCGTATTTCAATAAAAAAAATTACAAGGTATTAAATTATTACCGTTTTCCTATTAATTACAATGCATTAAATTATTGGGATTGAACCGTTTCGCGGAGAGAGAAACACATGATGAAGATCGAGCTCCACAACTAGTCAAACTTTTCATTGTCTTGTGGCGTTTGATGCGCTACAAATAGCGCCTAACATGAACATGTCAACCACGCTCTTCCAAATGCATGTCGTGTATCCATTTCCCTCATTGTATGTAGTGAAAAATTCTAAGCAAATCAAGGTTGGAGAGTTTCTAATTTTAGCAAAATGCTAGCATTTAGATACTCCCAACTTATTCTCTCTAGTGGTGGCAGACTGATCATCAATTTTTAAAATACTTTATAATCTATCAGTCCCTCTATTCTACCACTAGAGATGCTTTTAGAGTTAAAAGCTGAGTTAATTGTCTGAATCCATTGAAATAGTATAATTTGAGGCGAGATTTACTGCATCGGATTGCTCTGCACAGCCTGTAAAAACCTTGTTTCTTAATCTCTTTATCGTACCTCCCAGCCCCTTAGCTACTTGTACAAAAAAAACTAGGACGTCTTATTTTTTTCTTTATTACTTCCTCATTTTTTGAAAGAGCTTTTAATGAATTCAAATATGGTGAATATTATGCTTATACTTTAAAGGTGAAAGATTGAATTATAAAATTGGACATAAATATCCAAAACTTCCAATTGAGCCCCTTAGATCAATCCATGGCCATTTTTTTTATTCATCTTCCCCACTTTCTTTATCTAGTCATGCCAACGCTTTTTGGGAGAGTTTCAGACTTTTATGCAGTTGTACTGTCCTTGGATTAGACATACCCCTTCAACAAGGGTTGAAGTTTAAACCCCAATCCGGGGCTCAATGTAGTTGAAATCTCTATCGGCTATCGATAAACATAGGTTCGAATCCTCAGCCAAGTCGAGCAGTCAAGCTCGTTTGTTTTGGGCCATTGGCCTGCCTGTTCTCCTATGTAAATTCTCTCAATTTCCATTGCCTATTCTTGTCTGTCTTTTTTCTCATGTCATAGACCCAAATGCCCCTATAAACCTAATTTTGGAAACACTCCATGGTTACGCTTATGGTGGATACCCGAATGACGATAGTTTGGCAAACACAACGCCGACTTGCAAATCCATTCTCAGATCTTCGGTTTTACCTACGACCCTTTCTCCTTTCTCTCATTTTCTTCGCTAATGCTAAACTCTCCCTAATTACGAAGTTGTGGCCTGATCACCCAACTCAAGTAAGGTATTTCCAAATCCACAACATTCCAATGCAATCCAGTTTTTTTGGGTACCGAAAACCCTAAGATACCTAGATAACATCAATGCCAATCTTATGGTGGGCTAATCCCACATTTAAATTAGTAATGTTAGCCTATTCGGCAAGCTAACCGGTAATCGACTTCCTCCTCTAGCCCTTTTAGGGAAACGAATTTCAACTTTTTTATGTTAGATCCATGTTTATACATTGTGATAATCAAACACCGATTAAGAGGAACCAAACATGATATATAACGATAAAAATCGTTGCATCCATCATCGACATATAACAATGTTAGACAATTGATCTCAACGTGTGTCATCTCTATTGATTTTCTTAGATCAAAGGATAATATCGTGGCTCTGCTAACCAAAAGGTTAAACCGAGATCAAGTTGAAAAGACATTAAAGGAATGAGATCTAATCCTATTAATATCTGTTGGGGGTAAATGTAATTTTTACATTTATTTATATTTTTACCATGGGTTATAATTATAACCTATGTTTGCTAATTTTTACATTTATTCGTATTCAAACCATAGGTTATAATTATAACCTATAGTTTGTCATTTTTATTATTTTGGTGTAAAAAATAAAGGAAATAAAAAGAAAAATAAAAGAATACAAAAATAAAAGAAATAAAAAATAAAAAATAAAAAAGAAATAGTCAAAAGAAGAGAAGAATGTGGGTTAGTGGGTGACAAAGTGGAAAAATGCATTAAACTAACTTCTAAGTGCAAGAAACCCGAAATAGGTCAGTGGTCACTGTTGATTAAATTATTCGGGTTCAAGAATTTCAGAAGTGAGCTCGGATCCAGAAAATAGACGTCCCCATCTTTTTGGATCCATCTTCAGCAGCACCATAGGACGAACAAAGAGAGGGTATGAATTTTACGAAGTCAGCTACAGAAACACAATACAATTTCGGGTGAAACTTCACAAGCCAAGTTGAGGCCTAAAAACAAGGAAGTACTACTCCATTTTATGCAAAGTGGAATCATGACATGAGTAGTGGGTAAGTGTGTGATTAGTGGGTGCAAATTCTTCCTATAAATAACCTTTCTTCCTCTTCATTCAAGCCCCCCCAACCAATAACCAATCAATCAATACAAAACCAAAATCAATACCAAAATAATCAATCCAATACAAGAATACACAACAAATATCAATCCAATTATCAGATATATTCAGCCTATTCATATCTTTCTAGCCAAATTCGGTCCCACTTCGGTCCAATTTCATCACTAAACACAATTTTCAAGCTTCCAAGCCAATTCTTATCATCAATTTTAGCTATAATCTTAAGCTTTTGTTCATCAATTTGAACATCAATTTACAACAGCCCCTTTTTTGTCCGATTTTAGCCACTAAAATCGTCCCTCTCGGTCCCTGATTCGGTATAATTTGCTCTTTTCCGACCAAACACAAACCCGATTCGTTTTCCTACTCAAATTCACATCCAAAAACTCAATTTCCTGGTCAAAATATCAATCTTATCACAACAATCTCAATTTCCAAATATCAAGCTCAATCAATTGGCACCACTAAACACGCATTTTACTCAAGTCAAACATCGGTCCCGGGATAACGACCTCAGACAGACACAACGTTTCAACGCGACGCTTCGACGCAACGGCTCACCACTTCAGTTAATTCATTTCAATTGTTCACTTCAATTTCAATTACAAACATATTTATTGCTTTTGACATTGTGGATATTAAATTTGCTATTTGTCTTGGCTGTAATTATTGCTATTCGGTTTATTGTAACCCAAAACTCTTAGTTTAAAGTAAATATAAAGAAAAAATTCCAAAATTCTTGTGTTTGCTTTATTATTCTTACATTTTTAATTACTGAAAACTATTGGTCCAATTCTAGTTAAAGTTGTGCTAACGGCAACTAGAAACTCATGAAATCATTTTCACAATCATTGCTTTTCCCGTACAATTGTTTGATTATTAGTCAGTTATCCATTAGATAAAGGCGCATATCTATAAAACCGTTTTCTTAAACGTAGGTTGAGAACCTAATTCTCTGGCACGCCCGCATTTTTCCCGCACAAGTCAAGGTTGTAAAGGGAATATTTTTGTTACTCAAAAATATCGCCAACAATATCTAAAGCTTTACATGAAAGAAAACCCAACCTTATTGACTAGAGATCCCAAGATCTAGGTTCAAAGGGACACCTTAATTGTATAAACCTTGTGAGGTCACTATTGGGGTCAATCCTAGTCAATTCCTAAGATGTAAATAGTGATATAAAATGAGAAATGTTAAGTTATGATTATAATGTATATATATGCATCAGAATTCTGAGTAAAAGAGATCAGCTATAAAAGGAGACTATTGAGTCTTAGTTCTCTAAAACTCTTGCAAAACCAAGAGATGTTCATGATCATAATGAATCTAAACATGAGAATCAAAAAATCGTGTTACATTGGAATTTATGTGAAGTATATTATCGATTACACAAGCGATACAATAGTTCAGGGACATCGCGTCTGCTAGTCATCTAGTAAAGTTAATATACTTCCATAAGAGAATATTCGAGGGTTTTTACCTATATATTATATGCAGATATCGATTGTAGAAAATTATCACGATGTCAAATTTTTTGCTTCCAATTTTATTAATATAGGGGAATTGTTAGATAAATATAATGAAAATATAACTCCATTTATTCGTGGTACTGTACAATTAGCATAGTTATTGGAATTGATGAAAATGGGTATATAAATCTAACACATCACAGGGGGAAATCCATAAAAGGGGATTAAATAAGAGCATGTCTAATAAAGTAACACATACAGTTAAACCTCGATAAATGAATATTCGATAAAGTAATAACCTCGATTATATAATAAATTTTTCCGGTCTCGACTTGGGCCAATGGACTAAAGTAATAACCTCGTTAAATGGATTAAATAATAAAAAATATTTAAATCCTTAAGGGCCTAGTGAAAATATAAGTAATAATTATTAAATTACATACAATATATATATATATATATATATATATATATATATATATATATATATATATATATATATATATATTATAGGGGAGGGATCAAGTGAGAACCCTCCCTTAGGTGAGAACCACTCAAAACTACGTAGTTTTGAGTGTAAAAATTAATTAAAAAATGCTGATGTTGTTGCTGGGGTTTGAACCTCCTCACTTACACTCCACATCACTTACCACTAAGCCATTTGTTTCTCTTGTGTATTCTGCCTCGCGCTGATTAATATACCAATGCCCTTGTAGCTTCTATTGTTTAATATTTGATGCATGCACTTATTAATATTGATTAAATTCACATAATAATTATTAATAGAAAAAAACAAATGTGCATAATAATTAATTATGTTCTAAATATTGTTACATATGTTCTAAACTTTATAATTTGTATTCTAAAAATTAAGATAATGTTTTAAAAAAATAGTAAATATATGGGCTATTTTTTTGTTCAAAAAAAAAACTTACATTCTAAATAACATAACGTATGTTCTAAAAAACATATCATATGTTTTAAAGTTTATAGTTTGTGTTCCAAAAATTAAGTATAATTTTCTAAAAAAAATCAGTAGATATCTGTATCGTTTTTTCACTTGTTCTATAATATAATTTATAACTCATGTTCGAAAAAACATAACACGTGTTCTAAAAAACATAACGTATGTTCTAAAAAATATGTCGTACGTTCTAACTTCATAGTTCGTGTTTTAAAAGTTAAAATATATGTTATAACGTATGTTTTAAAAAATATATAGTTTGTGTTCTAAAAATTAAGTATAACGTTCTAAAAAATCAGTAGATATCTGGATCGTTTTTTCATTTGTTCTATAATATAATTTATAACTCATATTCGAAAAAGCATAACACATTTTCTAAAAAACATAACGTATGTTCTAAAAAATATGTCGTACGTTCTAAACTTCATAGTTCGTGTTTTAAAAGTTAAAATATATGTTCTAACGTATGTTAAAAAATATATTTTCTTATATAACATAAATTACAAAAATATAAAGGAATTAAATAAATAAGAAATTGGAGCATGTTTTTGGATTTTTTCTATTAATAATTCATTATTATGGACATTTTCTTTCTATTAATAATTCATTATTATGCAAATTTCTTTTTTTTTCTATTAATAATTTATTATTATGCAAATTTAATCAATATTAATAAGTGCATACATCAAATATTAAACAATAGAAGCTACAAGTGCATTGGTATATTAAGCAGTGCGCAATATAATACATAAGAAAATCAAATAGCTCAGTGGTAAGAAGTATGGAGTGTAAGTAAGGAGGACAAGGTTCAAACCCAAGCAGCAACATTAGTGTTTTCTAATTAATTTTTACACTCAAAACTACGTAGTTTTGAGTGGTTCTCACCTAAAGAGTGTTTTCACCTAAGAAAGGGTTCTCACAAGAGCCCTCTCATATATATATATATATATATATATATATATATATATATATATATATATATCATAAACAAGATAATTACATATCTAATGAATATTAAATGAATATTAAATGAATATTTTTTTCCGGTCCCAAAGATATGCATTTATAGATAAATGAATAAATTATTCATTTATTGATAAATTAATAAATTATTCATTTAATATTCATTAGATATGTAGTTTTGAGTGGTTCTCACCTAAAGAGTGTTTTCACCTAAGAAAGGGTTCTCACAAGAGCCCTCATATATATATATATATATATATATATATATATATATATATATATATATATATATATATATATATATATATATATATATATCATAAACAAGATAATTACATATCTAATGAATATTAAATGAATAATTTATTAATTTATCAATAAATGAATAATTTATTCATTTATCGATAAATAAATAATTTCGCTTAATGAATATTTTTTTCCGGTCCCAAAGATATGCATTTATAGAGGTTTTACTGTATTTGTTATTTATTGGTGTCACTAACAACTATAAATAACATCTTATTATAATTTTTTATTATTTTCATATTTTGTAAGATCCACTTATCATAAAATAATACATTTATTTAATTAATATATAATTAATAATTTTGTAAGGATTAAAACAAATTTTAAGGCATTAAAACATATATTGAGGGGTTAAAAAAAAGTGAAAAAATAAAAGAGAGAGAAAAGCTTTGTTACCAACATTGGTAACATCTCTCCTAGTGGTTAGTAACAATTTTTTTTCCTAAATAACACCCATTAGAGGTGCTCTAATGTAGAAGATGTTCAATAATGATGAATTGGGTAAATTACACCCATGGTCAGTGGACTTTATCTATTTTAACATTGTGGCCACTAAATTTTAATTCTTAACGGTATAGTCATTGAATTTTACACTTTTTAACAGTGGTGGCCACTCAACTTTAACTAACTCCTCAAAATGACTGTTAACGATCTCAAAATGAAAATATAAAAGAATTAAAGTTGTTCAGAAAATATTTACCATGAAACCATATTTTTTTTTTCCAAAATCACCTTTATTTCTCTAAAATTTACTCCCTCTCATAATGAATGGGTAAATTACACCTATGGCCACTAAACTTTACTCATTTTAACATTGTGTCCACTGAACTTCAATTCTTAACGGTATAACCACTAAATTTTACATTTTTTAACACTGGTGGCCACTCAACTTTAACTAACTTCTCAAAATGACAGTTAACGACCTCAAAATAAAATGTTCAAGAATTAAAGTTAGGGTAAATTACACCCATGGCCACTGAACTTTACCCATTTTCACATTATGGCCATTAAACTTTATTTCTTCCCGGTATGGCCATTGAATTTTACACTTTTTAACACCAGTGACCATTCAAATTTAACTAACTTCTCAAAATGACCTTTAACGATCGTTAACGACCTCAAAATGAAAATATTCAAGAATTAAAGTTGTTCAGAACGACATTTACCATGAAACCACATTTTTTATTTTCGAAAACCACATTTTATAGATCTTTCTCTCTCTAAAAATTCACTTTCTCTCTCCTAACCAAACAACACCCAAATGATCTCAAAACGAAAATTTTCAAGAATTAAAGTTCCTTAGAATATCATTAACGCTTTGGATTTTTTATTTTTAGCCGTCAACGGTCGTTTTGAGACGTTAAGTGGCCACCGGTGTTAAAAAGTGTAAAGTTCAATGGCCATACCGGGAAGAAATGAAGTTCAGTGGCCATAATGTGAAAATGGGTAAAGCTCAGTGGCCATGAGTGTAATTTACTCATTAAAGTTGTTCAGAACGACATTTACCATGAAAGCACATTTTTTATTTTCCAAAATCACCTTTATTGGAACTTTCTCTTTCTGAAAATTAACTCTCTCTTTCCTAACCAAACAACACCTAAATGACTTCAAAAGAAAATTTTCAAGAATTAAAGTTCCTTAGAATGTCATTAACTCTTCGAATTTTTTTATTTTGAGATCGTCAACGGTCGTTTTGAGGCGTTGAGTGACTACCGATGTTAAAAAGTGTAAAGTTCAATAGCCATACCTTTAAGAATTGAAGTTCAGTAATCATAATGTTAAAATGGATAAAGTTCAGTGGCCATATATGTAATTTATTCTATAATGAATTAGTTGTAATTCTTGAACCCAAATAGCATCACCAAGAGAGAATCCACTAAATATCATCCTTTCTCTTGGCTTATCATTCGATGCACCGAACTAAGAGACAGAGATTGGACTCTCGTCTTTAACCACACTTATCGGGAAGGAAATATAGCAGCTGACTGGCTGGCGAACTTCGCAGATTCTTGTTCTTTGGATCACCATGAGTTCGGTGTGTCTCTTGCTGCAGGCCTCCAGGAAATTCTTGCAGCTGATCGTAGAGGCTCTGTTTCTAGCAGAGTCGTGCATTCTTAGATTTGTTCTTTTTTAGTTTCTGTTTCTTGTTCCTTCCTGGGCTTTATGCCTTCCTTAGTCTACCGAAAAAAAAAAAAAAGAGAATCCACTTTTTCTAGAAATGATTTAGAAGATGGGTTCAAGACTTTCACAAGAATCCCAATTTTTAACTCAAACAATTTATATCATATTGAACCAAAACAAATTCAGTCGAAGTTATCAGATGAGAGAGAGGAGATTTAATGAGAAGAAGAGAGAGGAGAGAGAAGGGCGAAGGGAAAGAGTAGAAAGGAAGAAGAATGATAGAGAGAGAGTAAAGAAAATTGAAAAGTGACGGTATTAAAAAGGGGTAAATTACACTCATGGCCACTGAACTTTACCAATTTTCATATTATGGCCACTGAACTTCATTTCTTCCCAGTATGACCACTGAACTTTACACTTTTTAACATCGGTGGCTACTCAATGTTAACTAACTTCTCAAAATGACTGTTAAAAATCGTTAACGATCTCAAAATGAAAATATTCAAGAATTAAAGTTGTTCAGAACAACATTTACTATGAACGCACATTTTTTATTTTCGAAAATCACATTTTTTGGATCTTTCTCTCTCTAAAAATTCATTTTCTCTCCTAATCAAACAACACCTAAATGACCTCAAAACAAAAAATTTCAAAAGTTAAAGTTCCTTAGAATATTATTAAAGTTGAGTGGTTATATCGTTAAGAATTGAAATTCAGTTACCACAATGTTAAAATGGATAAAGTTCAGTAGCCATGGATGTAATTTACCCAATTTTTTTCAGTCGAATAAATCAACTGAACGAGAGGAGAGAGAAAATGAATTAAAAAAATTGTTTTGACAAATCGGTCCGGCTAACCTATGCCTTATGGCATAGGTTAGGTATAATTAATACCTCTTAATATTTAGTTTTTCTAAGTAATCATATACCATTAATAAAGGCAAAAAGTATAATTAAGTTTCTGAATTTTATCTGTTTTAAGGATCAAGTCTCTAATCAATTATTTTTCTATATTGAGCTCTTGATCATTGATTTTATTATGGATTTGATCTTTATTTAAATTTTCCGTCAAGTTTAGTTTTAGTTTTGACGATTCTAATGTTGAAAATCACAAGCCGAATTCTAATTTCGTTTTAGTTTTTAATTTTTATCTCTCCTAGTCAATGAACTCTTATTTTTATTTGTCCATGTCAACTCGCCCTAACGATATATGCAATCCAACTCGACGAAAAAGTTAAATAAGGGTCCAATCCATAATAGAATCAATTATTAAGGACCCAATGTGGAAAAATAAATGATCAGAGACTTAATTCTTAAAATAGCCAAAGTTCAGGAGTTTAATTATGCTTTTTACTATTAATAAAACATAATTAATATTTTCACATAAAAATAATAAGGGGTAAATTACACCCATGGCCACTGAGCTTTACCCATTTTCACATTATGGCCACTGAATTTCATTTCTTCCCGGTATGGCTATTGAACTTTACACTTTTTAACACCGGTGGTCACTTAATGTCTCAAAACGACCATTGACGGCTAAAAATAAAAAAATCCAAAGCGTTAATGATATTCTAAGGAACTTTAATTCTTGAAAAATTTCGTTTTGAGGTCATTTGGATGTTGTTTGGTTAGGAGAGAGAAAGTGAATTTTTAGAGAGAGAAAACTCTAAAAAATGTGGTTTTCGAAAATAAAAAATGTGGTTTCATGGTAAATGTCGTTCTGAACAACTTTAATTCTTGAATATTTTCATTTTGAGGTCGTTAACGATCGTTAACGGTCATTTTGAAAAGTTAGTTAAATTTGAGTGGTCACCGGTGTTAAAAAGTGTAAAGTTCAATGACCATACCGGAAATAAATGAAGTTCAATGGCCATAATGTGAAAATGGATAAAGTTAAGTAACCATGTGTATAATTTTATCTCAAATTAGGATGGAGGAGGAAAAGGATGTAAGCGAAACAAATAGAAAATAGAGTAAAAAAAAATCTCTTGGAAACGTATATGCATTATTTTATTTTTTTAAAAGCAATTAACCTGTGCCATTATGGCACAGGTTAGATTTGCCGTTGACCCAAATATAGAAAGTTTAATGATTTGGTAAAAGCAACAACCTCATTTATTGTTTTGCAATAAAAAGGTATCACATGAATTTAATTGCAAATAAATCCTAAGATTTTTTTTAATTTACCCTCAAAATAAAGAGAATAAGTTTAAAACAAAAAATAAAATACAACAAATCTAATTATTAAAAATCATACTTAGCTCTAATGTGTTTGCACATTTTTTGGTGATCTATCGAGTCATTCATCCATATGCAAACTATCTTTACTGAGAGCGTTGAAATCTTTTTTTACAAATATGTTCTTCCTTTAGGTGAATCCGTTTTGTCCCTTGGTGCACCAATTCATCGACAACTGACCTTCTCTTCACATAGAAATCTTTCAATCCTTCCCAATCTGATAGAACAAATGCATTCACATTCTTTTTACCTTTTGCTGCTTTTTTCATCCACCTTCTGATCTATTGGACGCTCTTCCATCGCTCATACAGAGTTGTCATCTTCGCTTGCATCACAATTTGAGGGTGATGTAGTGTATGTACTTGAGGCAAAAAAATTATTCTTTTTGAAAAACTAACATCCTTATATTTATCCTTAAACTTGTGTCAGTTAGGTTGATCTTTGAGGATTTTTCAACAATGATTATAAAAATAAAATTATTATGATCTTATCTCTACTAGTGTATAGTCCATAAGTCTTACCAATAATTTGTTCTTCATCATGGCCGTTTGGGTGGATATCCTTAATTTATATATAGCATGCATTAAAATTGGAGATTTTTTTACTAATTTTGTAACAATGGTTTGAAGATGAATCATTGTTCATCTCCCAACCTTCCGTCGTCCATTTGTTGTAGTAACTTGCGATTTTTTTTCCAATTACCCCCCTTCGATTGATCGATACTTATGATAAGGTCTAATGATATTTTCAACATACTCTTGCATAAATGTATATCACGTACTTTGGTCTGTTTCAACCTCTACGAATTTTTATTGTTTCCCATATCCACATATTGTTCCTACACTTGATTGTTGGAGATGCTTATTGCATGGTGGATGACTTCATGCTATCTCTTCTTGTATTTACGTGGACTATATACAATTTTAGAGGATACATGGTGCGTGGATAGTAGCCTGATATCATTAGACAATTATCCCGGTAGTAGTCGGGATCAAAGGAGGATCCAGGGACGGGGAGGGTCGGCCGACCCTCCTGCCCCATCGGGAAACTCCATAAATGGGTTTTCCTCCCTGACTCCTCCAGGAGTTGCCATGGCTAGAGCCCTCTATAACCATGGAAATACGTTGCAGATGGGGGAGAAGAAGCCCCCATTCTCCTGTAAAAAAAATAATAATCCCAAAACGACGGATCGGTAATCTAACTTAAAGAACTTAAAAACATGTTGCTAAATAACTGAATTGAGGCTAAAAGGAACTTGGAAAGTGAAGTTAGAGCTAGAAATTATGAAGAACAAAGCATAAAGTCTAGAGTGAATTTGGCATGGTGCAGGTGTTTTTGAATTGTTGGTTGGGGTTTTAAATTGATACTTTGGATCCTATTTATAGTGTTTTGGAATGATTTGTTGGTTGTACATGTTGACCACTTCCATAATTTTTCTCCCAACTTTTCTCCACTACTTGGAATCAACCCTCAATTCCTATATTTGCTCCACTTTTTTGTCATTTCATCCCACTTCTCCTTGATTTATGGCTTAATGTGTAACGGGTAGTGGATGACTTTTTTGCACATATGTAAATGAAGTGTCAGACTTGAGTGGTTAGTCCTTAGTCCGATTGTTAGCTCGTTAGTGCGCCATGCAGTCCCGAATCGTCGAACCATGCGTGGAAAGGTTGCTGAAAGTCCAAACCACACGACGTGTTAACTTATTTCGAGCAAAGAGTTTTGACCGCGCTCCACACGTCGTGTGGAACACTTAAAGTGTCTTATCGGCACGTTTTTTGTAGCTCACACGGCATGTGACCTGCTATTCCTCGAACCATATGTTAAATTTATTGTACACTTTTTATGTACATAAACTTTAAAATAAAATTCTATTTCATGGGCCAACAATATTATTCAATAGTATATCTTGATATAAGTAATTAAAAAACTACAATCCAAAAATACATTGGAAAGCTTGAATCTGCATTTTTAATATCATAGCTCGTGCTAAAAACAATAATAGACGGTGCTTGAAACTGTTTTTGGCACAACGATGAGAAACCACTTCACCCATAATCGACTTCATAAACTTTTCTTCAAAAAATGATTCCATGATCTTTCAACAAACCAGATCTAAATGATGATAAACAAAACTCTTCATACAAAGAGATATACTACAATCACCCATAACAGGAGAAAAAAAAACTACAAATCAAGAAAAAACTAACAAATCAAACACAGTAGATCAATCAAAAAAATTATTCAATAAAGAAAGAAGAAAACGAAGCAAAATAAATCCGACGAAAAATCGGAAGAAAAACCCAAAACTTTGACGAAGAAAATGGTAGTTTCTTTCATAAATTGATACATTTGACACTACTCTCATTACAAACTCTCTCTAACACATAATACATTGAGATTTATAAGAAAAGAGAAATTCAAGTAACAAAAGAAAGCAGAAAACTACATACTCATCTTCATCAAATAAAAATTGAATAAAAGAAAAAAAATTGCCTGAGGAGCATATAGATAATGGTAATAACTTTTTTTCTCTTATATTAAAGGATGATTAATATTAGTTTTCCAATTTTTCTCGTTGTGTCTCGAACCCGCGTCACCTATAAATGCCCTCGTAAGTAAATATCAGAATGTAGATGAAGCTGTTTTACATGCTCATGCTCATGGGACTTTGAGGATCATTAAGAGCTGCAATAGCTGTTTGGATTTTCATCATCAAATTCTCTTTTTCTTCTTTATCTTCCTGTTAAAAAAGAGAGATATACAGAATAAAAAGAAAAACCCATGCATATATCCAAAATATTTATTTATTTTGTCAAAAACATTCTGAGACCTGATCATTTTAATTTTAATTTTAGTAGATTGAGTGTCTAATCTTTTATTCAATATATTAACCTAATTTTTTAAATTAAATTAGATGTTTACATCCAACTAATTTAGTAATCAATTGCGTGACCAAAAAAAAAAATCAGACATCCGATATGTTGAAATCTATATATAATATAAAACAGTAACGATGGAACTGAGATGTCACTTCCTCATTTTTTACTGATAAAAATATAATATAATATATAATATATTAGTTTTAATTCTATTATTATATTTATCTATAAAAATATTATTTAAAGTAAATATGAAAATCAAATAATAATATTTAATTTATATAACACATATTAAGATGAATCCGTGCATCGCACGGGCAAAAAACTAGTAAAATATAAAAGGCTTAATGCACTATTTTTTTTTTAACAATTTATATAAGCAGAACACTTATTTTAACCCTAAACTAAAAATTAAAGCTCAATTAGGATTTTAATTTATTAAAATCATCAATTAGGAGTTCCTGAACTAGGTAAAAATTATCAATTAAGTCATCATTCTATCCTAAAATCATAAACTGTGGATTTGGAGAAGAGAGTATGAAACTGTTCAACTGAATGATTTTCAATAAATACTCAATTGATGATGTTTACTTATTCAATGACATAGTTGATGATTTTGATGGTTTAAGGTTCTAATTGACTTTAAAGTATTAGTTTGGGGAGCTAAATGAGTATTATTCTATTTATATATATAAGATTCAGATAATGATCCAACCTAACACGTAATATTATGTATTGCACACAAACTTTGATAACCCATAAAAATTAAATGAGAAAAATGAAAAGCTAATCATGCTTTGTTGTCTAATTTAGCACCATGAAGTATATATTAAAAGAATAGAAACGTTGGGGCCAATAAAATATTATATATGAAAGTTATGGCATCTTAACTATAATAAAATACTTTCACTATTCCACCAATCAATTTAACTAATAGAGATAAATGCTCTAAAAAATGCAAATTATTGATTTATACTTTAATTAGAAGCAATCTATTAATATTCAAATTGAAGTAGTTATAATTAAATACAATTAATTTAATTAACCATTAAATAAACAAATAAATTCTGGGGGAAAAAGATATGGTAATCTCAATTGATAATGATTTCTTACCAAAATAATAAAAATTACAAAATAAGACTTTTATGCCCATATATTTATAGTATAATTTTTGTTTTGTTAATCAAGAATCACGATTTCCTTTTGTTAATAAATATTTAGTCACACATAATCTCAACATTTATACAAATAAAGAAAGTTGTTAAATCATAAACGTTTTGTTGTTTTTAGGCTTAATGCTTCTCCAGCTCTCTTAACTTGTCCAAATCGATCATTTTATCCCTCCAACTCATCGAATGTCCTATTTACCCTCTTAACTCCATAAAAATAGTATTTCTCACCCCCTTAACTTGTCCAAATTTGTCATTTTACCCCTTCTCAACTCATCGAATATCCTATTTACCCCTTTAACTCCATAAAAGTGGTATTTCTCACCACTTATGATCATATTTACCCTCTTAACTCCATAAAAATGGTACTCCCTCCGTTTCATATTACATGTCTTTTTAGATAGTTGTATAGAAATTAAGGATATTGAAAAAAAAGACATTATTACTCCTTATTTGTTGATTCTAATATTTATATATTCTATAATAAGTCCATTATTCTAATTAATTTCCGTAAACCCGCGTTTTATTGCAGAAAAAAAGATGACTTAACATGTACTAATCATATAAAATGACATTAATATGAAACAAAAAAAAAACATCTCTAGAAAGACATGTAATATGAAACGGAGGTAGTATTTCTTATCCCTTTATAGTAGTCAAAAAAGTTGAAAAGAGAAAGAACGAATAAAAAATACAAATAACAAGAACATTAATATAAACAAGTTAAATACATTATATGTAGGGATAATGTACCAAAATAGGCCTATGATTTTTGGGGAAGTATCAATTTAGGTTTCACTTACAAAATAGCATAAATATAGGTTTAACATTTAAAAAAGTTATCAATTTAGGTTTCGATAACGGATTGCAAAGGGGTGAAAAATACCACTTTTATGGAGTTAAGGGGGTAAATAGAATATTTTATGTGTTGGGGGGATAAATAAATGGACAAGTTGAGGGTGTGAGAAATACCACTTTTATGGAGTTAAGGAGGTAAATGGGACATTCGATAAGTTGAGGAGGTAAAATGACCAATTTGGACAAATTAAAGAAGCTGAGCAAGCATTGGGCCTTATTTTTACTAATAAATTGTACCTATCACTGTCATAGATTCATATTTTTTTAATAAATAGACCAATTCATTGCTCTCAAATTTCCTTAAAAAGAATAATTTATTTTATATTTTAATCATATCTATGTTTTTAATTAGGAACTAAAGAAACAAAAGAACTTTCCTTTAAAGAACAAAAGATAGAAAACCAAATTGATTGGGCTCAGAATGAAAAGGACTAAATAAAGAAAATTATTAATAATAATAACAACTCATAAAAATGACCTCGTAAATAATTTGTTACTTTCAAATAATAATAATAATAATAATAACTTGTTTAGGAGAAGAAAAAAAAAACGTGACCACAAATATCTATTTAAACTAGATTGAAGGTGACAGAAATACTTTCATATGTTTAGGTAATGCTATTTACTGCAATATTTTTTCTATGTACCGCACTCTTTTTGACGTTTATGTCCTTTTCATAATTTTTTTCAAAAACTAAAACTTTTTTTTTCTTTCTTTTTGAATTTTTTTTAAAATGGATTTGGCCTAAACGCGCACCGTTCCACCGTACGGTGGAACGGGAGCGCCATTCGTTCCACCGTACGGTGGAACGAACGGCGCGTGCCATTTCCACCACGGGTGGAATGGGCAGTTCGTCCATTCCACCCGCGGTGGAAACGGCACGTCCCGTCCATTTAGGCTAAATTCATACGGATTCCGCCTCCGTTTCGGAGGCGGAATCCGTGATTTCGGAGTAATTTTTAAAAAAAAACCTTACGGGAGCATTCATGAAGCCTTTACCCGCTCATGCCTTTGACGGCATGTCGTTTTAGGTCGGGTTTTTTGAAAATCCAAAAAGCTAGAGAGGATTTAAGAGTTTTGATTTTTTGAGTTTAAATTATGAGAAGGGCAAAATTGTCAAAAAAGTGCGGTAGGTGGAAAAAATATTACGGTAAATAGCAGCTCACTATGTTTATTATAGAAACAGAAAAATATCACATGATGATGCTGGATTTTTCTAGGGAAATAACAAACGTGGGAAACATGTTTCTCTGAAAATAACATATTAAATATTTAAATTTTTGTACTATATCGGAAAAAAAATAAAAAATAAAATTGTATAAAAGGTACAGTAGGCCTCCTCCTCTGTCCCCATTAATTATTTGACAATTGAGTGTGATTTATTCAATAATATATATATATATGTATATATATTTATTACCTCTTCTAGATTAATATAACGAAATCTAATCCAAATTGAATTTTGATTTCATTAATAAGGTGAGTTTAGTATTTTTAATTATTTTTCCAATTATTTTTTAAAATTTTTTCTATTAATCCCATTGCCCATTTTTGTTAGGATTAAGGTGCAAGAATACCCTTAACATTTTGGATGATGAACAATTTTTTCTCTGGTGCAATTTTACCCCTAATGTTGGTAGTCAATAACAATTTTACCCCTAACATTGATAATTTGGATCAATTTGAGAAATAATTTATCAAACTGTCTTCTCGGTCATGAATCTTGTCATCTACACTTCACACGTACGTCATTTTATCAGTAATAAATCACAAACACATGTTGGGATGTGAAAAAAAAATACTTTCTTTTGTACGAATTATATAAAAAAAATCACCGAACTTATAAATATTAATCTTCAATTCTATTATTAAATTACAAAAAAATCAAATTTTTTTTAGAACGAATTGATATGCAATTGGTGCAAAATAAAGAACAAAAATGTCATCACAACAAAAAGAACAAAAATGTCTGTGTTTTATAATAGTGTCTGAAATTGATCCAAATTTATGTTAGGGGTAAAATTGCTATTGTCTACAAATATTAAGGATAAAATTGTATAATTTTAGACGTTATGGGTAAATTGCTCCTGACCTTTTGGTATTTTTTACACCTTAACCCTTTTTTTTATATTTTGATAAAAGCCCTTGATCTAAACTCCTAATTTACCCTTGTACTTTTTAAAAAAAAATAATTCATCTAATTTACCCATTGTACTTTTGAGGAGTTATAAGTTTTTGAGCTAAATTAGAAAAATAAACTACATTTTATCTTCAATTTTTAGCACCATGAACACTTACAAAAATTAAAATGATAATATGTTAAAGTGGAAACTGTTGTTGCAACTTTTGTTGTTAAAGACAGATATTATTCGGACACTCTGGATTACACTAATCATCATGATTGTTTTCAATTCCATATGATATGATCATCCCACTTTATCCAAAGTTATCTTACATTATCATCCATTTTCCTATTTTGTGGATCCCACGTGTAAAATAAAATTCTTTCTTTAAAACTTCAAATACCCTAATATAGGAAATGATAATATTTTTGTCTCATCATATAAAACCGGGAGCAATACTGAATGGATCCTTATAAAATTGCTCCAAATTAAAAAGGTTTGAATTTTTTTTTTAAACATATATTTAGATTTTTTCAAAAGCTTTAGGTCCATCCCAATATTTTTAAAAAAAAATAAAGAAAGAAATTTATGTGATTTCCTCATTTGATAAATAACGTAAGATAATATATAATGTTTTTTAAAAACTATATTTTTCACACTAATAAAATAAGAAATTCAAAAAACGCTATTATATTTTTCTAATGCGGAAGTTGATTTTGCTAATCTAATATGTTGATTTATTGATTTTCATAACGTAACATGTTAAATTCTTAATATTTGCTAAGAAACATGTTAAATTGTTGAAATGTAACATGTTGACTTGAGGAAGTAAAAATGATGTTAAATTATTTATTTAGATAAGGATGTAAAATACTTTGCAATTTTAAAAAACACTATACTATACTATTCTATTTACAAATGTAAAAAATTATATTTTTTTTAACTTGTCCATTTTTCTAAAAGAAGTATAACGAAATTGTGCTGCAAAAAAAAAGTATAACGAAATTGTGACCAAACAAAAAAAAAAAAAAACCGTAAATACCAATCAACGAAAATATAAAACCACACAATATTTATTTAAAATTAAATCATGTTTTAATATAATCTTTTGGAATAAGATAAAAGTGAGAATTATAATAATGAAGAAGAGGAAAGAACAAACCTGAACGAAGAGAGTCTTGGAGAGCCTACCGGAGAAAGTAGTGATATTAGCGGTAATAATTTTGAGCTTCAAAGATTCGAAGACTTGACAAAGTTTAACTATTGTGTCTGTTCTTTTGCAACATGTCAAACTCACGAACAGAATTTTCTCCGCCATGTCATCCACTCTTAGCTGTTCACATATATATTCAACTTCTTTTTAATATTTTTTAGTCCATATATCTCTACTACATATTGGTGCTTAATTCAACTTTTTTTTTTTTTTTGATACTTTTACTTAGAAAAGATTAAAACTCATGCGGGTTGTGTTAATTGAAATTTTTTAATACCTTTATTCTAAAAAAAAAAAAAAAAAAAATTAAAACTCCATACATAAATTAAATTCAATCGGAGTTTCTAGTGAATTATCATAGTTTCAAGTTAACATCCTATTCGAAATTAGTAATCAATGTGGATGCATAGCATTTCTTTCTAAGGTCGAGAAAGAAAGCGTCACCCTCTCTTTTCCTTTCCCCTCTCTTCACCTCACCCGTTTTTCTTTTTTTTTTCTCTCATTTGGTCTGTTGTCTCTTCCCGATCTAGCTCCTTTTCACCGATGATATAACCGTCAATCCTGTATCTTCCCTGCTTCCTCGCCAACGTCAAATTTCGGTTTGATGCTATCTACTTTGAGGAGGAAAAAGTAAATTTATTTTCCTTTTTTTTCCTCTTCTTACCGATTTGGTTTCCTTACTTTTTTTGTTTGTTAAGTTTATTTTAATTGGAGTTCATATATTTTACCGGATCTTTTAATCCGCTTGAACTGTACCTGCTCTCTATTTTTTTTCTACCATTTTCAGATTTAGTAAGAGCCAAAACGGTAGATCTTATCCGTACATCACTAAATCTACGTGGTTGTAAAAGAAATAACTCAAATTCGAAGTTTCGTAAGGATCTAAAGGATGAAGGTGTGATTACAGCTGCATCTCTGCGGATATGATAAGTATATGTTGTATCTTTTGTTTGTGTTTTCATGATTTTTTTTTTTTGCTTTATTTTTTATGGTATTTTTCTTTCCTTTGTAGATCGTGTATTAGTATTTTAGCTTGTACTTATGTGAAGTTTCATTCTTTATTATTTATATAAACATTTTTATCAAAAGAAAAAAACTAAGGTACCCGCTATGGTTACTTTATATATAGTGATAAATTTACCTTGTTTATAGTTATAAATTTACCAATTCCTCAGGTGGATTTTGAATAAATAAATTACATATAAAGATAAAAAAGAATTACCTCAAGAAGTTCAATTGGGTAAGTTTGGGAGGAAGCAGAATCATAATCTTGACGAAACTTCTTTTTCTTGGATCTCAACAAGACAGGGAGTTGTTCAAAATCATAGCCATAACCATAACCAGAATTGTTCTTCATTTTCCCTGATTCAAGCTCATCTATCTCTCCTTGGATTCTTTTTTCTTGCTCATGCAATTCTTGTATGTAATCAATCGCATCTTTGATTATTGATGCCTTGTCCATCTATTCAATCAAATACAAATAATTCCACCATTAATCATCATAATTTTGACTTAATATGATTTCATGTTCATAATTAATTTCAAAACTCACCTTGCTAATATTGGGGACTACAGCCCTAAGAGCAAACAGTCTCTCATTGAGCTTCTTCCTCCGATTCTTCTCCGAAACTTTATTCTTACAAGCCGCCGACGAACCTGCTCCGTCCGGCGAACTCGAGTCGTAGTAACCAAGCGCGTCATCCATACCCCAACTGTTCAAACTTCAAATTCAAATTTCAAATTTCAATTTCTAGCGGCAAATTTCGCGCGTTAAAATCCCCAAAATTCATAGAAATCTTAGTGAAAAGAGATCAAAGATATATAAACGGACCTGTCAAGATCTTCAGTCGGAATATTGACGTGCCTAGGATCCCATAGTTGGAAGTCGTCGGGGATGATTTCGATAGGATCCATGGTGTTTGATTTTATGCTTCAGAGAGAAAATGAAAGACAGATAGGATGATTTTGTGAGAGAGAAAGCGCGCAGAATGATGCTTTGCTTTTCTGAAATGGTAGATAAAGTGTGGGAGTGTGCGCTTTTTATAGCAAGAGAGGAGGGGGTTTAAAGCGACGTCGGATGTTTCCCTTTTTGTTTTTTCTTTTGGCTACTTCAGAGAAAGATCTTAACCGTCCAATTACGCGTCGCAACATTATTTCATAATTTATAAAGCCAAAAAAAACATAAACTATGATTCTATAACAGAGATATGTGATTTCATAATTTATCCGGCCATTATATGGGTGTTTCCTGATGAGAAAAAAAAGTATTTAGAAAATTCTTAAAAAATTCTAAAAATTTTAAAATATTATTCTGAGAAACTTTAATTCTTGAGTTGAAGCGGAATTTCTTACGCTTTAGTCCCAATAAATTTTTTCTCTTAATTTTATCCATTTTACATGCTTCAACAATTTATTGGGTCAAAATAGTAAGATATCTCTCTTTGAGCCAGGAATTACAGTTTCTTAAAATGATGTTTTACATGTTTTGGAATATTTTGATAATTTTCTGGGCACTGGAGTTTATGGCAGGCTAGAAATACCCGTCTTTGGCAGTATGCGATTCGCACAACAGATCAAATAGTGGCTCAAGCTTGCACAGTACTTAATGATAGGTCAGAAGCAAATGCCTTGAGGAATCGGACTGGTACGGGAGAACATCGGATCGGAAATACAGTAGCAGGAAATATTTCATCTACTAGTTGCACGGCTTGGCACCTGCCATCAGAAGGATTTCTCTTGTGTTGTGTTGATGTCGCATGCTTTAACGCTGATGGTCGTGCAAGGATGGGAGTAGCAGTACGAGATGCAAATGAGCAGTTTGTAATGGGAGTAGCTTGATGATATACTACTTATGGGAAACGATGTTGCAATGTTGCAAACAGTAAAAGTTTGGTTATCGAGTAATTTCTCCATGAAAGACTTGGGAGAAGCAGCCTACATCTTAGGTATTAAGATCTATCGGGATAGATCAAAGAGACCGCTCGGACTATCCCAGTCTACATATATTGACAAAGTCCTAAAGCGTTTCGACATGCATGAATCAAAAAGAGGTAACTTACCAATGGACCATGGTGTCAAGTTATCTAATGGTCAATGTCCTAAAACGGACAGTGACAAGAATCGCATGGCTATAATTCCTTACTCCATCGCGGTTGGTTTGATCATGTATGCTATGCTTTGCACTAGACCTGATGTGGCGTTCGCATTAAGTATGACGAGCCGATATCAAGGGAATCCAGGATTCGATCACTGGATTGCTGTCAAGAACATTCTTAAGTATCTTAGAAGAACTAAAGACATGTTCCTCATATATGGACAATGAGAATTGAAAATTGAAGGATATTCAGATGCTAGTCATCTGACTAATGAAAATGATTATAGATCCCAATCAGGATACCAGTTCATCCTGAATGGAGGTTCAGTTAGTTGGAAGAGTTCCAAGCAAGGAAGCATTGCTTTCTCGTCAACTGAATCAGAGTACATCGCAGCTGCAGAAGCGGCAAAGGAGGCTGTTTGGATTAGGAAGTTCATAACAGAACTAGGAGTGGTGCCTGACTCATTAGGGAGATCATAGCCAGAGGAGATGTGAGAATAGAAAAGGTGCCCACTAAGGACAATGTTGCAGATCCGTTGACCAAGCCATTACCACAAAGAGCTCACGATAGACATCTTAGTTCTTCTGGTATTAGTTTCAGAAACAATTGGCTTTAGTCCAAGTGGGAGAATGTTGGAGTTTAGTGTCCTAAAGATAATTGTTTTGGGATATTAATATTAATGAATAAATTGTTTATTTGATCATTTGTTTAATCAGATATATAGCATTAAAATGTAACTATATATAACGGCAATAATCTTTCATAAAGAAAGTAACCCTAAGTTTATTTAAGTAGTTATAAAGTGTTCATACAAGTATGAAGTGAGACCGTACTTTATAATAGACCAATAAACTTAAAGTAAACCCAAGTTAAGTAATATGTTATAAGGGTTGGCATATTACTGTTGAGACTTGCATGTAACAGTGTTTTTATCGAGACAGAAAGTTGATCTCACAAGCTTTAGATATTCGGATATCTAGAGAGTTACATGGATCCGGTGAAGGAGTTCATTAGGATTGGGACCCGACTTGAGATAACAGAATGGATTGATTTATCTAATGTGTCAATTGTTCATCTCATTGGTGTTAGTAGGTATAACTAATCCTCAGACTCAAACATTCGTTAATTAGTAATTCTGGATTATGGAGTCTGGTACTTTGATTCTGTGCGAGCACGATCCAATAGGTGAGAACCTAGGGTGTGTGAGAGCAGGGTTGGGTATCACGCAAAGTGATTATAGAATGGTTAATGTCAGATTGAGCATTCGTCACTCCCGATAAGTGGGAGATATATCCAAATGGCCGCTTGTGGTGAAATGACTGAAATCCTTGTAAGGTGATACATTTAAGAGTAGAAATGAACATTTCACTTAACTTATCTTTTCAGAGTAAATTCAACCTGTACAAGTAAAGTCGGACTCTTCGTTATATGTAACCTTGATACATTCCATGGTTATAAGGAATTGACCGGCAGGATATAGTTGATGAAGGATCGTATTATACTGTACCTAATACAGAAAGGTTAACGTCAGTTATCAACCTGACTTCTTAATTGCTCTGGGGGAATATCATAGGTTCTGCTAGTAACAGCTCGCGACGGTATTCCGTTATATACATATTGGAATTAATCGTGATGAATAATTTCAAAGGATATATACGGCTAGTGGCAATAAAGAACCTAATGGGTCGCATATGGGACTTGGAATCGGGGGACGAAAATGTAATTAGTAAAGACACACTATATGGGCCGAAATTTATATATATATTAGGGGATAAATTAATTTGATTAATAATTATAATTTGATTATAATTATGGATTAAATTAAAACATTATCTGATAATATTAAATTAGAAGTTTTATGTGATTGAAACTCTAATTAATTATCCCTAACATTAATTGATTATTAATTTGATTAATAATAATTATCTAAATATAATTAGTTATTGTTTGGATAATATTAAAGTGTTTATTTAATTATCTAATTAGGAATCCTATTTAGAATAAGATTCCAATTAATTAAATTCCTAACACAACTGGGATTAGGGTTTTGAGGAGTCTATAAATAGACCCCCTAACCCCAGATTTCGGCCAACCCTATTTTAGGAGAGCAAGGAATCGTTCTGTCGTCGTCTCGGCTAATTACTTTAAGTTCTTACTCTCTCTTTGATGTCGTATCGATTTCTGTTAGAGGCAATCATTGCGATTGCTATTCATTGAAGGTTGATTACTGATTATCTTTTGTTTTGTGTTGAATCAAACGTTCGTGATTCACGAGTTGATAATAACAAGTTGTGGGCACTTCGTTTGCAACGGTAGATAGTTCATCAGTAAAGGTATTACTTTCTATCCCTCTTTATATGAAATAACAATTAACAGATATTGGAAAAGGGAAATAGATAAAATAGATAAAATTTTATTATTCCGCTATGCCTAGGCTTGTCTATTTTCCTACATTGGTATCAGAGCCTATGTTAATCTGTTATTTCATATATGTAAATAAAAGTGTTTTTCAATCAGATTGAATAGATTTATTGTTAGATTAAATTAATTAATCGATTAGTTCAATTAACCTAACGATAAATAAGTTTTGATTACTTGTTAATTAAAACTGATTATGCATAGTTCCTGATTATTTCGATTGATAATCGTTTTAAACAAAACCTAAAAGTTTTATAGTTAGATTATTAAAACGTTTTGTTTTATTAAATCTAAAAGATAAAACTGTTTTAACATTCTGAAAATTGTTCTGAACCTGTTTTAGAACAATTATATATATATATATATATATATATATATATTTATATTTATATTTAAAATAATAAAAAAAAATACGAACAGCCGTTCGGAGTTGATGTCGCGAGGCAGCAACCCCGAGCGGCTGTCGGGGTTGGTTGCTGCCTTGCACAGCAACCAACATTGGGGGCGCCGCTGCTGTAACAGCAGCGGTTCCCCTGCAACTTGTTGCTTCCACGAGGCAGCAGCTGTTACGGAGGGCGGGCCAATTAAATCGGCCCGGCCCGAAGGCTACCGTTTTAAAAATTATTTTTTAAAAGCAGGCCCGGGTTTTAAATATATATATATATATATATATATATATGTTTCAGAATATAATAATTTGTTTTGATTATCAAAATCAATTTATTTAAAAGTTTGTTTTACCTAAATATTTGATATAAGTAATTCAAAGTATTAAATGAATTATTAATTAATTAGGATATGCATAATTGAAATTGGATGAAAATTAATTTAAGTTGTTAATTTGATTAACTTAAATATTACATAAATAGTTTGTGTAATCAACCAATTAAATTTAATTTAATTGAGTCTATACATGTTTGGCATTATGGACATATTAGACCCTATTTAATAGTTATTTAGTCTTTTGGTATTTAAATAGGACATGCGTGTCATGCCTTCTCTTACTCTCTATTGTATTTCTCTTCTCATCCAAATCCCTTCAAGTAAATTGAAGTTTCTTTGAAATTGAATATTGTTGTAATTCAAGGCGCCAAGGAGAAGATGGAGGACCCAAAGAGAAATATGTAATAGTTAGTATTTCCCTAGGGTGACCATTTATTCCGTTTCTGGCTCAACGGAATAAACTTAGAGATATGTCCATAATTGTCACTGTTGAATGTATGAATGTTTGATATGTGCTAAAGCAAATCAAGACTAAGTTAGATTATGAGACTTAAATAAAATCCCTCACTAATCAAAAGTTAAGTAAATAAGCAAGTTATTAAAATCGGTTGCCCCTCCCTAATATTATAATTCAGCCAGCAGTACTGGGGGCCTTTGGGTTGTTGAGTAAACTCAAGCTCGGGGTCTTATAAAAACACCTGAATTATTGAAAAATCGCTTTTCACGAATATGGGGTAATGCTTAAATTAGGATAGAATAATTGGATGGGTAAACTCATGTTGTTCTAACCTAATGGGTAATATGGTTGGGATTGATAGACGACACATATCAGTTACTAATGTAGTTAGTAACCCAACAACCTAGAAATCACATGTTTGATGTGATTGATTACATGAATCTACCTAATGAATGAAACTAGCTTGTTGAGTAAACTCAAGGTGAAATTTCAGGAGTTAGGATTCTAGCTCACTAAAGGAACTGTGAATATCCTTCGAATTAATATAGAGGGTTATTAATTTGGTAAAATAGTGGGAGCAATTTAAAACATAAAAGTCCAGCATATTTAAATTGTGAATGAATTAAACAAATGAATAACATCCGTCACTTTTCTCACTCTCAGGTTAATTTTAAATCGTACTCTAAAAACAATCATGTCGAAAACCGATCTAAGAAATATCCTTACCGATAACAAGTTGAATGGTTCAAACTTCGCCGACTGGTTTCGTAACCTCAAAATTGTTTTGAAGTTCGAAAAGATAGGGTATGTACTGGATACATCGATACCCATTCTTCCGGCCGATGATGCACCCATTGAAGAGATTGATGCCTATCAGAAGCATAAATCCGATGATGAACACGCCGGGTGTATCATACTTGCATCGATGACACCAGATCTGCAAAGACAATATGAGGAAATGGATGCCTATTCTATTGTCATGCACTTGAAGGAGTTGTTTGGGAAACAAACTCGGTGCGAACGTTTTGAGATATCAAAACTGTTGTTTCGCTGCAGGATGCAAGAGGGCACATCTGTTATGACACATTGTGTCAAGATGATTGGCTATATCACCAAACTTTCTAGTATTGGCTTCGCGATGGATCATGAACTAAGTGTCGACTTACTTCTTACATCCCTCCCAGAAAGTTATTCACAGTTCACCATGAACTACCAAATGAATGACTTACATACCTCTCTTGAAGAGCTCGACAATATGCTCAAGACTGTTGAGCCCAACCTGAAGAAAGATAAGGTGGTACCCGCTCTTGTGATTGAGGGATCAAAGAAGAGGAAGGGGAATTTTCCCAATCCTAAATATCCCAAGAAGAACAAGGGAGGCAAGTCAGCCCAGGCCAAAGGAAAGCAAGTCAAGAAGCCCAAAGGGGAATGCCACTTCTGTGGTAAAGATGGGCATTGGAGGAGAAATTGCAAGGAGTACCTAGCTTCTCTCAAGAAGGGAAAGGACGGTGCTTCAACTTCTGGTATGTTCTATATTGAAATTAACTCAATTTCGCAGTCTGAATCTTGGGTATTAGATACCGAATGTGGATTTCATATTTGTATGAATATGCAGGAACTAAAACAGACTAGAGAATTGAAGAAAGGAGACATAAACTTGCGAGTTGGAAATGGTGCAAGGGTTGCCGCACTCGCAATTGGAAACTATGATCTACATCTACCATCAGGACTTGTAGTAGTGTTAAGGAATTGTTTGTATGTTCCGGATATGTCTCGTAACATTATTTCTATTAGCTGTCTAGTAGAAGATGGCTTTCATGTTTCAATTAAGAACAATAATTGCGAATTTTATAGAAACAAAGTTTTCTATTTTTCAGGAATATCATTGAGTGGGATTTATGTTTTGAATGATAAAGTTTCTGCTTTCACAATTGATACCAAAAGACTTAGATTAGATAACTCAACTTACTTGTGGCATTATCGTTTAGGCCATATAAACCAGAGACGCATGCTTAAGCTACATCAAGATGGGCTTATAGACTCAATTGATTGTGAATCGATGGGAACGTGTGAGTCATGTTTAAAAGGAAAAATGACAAAGACACCCTTTAGCAATAAAGGTCAGCGTGTATCAGACACTCTAGGATTAATACATTCAGATGTATGTGGTCCTATGTCAGTCCAAGCAAGAGGAGGATTCAGATACTTCATTAGCTTCATAGATGATCATACCAGATATGGTTATATCTATTTGATGAAGCACAAGTAAGAAGCTTTTGAGAAATTCAAATGCTTCAAGAATGAAGTTGAGAATCAAACAGGAAACACTATCAAAATACTTCGATCTGATCGAGGTGGAGAATATCTTTCTGAAGAATTTATGAGTTATCTAAATGAATGTGGAATATGCTCACAATGGACACCTCCTTATACACCACAACACAATGGTGTATCAGAAAGGAGAAATCGCACCTTACTAGATATGGTACGATCCATGATGAGCACCACTTCTCTTCCAAAATCATTCTAGGGCTATGCCTTAGAAACTACCCTATTTACCTTAAACCGAGTTCCAACCAAATCCGCCAGTTCCACACCATTCGAACTATTCGTTGGGAGAAAACCCATCTTCTCTTTCATGAGAATATGGGGATGTTTAGCATACATCAAACGTATTGTGTCAGATAAATTAGATCCCAAATATGACAAGTGTTTCTTCATTGGATACCCAAAGGAAACTATGGGATATTACTTTTATCATCCAGATGACCAAAAGGTAATAGTATCCAAACACGCAGTGTTTCTAGAGAAAGAGTTTCTGGAAGAAACACAGAATGGAAGCGTGATTGAACTTGAGGAAGTTCAAGAGGAATCACATGTTGAAAACACAGAAGAAGTTGAACCCGAACCCGTTTCACTAGATGAAACACAAGTGTCATATCCCACTCGTAGGTCTCAAAGAATTCGTGAACTCCCAGTTAGATATGGTTTTCTAGTGGGAGATAACGAACTGGTTCCCGTGTTAGACGATGAACCCGAAACCTACGAAGAAGCTCTTACTAGTCCAGAATCTAAAGCATGGCTTGACGCCATGAATTCTGAAATGGACTCCATGTATACTAACCAAGTGTGGACCTTGGTTTATCCACCCGAAGGGATAAAACCCATTGGGTGCAGATGGATCTTCAAGAAGAAGACAGACATGGATGGAAAGGTTAGTACCTACAAAGCTAGGTTAGTAGCGAAAGGATATCATCAAAGGCAAGGTATTGGCTATGACGAGACTTTCTCTCCAGTAGCCATGTTCAAATCCATCAAAATATTGCTTGCAATTGCCGCTCATTTTGATTATGAGATTTGGCAAATGGATGTGAAAACAGCTTTCCTAAATGGAAACCTACTTAAGCATGTATACATGATGCAACCTGAAGGTTTCACGTCGAAGAATGCAACCAAGGTTTGCAAACTTCAAAGGTCCATTTATGGACTCAAGCAAGCATCTAGAAGCTGGAACAAACGTTTTGATGAAACCATAAAACAATTTGGTTTCGAACAAAACTCAGAAGAGGCTTGTGTTTACAAGAAGACAAGTGGGAGCTCAGTTGTTTTCTTAATACTATATGTTGATGATATACTACTTATGGGAAACGATGTTGCAATATTGCAAACAGTAAAAGTTTGGTTATTGAGTAATTTCTCCATGAAAGACTTGGGAGAAGCAGCCTACATCTTACGGATTAAGATCTATCGGGATAGATCAAAGAGACTGCTCAGACTATTGTAGACACCGAGTCGGAGGACCTGTGATGAAAACCCGCGGTAAACGACTAAATCGGTTGATTCTATTAAATCAGAAAATTTAAAAATAAACGGGAAAGCTCGGAGAGCCGGCACTTGAAAGCCCCGCTAACTAGTTCGGCATCTCCTGAGTAGGGTCGGGCGCATTCGGTATCACGACGATGAGCGATAAGGCCCCGGGGGCCGAGCATCGGTCTACGAGCGATGAATGACGCTCCCAGCGGCGATCGTCGCTCCGTAAGCCACGATGCGCGGCACCTCGGACGCCCGTCCGACGTGCCGGGCTCCCAGACGCCGCTCGTCGGGGAGGGGACGTCACCCGTCGAGTGTCGGGCGCGGCCTGACGCACGGTCGGCGTCGCTCGACGGCCATTCGGCGACCGCCCGGTCGTGTCAGGCCTCGCCTGACCGTCGTCGGGCAGGCGCGCAACCCTCAACTGATTTTGGGCGTCCGCCCAACATTTTGGGCGTACGCCCAAAATTTTTTGAGATCCGTGCCTATAAAAGGCGCGGATCCCCATGCATTTGGGGGGAGGATTTTTGGGAGCTTCTCACTCTAAAACATTTTTTAGAGAGCGAAAGTTATTTTTTGGGAAAAAAACATTTTTTTTCCTAAAAAATCCGAATTTCCTAAAAGTTAAAATTTTACCAAAAACACCGAAAAATCACGATTCGTGGAATCAACCGACTTCAACTGTCAATACCGATCTTTAGATATTATCCGAGGACTAGACTCGTTTTATTTTATTTATTTTCTTTATTTATTTATTTTTACGTTATAATTTTATTTATTTAGTTAATTATTTATTTATCACGTTTTATTTAAATTTCCGAATTTATTTAATTTTTGTCTCGTATTAAATAAACGTTTGGTTTTAATTTGAAATAAAAACCTTGTTTTAACATCCCAATACGAACCGTGATCCGATTCAAAGGTAGTTCGGGATTAAAAAACGTTGTAATTATAAGTTTTGAAAAATATTTCTAAATAATGTTTTAAAAGAAAACATCGTTTTAGGAGTCTCCGTTATAGACTATGATCCAATTTGGGTAGTTCGGAGGTCCAAAACGATAGAATAGATCTAATCTAAGGTGTTTGAACAAATCTGGAAATTTTAAGGACTGCTGTTGATATTCTGCCTTTTCTGTCACTAACAGCAGATTAGCGACGAAATTTCTGTCGGTAATCTGCTAGAATCCGAAAATTACCCTTTTAAACCTCTTTTCTCAACTTTTTGATATTTGTGCTTGTATATATATATATTTAATTATGTAAGATAATTATAAAAATTATTTTTGAGTCCTATAACCCTTAAATACGTATTATATAGCTTATATTTCACATTGGGAATTTAATCCGTTTTGATTTGGTTTTGTAAAGCATTATATTTGTATATATATATATATAGTTTTTGGCTCATTTAAGCTATATTAGCTATTATTTAGAGTGGAAGTTGTTTTTTATATATTTATTATGTAAAACTATTTTGAGATAAATGTTATTTTCTATTTATGGATTTTGCTTATTATTCTCATATGTTTTTTTTTGTAGGATAAAAATGTATTATATTTAGTATTTTGTATTATCATTATTATGCATATATTTAGTACTATCTTTTACTTATCTTTTAAACCATATCCTTATTTTTAGATAAAAATGTATATATGTATATATGTATATTCACTTCATTTTTTGGACTTTAATGTACATATTTCAAGTTTGTTTTACTTGGTGAATTTTGGGGGATTTAAATGGTTCATTCTTATACATATACTCAAGTAAGGTTCAATTGAGTGGAAAGGGAAAATAAATCATAAAAAAGAGAGTTTAATTTGCTTATTTAAACTTAATTTGTTAAGAAGTTCCTAAGGTAAATAAAAGGCTTTCTTATCACTTTAAACCGTTTCCTAAAGCATCACGTGTTAAAACCTTAATTCGTTCCAACGACGGATTAAGCGAACCTTGTAATTAAAATTGCTTTTGTGAATAATGAAGTTTTGAATTGTTTTCCTAATTAAATGGTTTTTGTACAAAATAAATTGACTTGTATTCTTAATCACGCTTTTAGATTAAAAATGTTTGCTCAACGTTTTCAAACGCTCGAGTCGTTCCAACGGCGATTCGAGTAAACGTCATTAACGGGGTTTTGAAACATGCCTAAATCGTTCCAACGGCGATTAAGGTACGAACCATGTAAATAAACTCGTTTTTGGGGAATGAGATTAGCTTAGAGTTAGTGTATAGTCTAAAGCATAAAATCACACCGTGAATAAATCAATTCTTTCTTCTCCCCCTCTCTCTCCTATATACTTTAAATTTATACACAATGGGTGATTCTTTACTAAAATGGCTTTCGAATAACATGCTCAAAACGATTTTCAAAGCGAGAAAGAAAAGGTTTCAAATGAATTTTAAACTTAAAGAAATATGCGATTAGTCCGTTATCGCCTAACACGCTGAGTAGGAGGCCGGTGGTTCATAACCGGGCGATGTCGGGGTGCCTAATAGCCTTTCTCCGGAAAGGAGCTAGCCTTCTCGGCTCGTACCTAAGTTTCCCGAACCCTCACCGGTCTCCCGCAAGGGATCGGTGTTCATTTTCCCATTCGTGGGTGGCGACTCTTCCATACTCCAGGCTCCGGTCCTGCCGAGCAGCTTGATTCCACGATTGGTTGCTTTTGGCGCCAATCACCGCTTACATCGCCATGAGGTGTCCACCCCCCGGTCCGCCCGTGCGAGGCCGTTCGGCACCTTGTCTAACAAGTGGCGACTCTGCTGGGGAAGCGAGAAATTTGATTCCGGAAGGCGTGTATTAAGCCCTTAACGGGGACGGATCGTATTATTTCTTTTCGTATGCATTCATACGCATTATTGCAAACCTTTTGGGTAATTTCCACGAAACCTCTAGCGAGAGTCCATTCGTCGCTCGAAAGAGGCTAGTGTAAGTTCCCCCTTGCAGTAAGGCGCCAAAGGGTCCCCATCCATTCGTTAGGGGCGAATTTGTGCGGTCCTGTGAGGTCCCGCGATCAGCCGTGTCAGCATATAGTAGCCTTAGAAGTTGCCATAGAATTACCCGTTACTATTTTTGATGTGATAAATGAATCAGTTCGTGTTTTCAAATTACCATGATACTTGTCTAATCCTAAAATATGTAAAGGAAATGAAGCGATGCGTTAATATAACTCTTAAACCGATATATAAACTACCCCAAAATATCGAAACATTTCGAACTAAAGACGACTTAGTTATCTCGTATTAATGAACTTGTGCGACCCGCCTGGTCCCTTTCCGTGTCCCGAAGAAGGCACATGTTCAGGAAATACGTTATGACGTAAGCACGTATTAGTACAAATCGTTTTGATATTAAGGATAGTTATATCTCGATTCAAAAGATTATATTAACGATAACCATTATTCACATTCTTTAAATACGTTGGGATAAAGCGAAATCATGACAAAACGAAAACAAAGAACATTTCTGTTTCGAACGACCCCGTTGTAACGTAAAGAGATTCATAAACGTGGCCCGTCCCTTCCAAATGAAAAACGAGCTCTTACGTTACGCCTTGTGTTGTTCTTAAGAGAAATGGATGTATCCGCAAAAGTGACTAAGAAAAACAAAAAAATAAACAAACGACCAAAGTCATTCTGTATCTACGATATGTATCCATCCCGAGGGTAGTTAAAGAAAATGAACCAATGACGTTAAATACGTGCCTCGAGCCGGTATGTACGCCGTTTAAAATCATAAAGCTGAATTAAGCTAAACTGCATAATTGCGCCATATGGACGAGACTGTGGGTTTGACTAATGGCTCGATCATTTCGACCGTTACCAAAACTACAAGAAGTATGGCCCGATCTGCGTGTTTGCTCGACTCGTGCCTAAATGAAAAAAGGACGGTAATATCCCTGCTTCGAATAAGCATGCGATTCAACGAAACGTTGATTTTCTATAACCACGTTAGGGTGATATATCCCGTAGATGGGAATAAATAAAGGGTTGTTGCTAGCCGAAAGATTACCATGCGCTCGAATAAGACTCGCCATCTTTTCACGTAGCTGAAACGAGCAAGCGGATTCTTGACGCTAAAAACAAACACGTTACGCGATGAGTTTGTTCCCTAAAATAAAATCCAAAAAGTGATTTCATCACTAAATAAACATGTGGTTACGTCTCTCGATAGATCCAAAAGATCCCGTTGTAATCCAAAAATCGAGACACGAACCCACGCGAAACGAGTCATTGCCAATAACGAACGATTGAACCAGAAGAATAACTTGTACCGCGTCTAAATCCGAGATACGCTCAAAAGGGAATCAAAACCCGAACTAATGCATCTCGTGAAATGACAAAAGATGAGTTATTCGAAAGGACAATCCATTTGGTCGATATCTTAGTCACTGAACGTTGATACGTCAAAACGAACTGTATTGTCTGATGGATGATTTACCTTTTTTCGCAATAATCGTCGGCATCACGCGTCCCCCGGACCGCAATGTGAGCCCCAAACCAAAATCCTAGGAAAGAGACTTGGACCGTCGAGTGTGTGGAGGAATAAGGGTGGAAGAGAGATGTTGTGATACGTGTAATTAGACTGACGTTTGTTCTTCTTATCTTATATATCCGTAAATAAATAAACACACACACCACGAATCATGCATACATACTAATGGATGCCGTTCATGCAGACTTTATCATTAAGCGATTGTGGTTTCGCGAGAGTAACCGGCTAGTCAGGCAGTTTGATCAGCTACAGATTGACAGTTCCGAATCGGTAGTTGTGGCTTCTGAATCATCTACGTCCAAGTATACTCAGTCTTCAGCCAGTATGTCTGCGACCGACGAAAAGGTGGCCGAATTGGAAAACTCTGTGAACAACATTAATGATCAGTTGGCCGCAATTTTGGCCCAGCTAGCTGAGCTGGCGTTGAAGGATAACAAGAGTGGTAGTAAGCGTGCTGAGAATGAGGTGAACACTGGTCCCCGCTTCGGGAACGAGGATGACTATCAGGATTACATCCAAAAACAGCTTGAGAAGGAGAAAGCTAAGGAAGAGGAATGGAAGTAGCACATTACTCAGGAGGTGCAGGATCTATGAGGGGGAAGCTCCGGAAGTCAGGACTTTTATAATTTGAAGAACTGCTTGTCGGCAACAGCTTTGCCTTTGAAATTCCGGCTCCCGGACATGAAGAAGTTCGATGGAACTGGGGATCCCACGGCTCACATGAATCAGTATGTTGCAGTAATGAAGCACACGATCCTGACTGAGGATCAAGTCCTGGGACTGTTTAATACCTATCTGGAGGGAGCTGCCCTCGTATGGTTTCATGCGTTGCCGTTGGTGACGAAGAGAGATTGGAAGGAGTTGGTGAAATCATTTATCGCTCAGTATAGTTTCAATACTATGCTTGAGGTTACTCTAAAGGAGCTGGAAAGCACTAAGCAACAAACTGGTGAGTCTTTCTCCGATTTTGTGAGGAGGTGGAGAGCCAAGGCGGCGGTTATGAAGCAAAAACCGCTTGAGCAGGATCAGATCTGAATGGTAATTGGCAACACGTTGCCGTATATTAAGAATGAGCTGCGGTATATGCCTTTTACCGATTTCAATCAGATGTATAGCTGCGCCTTGACAGTCGAGGGGGATGGAGAGCCGAAGAAAGCTTATACCAAGTGGACAAAGTTTGGATATAGTGCCGGAGGGCCAAGCGCGAGTACAGAATCGGCCGCAGTGAAAGTGCTTGATCTTAATGCTATCGAGAAGAGGCAGTTCGCCAAGTTTGATCAGACCTACGCAAAAGTTTTCAAACGATTACAGAAAAAGGGATTGTTGAAGGCCCTCACTCCTTATAACAAAGCACCGCCCACTCCGCAGATACAAGCTAGGGGGTACTGCGAGTTCCACAGTAATTATGGGCACACTATTGAGAACTGCGAGAGACTGAAACACGAGATTCAGGATTTGATTGAGGAAAAGAAGATAGCCAATCCTTCGTCAGCGAACCCTTCCACTAGGCGTAATCCATTGCCTAATCATAGGGTGAGCATGATCGGGTCTGGGCTCAGAGCAAGTTTAGTCATGGAATCCTTCGGGGAAAATAAAGAGGAGTTGTTGGACTCCGATGAGAAGAGTAATGTTGGAAATGGTTTATATGTGTCCTTCCTTGGCAAGGAGCAGGAGGGTGAACCGATGGATGAAGGGTTAGACGGCGGAGCACCGTATGATGAAGATAGTGCTGAAGAGACCGGGGAAGGGTCGTCTCGAACTATTATGCCAGAATTGAGTCTATTTAGTGGAGGAGAGAATCCCGATGTGCACTTGTGTGAGTATATGCATGATATGTTTATAGAATCCTTTGGGGTGGATGAGATTGCTCAGTGGTTCCACCATTCATTAATAGGCGAGCCTTTGGGATGGTTCCATTCATTGCCTGACTCCCGCAAGCATGATTGGGAACAGTTGTCCGATTTATTCCTAGAGAAGTACAAGAAAGCTAAGGATAGGACCGTAGAGTGTTTTGCGCTGCAGATTGGGCCTATTAAGCGTCTGTTGCCAACTGTCAGTAAGTATAACGGCAACAAGGATCCGATGGAACACCTTCACTTCCACTTGTCGGCTATGGGGCCTTTGGGTTTTAATGAAGAAGAGATCACCGGTCTATTTTGCAATTCACTGATGGGGGAGCCGCTGATGTGGTATATGTCTCTCCCGATGTGTATCAAGTGCGATTGGGCCGCACTGACCAAGAGGTTCATTAAGGAATATACAGTATGGATGCTTGCGGAGCAAACACCAGACTCACCCTCTTATGAAACACCTGAGGCGGTGTTGGCAATGCCCAAGTATGGCGGATACCGGGATCCCGCTGAACATGCAAAGTTATTCCGCAACCATATGTATGACGCTGGGTTCCCTCAATGTGAGTTACATGAACACTTCCCGGAAACTCTCATGGGAGAAGCCTTGTTGTGGCACCAAGGCCTATCAGAGGAAGAAATGAGTCATTGGATACCCCTTCGGGATGCGTTTGTGTCGAGGTATGAGATGTACGTTCCATGGACGGGATCCCTAGAAGATCTGGATAGGATCAGAAAATTCCCAGAGGAACCATTTGTGGATTACGCTAGGAGGTGGAGGTATCGCTATGAGCAGTGTCATGAAACGATGAGTGATAAGGTGCAGCTCATGTGCATACAAAGAGGCGCTATTCCGATGGCGGCAAGAAGGATGAGCAGAGTGTCCCTCAGGGATTATGAGGAGTTGATATGCTGGGCCATGTATGGATCGGCGGATCCCTTTTATTTGAACTCAAACGTCCCTCACGTAATGGATCTGATGGTTGTGGACATTTGGGAAAGTTCCTCGGAGGAGGAGGATGCTGTTCGGAGAATTCCTATTAATATTTGGGATGAATCTGATGATGAGCCGGAGATCGCCGTTATGACAAGATCAGGTCGAGTGGCCGAAGGGAAGGCACCCATGGTTGAGACAGAAGTAGGGGAAGGATCGGCCCCCAAGCCAGATGACCAAGTCCTCGAGCAGTTGAAGAAAACACAAGCTAAGTCTACGGTGTGGGAAGTCCTATGTCATTCCAAGTACCACCATGAGAATCTGATGAAGGAGCTGCAGAATTTGGTCATTTCCACCGATACTGAGCCGGCAGCGCTAGTAGGGGAGATTATGGCCCGGAAGAAGATTGAAATCACTTTCACTGATGAAGATCTCCCGGAAGAGGGTAAGGCTCACAACAAGCCTTTATACATTCGAGCTGAAATTAACGGGAAGAAGACTAGCTGTGTGATGGTTGATGATGGATCGACCATCAATGTTTGCCCGCTGAAACTTTTGTCCAAGCTGGGAGTGGAAATAGGAGAATTAACTGCCTCGGAAACCGTGATCAGAGCCTACGATGATAGCCGCAGGCACATTGAAGGAGTCTTTAAGGCCAAGCTGAAAGTGGGGCCGCACGAGGAAGAAGCAGAGTTCACGGTGCTGGATATACCGGTGACTTTTGCTGTGTTGTTGGAACGCCCATGGTTCCATAAGCTAAGAGGGGTGCCCTCCACGCTCCACCAAATGATCAAATTTCCCTTCGGGGAGCAGATAGTGATGATTAAAGCTGAGAAGTTGAGTTCAGTGGCTGCATTGGGAATTGAGCCTCAGCTTTTCTCCAGATTCCAGGTTTCTGGGATCTACGAGTCTAGCATGACCGCCGATGTGGTGAAGATGATGAAAGGGGGTTTCATCCCCGGTATGGGCTTGGGAGCACACCATCAAGGGTTGCCAGAATCTTCGGACTTCAAGAGTCAGAAAACCCGGAGGGGTTTGGGATATGAGCTGGGAGGTCCGTCCAACATAGGTGGTGAAGGAAAGGTGGGCCTAAAGAAGTATTTTGTGAATGAGGGACACGAGAAGGTTTATTCTGGGACTCCTAAGTCATGGACTAGCGCCGAATGAAAGATTCTGTCGGGCTTCGAGATTTTCAATGATGTCACCAGTTGGGGCAAAGGAGAGGCAAACTGCTTCGTCGAGGAGATCATGATGTTAGATCTGAATGCCGAAGAGAAGGTCATCACTATTGAGGCAACTGTGGGAGCGGTGGATGAGCCTAACACCTCCGAGCCTTATGAGAAACCCGAGAACCCTGTTGATGACAATTGTATTACTGCTTTATTTGAATCCGATGATGTACTCGCCAACACTATCAATGAAATGAATTCTGATTTTGCTTACTTGCTTGATGTTGATTCTGATCATTCCATGCATTCTCATTCATATAACATGCCTACATTTGAAATCAATACAATAGAAATGTCAACTTTCAATCTTGGCACGGATGAAAATCCTAAACTTATACAAATTGCTCAAGAATTAACTACTGAAGAGAGGAAAGAATTTGAGAGAATAATTAAAAAATACGAAATAGTGTTTGCTTGGACATACGAAGACATGCCAGGAATCGATCAATCAATCGTAACTCACCGTATTCCAACATACCCCGATGCTAAGCCCGTGAAACAGAAACTCCGACGCATGAGGCTGGAATGGGAAGATAAGATCAGAGAGGAAGTGAAGAAACAGTTAGAAGCAGGGTTCATCGAAGTAATCGACTATCCCCCTTGGGTCGCAAATGTAGTGCCAATCGTGAAGAAGGACGGCAAAGTGAGAATGTGCGTCGATTATAGAGATCTTAACAAGGCGTGCCCCAAAGATGAATTCGCATTGCCTCACATCGACGTATTAATCGACAGTGCAGCATCGAGCGTCTTGCACACAAATGTGGACGGCTTCATGGGCTATATGCAAGTTCAGATGGCAGAAAAGCACAAGGCAAAGACCTGGTTCACAACTAAGTGGGGAACGTACTGCTATAGGGTAATGCCGTTTGGTTTGAAAAATTCCGGGGTAACTTATCAATGGATGGCTACGGCACTGTTCCATGATATGATACACAAAGAGGTGGAAGTTTATGTGGACGATATGATGGTCAAGTCGGAGACGAGAGAGGGGCATTTCGCTGCACTTGAGAAGTTTTTGGCCCGAATTGCAGAATTCAAGCTAAGGTTGAACCCGAAAAAGTGCTTCTTTGGCGTTTCATCGGGGAAGATCTTAGGCTATGTGATCAGGAACAAGGGGATTGAGGTGGATCCTGAAAAAGTAAAGGCCATACAGGAAATGCCAGCACCCAAGAATGAGAAAGAAGTGAGAGGATTTCTGGGGCAGGTTCAGTATATCAGTCGGTTCATAGCACGACTCACTGCGATCTGCGAGCCGATCTTTAAGCTGCTACGGAAAGATCAACCAACGGTTTGGAATGATAAGTGCCAGCAAGCATTGGAGAGTGTCCGGAACTATTTGTCTAATCCACCGGTTCTGAGACCGCCTAAACTTGGAAAACCGCTTCTCCTCTATGTAGCGATCGAGGAGCGATCTATCGGGGCAATACTGGCCCAGGAAGGGGACACCGGTGTGGAGCACGCGGTGTATTATCTGAGTAAGAAGTTCCTGGAATACGAGCTTAAGTATAATATGATCGAAAAGACGTGCGTGGCAGTAGTATGGCTAACAAAGAAACTACGACACTATTTTCAATCTTACAAAGTGATCATTATTTCTCGGATGGATCCCGTGAAGTGTCTGTACCGAACTCTGTCTCTAACAGGGAAGCTAGCCCGATGGTTGTTGCTCTTGTCCGAATTTGATATCGAATTTGATATCGAATTTGATATCGAATATGTAATAAAGTTGTAAACCGAAATAATGACGGGACTATCAATGAGAAGGAATCCCAAAGTCCCAAAAGCCCTCAAACGAATCAAAGCCTCCGAAGTAAGGTTCCCGCTCCTCGGCAACCCGACGGCCCTCTACCGCAATCCGTAAACTCTCCTCAACAGCTCGTCGAGCCTCTATATCAACACGGCTCCTCTATTCGACTTCCCAGATTCGCTCCTCCCAGCTGGAGCGCTCATCTTCCATCTCCTGATAACGGTGTCCGATCTGAGCGTCAGCATCCAGTAGCCGCTCCCCTTGCCCAACCGCCACGTTCTCCTGTAATCTTCGATCAATAGAATGGAGGTCTCCCTGTAAAGAAAATAGGAGGGAAGCAATGTAAAAAAAAAAAAAAAAAAAAAGAGAAAAATATTCACTCATAATCATGTGCATACATATCACTACACTAGGTCATACCATAAAAATATTCACCAGGTGATGGGCGTGACTCAAGTCAAGCCGCATGCAGAAATACTCGGATAGCTCCAAGAAATCCGTCAAGTTTAGGCAGGCTCCGATAGAAATTCGATCAATGGGCACAGGCCCCGCTATGGACTGTGGTATACGGCATTATCAATGGGCACAGGCCCCGCTACGGTCTTCGGTCTACAGCATCATAAATGGGCACAGGCCCCGCTACGGACTGCGGTCTACGGTATCATCAATGGGCATAGGCCCCGCTACGGACTGTGGTCTACGGCATCATCAATGGGCACAGGCCCCGCTACGGACTGCGGTCTACGGCATCATCAATGGGCACAGGCCCCGCTATGGACTGCGGTCTACGACATCATCAATGGGCGCAAGCTCCGCTACGGACTGCGGTGGGCACAGGTCCCGCTACGGACTGCGGTCTACGGCATCACCAACGGGCACTGGCCCCGCTACGGACTGCGGTCTACGGCATCATCAATAGGCACAGGCCCTGCTACGGACTCCGGTCTACGACATCATCGACTCCGGTCAAACGCAGACGATCCTGGTAAAAAGAAGCAACCGCGGTCACAAATTCTCGGACGAGTGATAAAGCCCAAATATCAAAGCGACTGCGATCACAAACTCTCGGACGAGTGATAAAGCCCAAATATCAAAGCGACGGCGGTCACAAACTCTCGGACGAGTGATAAAGCCCAAATATCAAAGCGACTGCAGTCAAAAAACTCTCGGACGAGTGATAAAGCCCAGCTATCATCAATAAAGGACGCCTGCAATCGATGTAGAGATTAGGGTTGAACGGTTGATTTAGAGATATGCAAAACGAAAGGACGCCTGCAATCGATGTAGAGATTAGGGTCGAACGGTTGATTTGGAGATGTGCAAACGAAAGGACGCCTGCGATCGATGTATAGATTAGGGTCGAATGTTCGATTTGGAGATCTACAATACAAGAAAACGCCTGCGATCGATGTAGAGATTAGGGTAGAACGATGGATTTCGAGATATGCAAAACGAGAGGACGCCCGCGATCGATGTATAGATTAGGGTTGAACGGTTGATTTAGAGATATGCAAAACGAGAGGGCGCCCGCGATCGATGTATAGATTAGGGTCGAACAGTTGATTTGGAGATATACAAACGAAAGGACGCCTGCGATCGATGTATAGATTAGGGTCGAATGTTCGATTTGGAGATCTACAATACAAGAAAACGCCTGCGATCGATATAGAGATTAGGGTCGAACGATTGATTTCGAGATATGCAAATGAAAGAATTTTACCTGCGGTTGATTTAGAAACTAGGGTAGCTGGAAAGAGCAATTTTACCTGCGGTTAATTTGGAGACTAGGGTAGCTAGAAAGAGCAACTTTACCTGCGGGTGATTCAGAGACTAGGGTAGCTGGAAAGAGCAATTTTACCTGCGGTTGATTTAGAGACTAGGGTAGCTGCAAAGAGCAATTTTACCTGCAGTTGATTTGGAAACTAGGGTAGCTAGAAAGAGCAACTTTACCTGCGGTCGATTTAGACTAGGGTCGCTGGAAAGAGCAATTTTACCTGCGGTTGATTTAGACTAGGGTCGCTAAAGAGAGCAATTTTACCTAAGGTTGATTTGGAAACTAGGGTAGGTAGAAAGAGCAACTTTACCTGCGGTCGATTTAGACTAGGGTCGCTAGATAGAGCTATATACATGCGGTCGATTTAGAGACTAGGGTCGCCGGAAGGAGCGTTCGTCTGCAGTCGATTTAGAGGCAAGGACGGGACAACCAAGGCGAAGATCGAAGACAAGGCCGGAGCATGCGGCATGGAGATCATGTATTCTTCCTCCTACTCTATACGTGTCTTTTACTTTAATATATTTATATTGCATGTGTTGCGTTAGCAAAAAACGTTTTCAAAACACACACATCACTGTCAAAATAGGAAAGTAGGGGCAACTGTAGACACCGAGTCGGAGGACCTGTGACGAAAACCCGTGATAAACGGCCAAATCAGTTGATTCTATTAAATCATAAAATTTAAAAATAAACGGGAAAGCTCGGAGAGCCGGCACTTGAAAGCCCCGCTAACTAGTTCGGCGTCTCCTGAGTAGGGTCGGGCGCATTCTGTATCACGACGATGAGCGTTAAGGCCCCGAGGGCCGAGCATCGGTCTACGAGCGACGAATGACACTCCCAGCGGCGATCGTCGCTCCGTAAGCCATGATGCGCGGCACCTCGGACGCCCGTCCAACGTGCCGGGCGCCAGACGCCGCTCGTCGAGGAGGGGACGTCACCCGTCGAGCGTCGGGCGCGGCCTAACGCACGGTCGGCGTCGCTCGACGGCCATTCGGCGACCGCCCGGTCGTGTCAGGCCTCGCCTGACCGTCGTCGGGCAAGGCCCGACAACATCGGGCGGGCACCCAACGCTCGTTGGGCAGATGCCCACCGTAAGTTGGGCGCGCGCCCTACATCAGTTGGGCGTGCGCCCAACATATGTTGGGTGTTCGCCCAACATAAGTTGGGTGTTCGCCCAACTGATCCCCATGCATTTGGGGGGGGGGGAGGATTTTTGGGAGCTTCTCACTCTAAAACATTTTTTAGAGAGAGAAAGTTATTTTTTGGGAAAAAAACATTTTTTTCCTAAAAAATCCGAATTTCCTAAAAGTTAAAATTTTACCAAAAACACAAAAAACACCGGAAAATCACGATTCGTGGAATCAACCGACTTCAACTGTCAATACCGATCTTGAGATATTATCCGAGGACTAGACTCGTTTTATTTTATTTATTTTCTTTATTTATTTATTTTTACGTTATAATTTTATTTATTTAGTTAATTATTTATTTATCACGTTTTATTTAATCTTCCGAATTTATTTAATTTTTGTCTCGTATTAAATAAACGTTTGGTTTTGTTTTGAAATAAAAACCTCGTTTTAACATCCCAATACGAACCGTGATCCGATTCAAAGGTAGTTCGGGATTAAAAAACGTTGTAATTATAAGTTTTGGAAAATATTTCTAAATAACGTTGTAATTTATTTATCACGTTTAGGGACTGCTGTTGATATTCTGCCTTTTCTGTCACTAACAACAGATTAGCGACGGAATTTCTGTCGGTAATCTGCTGGAATCCAAAAATTACCCTTTTAAACCTCTTTTCTCAACTTTTTGATATTTGTGCTTGTATATATATATATATATATATATATATATATTTAATTATGTAACATAATTATAAAAATTATTTTTGAGTCCTATAACCCTTAAATACGTATTGTATAGCTTATATTTCACATTGCGAATTTAATCCGTTTTGATTTGGTTTTGTAAAGCATTATATTTGTATATATATATATAGTTTTTGGCTCATTTAAGCTATATTAGCTATTATTTAGAGTGAAAGTTATTTTTTATATATTTATTATGTAAAACTATTTTGAGATAAATGTTATTTTCTATTTATGGATTTTGCTTATTATTCTCATATATTTTTTTGTAGGATAAAAATGTATTATACTTAGTATTTTGTATTATCATTATTATGCATATATTTAGTATCTTTTACTTATCTTTTAAACCATATCCTTATTTTTAGATAAAAATGTATATATGTATATATGTATATTCACTTCATTTTTTGGACTTTAATATACATATTTCAAGTTTGTTTTACTTGGTGAATTTTGGGGGATTTAAATGGTTCATTCTTGTACATATACTCAAGTAAGGTTCAATTGAGTGGAAAGGGGAAATAAATCATAAAAAAGAGAGTTTAATTTGCTTATTTAAACTTAATTTGTTAAGAAGTTTCTAAGGTAAATAAAAGGCTTTCTTATCACTTTAAACCGTTTCCTAAAACATCACGTGTTAAAACCTTAATCCGTTCCAACGACGGATTAAGCGAACCTTGTAATTAAAATTGCTTTTGTGAATAATGAAGTTTTGAATTGTTTTCCTAATTAAATGGTTTTTGTACAAAATAAATTGACTTGTATGCTTAATCACGCTTTTAGATTAAAAATGTTTGCTCAACGTTTTCAAACGCTCGAGTCGTTCCAACGGCGATTCGAGTGAACGTCATTAACGAGGTTTTGAAACGTGCCTAAATCGTTCCAACGGCGATTAAGGTACGAACCATGTAAATAAACTCGTTTTTGGGGAATGAGATTAGCTTAGAGTTAGTGTATAGTCTAAAGCATAAAATCACACCGTGAATAAATCAATTCTTTCTTCTCCCCCTCTCTCTCCTATATACTTTAAATTTATGCACAATGGGTGATTCTTTACTAAAATGGCTTTCGAATAACATGCTCAAAACGGTTTTCAAAGCGAGAAAGAAAAGGTTTCAAATGAATTTTAAACTTAAAGAAATATGCGATTAGTCCGTTATCGCCTAACACGCTGAGTAGGAGGCCGGTGGTTCATAACTGGGCGATGTCGGGGTGCCTAATAGCCTTTCTCCGAAAAGGAGCTAGCCTTCTCGGCTCGCACCTAAGTTTCCCGAACCCTCACCGGTCTCCCGCAAGGGATCGGTGTTCATTTTCCCATTCGTGGGTGGCGACTCTTCCATACTCCAGGCTCTGGTCCTGCCGAGCAGCTTGATTCCACGATTGGTTGCTTTCGGCGCCAATCACCGCTTACGTCGCCATGAGGTGTCCACCCCCCGGTCCGCCCGGGCGAGGCCGTTCGGCACCTTGTCTAACAACTATCCCAGTCTACATATATTGACAAAGTCCTAAAGCGTTTCGACATGCATGAATCGAAAAGAGGTAACTTACCAATGGTCCATGGTGTCAAGTTATCTAATGGTCAATGTCCTAAAACGGACAGTGACAAGAATCGCATGGCTGTAATTCCTTACTCCAGCGCGGTTGGTTCGATCATGTATGCTATGCTTTGCACTAGACCTGATGTGGCGTTAGCATTAAGTATGATGAGCCGATATCAAAGGAATCCAGGATTCGATCACTGGATTGCTGTCAAGAACATTCTTAAGTATCTTAGAAGAACTAAAGACATGTTCCTCATATATGGACAAGGAGAATTGAAAATTGAAGGATATTCAGATGCTAGTCATCTGACTGATGAAAATGATTATAGATCCCAATCAGGATACCAGTTCATCCTGAATGGAGGTTCAGTTAGTTGGAAGCGTTCCAAGCAAGGAAGCGTTGCTTTCTCGTCAACTGAATCAGAGTACATCGCAGCTGCAGAAGCGGTAAAGGAGGCTGTTTGGATTAGGAAGTTCATAACAGAACTAGGAGTGGTGCCTGAAATTGTGAATCCCATTACTCTGTACTGTGATAACAATGGAGCCATTGCACAAGCAAAGGAACCACGGTCTCATAATGCAACCAAACATTATCTCAAGTGATATCATCTCATTAGGGAGATCATAGCCAGAGGAGATGTGAGAATAGAAAAGGTGCCCACTGAGGACAACGTTGCAGATCCGTTGACCAAGCCATTACCACAAAGAGCTCACGATAGACATCTTAGTTCTTTTGGTATTAGTTTCAGAAACAATTGGTTTTAGTCCAAGTGGGAGAATGTTGGAGTTTAGTGTCCTAAAGACAATTGTTTTGGGATATTAATAGTAATGAATAAATTATTTATTTGATCATTTGTTTAATCAGATATATAGCATTAAAATGTAACTATATATAACGGCAATAATCTTTCATAAAGAAAGTAACCCTAAGTTTATTTAAGTAGTTATACAGTGTTCATACATGCATGAAGTGAGACTGTGCTTTATAATAGACCAGTAAACTTAAAGTAAACCCAAGTCAAGTAATATGTTACTAGGGTTGGCATATTACCATTGAGACTTGCATGTAACAATGTTTTTTATCGAGACAGAAAGCTGATCTCACAAGCTTTAGATATTCGGATATCTAGACAGTTACATGGATCCGGTGAAGGAGTTCATTAGGATTGGGACCCGACTTGAGATAACAGAATGGATTGATTTATCTAATGTGTCAACTGTTCATCTCATTGGTGTTAGTAGGTATAATTAATCCTCAGACTCAATCATTCGTTAATTAGTAATTCTGGATTATGGAGTTTGGTACTTTGATTCTGTGCGAGCACGATCCAATAGGTGAGAGCCTAAGGTGTGTGAGAGCAGGGTTGGGTATCACGCAAAGTGATTACAGAATGGTTAATGTCAGATTGAGCATTCGTCACTCCCGATAAGTGGGAGATATATCCAAATGGCCGCTTGTGGTGAAATGACTGAAATCCTTGCAAGGTGATACAGTTAAGAGTAGAAATGAACATTTCACTTAACTTATCTTTTCAGAGTAAATTCAACTTGTACAAGTAAAACCGGACTCTTCGTTATATGTAACCTTGACACATTCCATGGTTATAAGGAATTGACCGACAGGATATAGTTGATGAAGGATCGTATTATACTGTACCTAATACAGAAAAGTTAACGTCAGTTATCAACCTGACTTCTTAATTGCTCTGGGGGAATATCATAGGTTCTGCTAGTAACAGCTCGCGACGGTATTCCGTTATATACATGTTGGAATTAATCGTGATGAATAATTTCAAAGGATATATACGGCTAGTGGCAATAAAGAACCTAATGGGTCGCATATTGGACTTGCAATCGGAGGACGAAAATGTAATTAGTAAAGACACACTATATGGGCCGAAATTTATATATATATTAGGGGATAAATTAATTTGATTAATAATTATAATTTGATTATAATTATGGATTAAATTAAAACATTATCTGATAATATTACATTAGAAATTTTATGTGATTGGAACTCTAATTAATTATCCCTAACATTAATTGATTATTAATTTGATTAATAATAATTATCTAAATATAATTAGTTATTGTTTAAATAATATTAAAGTGTTTATTTAATTATCTAATTAGGAATCCTATTTAGAATAAGATTCCAATTAATTAAATTCCTAACACAACTGGGATTAGGGTTTTGAGGAGTCTATAAATAGACCCCTAACCCCAGATTTCGGCCAACCCTATTTTAGGAGAGCAAGGAATCGTTCCGTCGTCCTCTCGGCTAATTAAATTAATTTCTTACTCTCTCTTTAATCTCGTATCGATTTCTGTTAGAGGCAATCATTGCGATTGCTATTCATTGAAGGTTGATTACTGATTATCTTTTGTTTTGTGTTGAATCAAACGTTCGTGGTTCACGAGTTGATAATAACAAGTTGTGGGCACTTCGTTTGCAACGGTAGATAGTTCATCAGTAAAGGTATTACTTTCTATCCCTCTTTATATGAAATAACAATTAACAGATCTTGGAAGAGGGAAATAGATAAAATAGATAAAATTTTATTATTCCGCTATGCCTAGACTTGTCTATTTTCCTACAATAAATTCTAGTTTTGTTGATAATTCTGAATTTGAGGGTAGAATTATTGACCCTTATTATTATTTTACATTACATATATAATTTGTGGGTAAATTACACCCATGGCTACTGAACTTTACCCGTTTTAACATTGTGGCGACTGAACTTCAATTCTTAACGATATGGTCACTGAACGTTACACTTTTTAACACTGGTGGCCACTCTTTTTTAACTAACTCCTCAAAATGACCGTTAATGACCTTAAAATAAAAATATTTAAGAGTTAAAGTTGTTAAGAACGACATTTAGCATGAAACCACATTTTTTATTTTCTAAAATCACTTTTATTGGAGCTTTCTCTCTCTAAAAAATCACACACTCTTTTAAGCAAACAACACCTAAATAACCTCAAAACGAAAATTTTCAAGAATTAAAATTTCTTAGAATATCATTAACTCTTCGAATTTTTTATTTTGAGGCTGTTACCGGTCGTTTTGAGGTGTAGAGTGGCCACCGATGTTAAAAAGTGTAAAGTTTAATGGTCATTCCGATAAAAAAAATTGAAGTTCAGTAACCATAATATTAAAATGAGTAAAGTTCAGTGGCTATGGGTGTAATTTACCCTATAATTTGCTCTACTAGTTAAAAACCTTGGATGTGTCCCTGCTTTCAGACTTGGGAAAAAAAGAAAAAAACTAGTAATATCAGTGCCAATTTAAAAGTAGACATAATGACATAATCTCCTCTCTAGTCTAAAGCTTTAGGGGGCGTTTGGTTTGGGGTCTATAGGAATGGGAATGAGAATGGGAGAGTTTCATTTCTTTTGTTCTTGTGTGTTTACAAAAAAAACTCATTCCATTTACCCACTTTAGGTTAAGCCATTACCCCACTTTAGGTTAAGCCATTACCCCCATGCCCTCTAGGGAATTGGATTCCCTTTACCTCATTCCCTTTCCTAAACATATCCAAACACATAGGGGAATTAATGGTTATTCCTTTCATTTTCTTTAGTTTCCCTTTCTTGCTTCCTTTTTTCTTACCCCTTGTGAAACAAACGCCCCCTTAGTGTAATGTACCTCGTTTTAGGATTATCAATTTTTTATATTTTATACAATGTTTTCCCATATTTACCCTTATATATGGTAGGAGGGGTGTTTAATATTTAATGCAAAATAATTCTAATCAAATCATAATAATTAAGAAAAAAATAAATTTTTTTCATGGAATGTAGAGTTTTATAAAAGATGTACTAAGTATAAATTAGTTATTTTCATAGTATAATTAATATTTTATTGGTTTTGGTAAAAAAAAAAAAATCTTGAACGACATGTATTAAAATTCTTACGGAGTATTAGGTTAGGTAATTTTAATTATAATTTCTTCTCTCACTTACCACAATTTCTCTAAATCTAAGTATTTAATATTATTATCTAATATTTTTAATTAGTGTTTGTAGTCTTGCTTTTTAAGTCCTAAATATACAAAATAATAAAGAGAAAATTACATAGAAATCCATCTTTTAAAAAAATTATAATTATATCGTCATAATTTTGGATTATATCAAACTAGTAAAATTAGTACTTTTAATATATTTTAAGGATTAAAATTTATAAATTAGAAGTCTAAAATATATTTTTTAGGGTTTATAATTTATGAATTGGAGTCTAGAATTTTTAAATTATGGTGTAAAATCATAATACATAGAGAATAATGACATATTAAGAATTATGTTCGGTGATATGACTTAGTTGTAATTTTGTACTTAATGTATTTGACCCAATAATAAATTAAGTGGGCTTAATTTTTTTAATTTTTGAGTATAAATTTTAATTTTAATTTATTTTATTAATTAAGGTTGTCTTGAATTGTTAAAATCTCGATCTAGAGATCTCGAGTTCGAGTTCTAGTGCACACTGAAACTCTTTAATTGTTTGAGATTAACTCAAATAGTACATGATGAGTCTCGAACTGAGAAATTGGACAACTTAAACAAAATAACGAATGCTTAATTGAATTTGTTTTTTTTTTAAAAAAAAACTTCAATCAAGTTTTTGGAAGATTAGTTAGTGTTTAAGTATAATCTAACCTTTTAGATCCGTCCCAACATTAGTAAAAAAAACAAGATTTATTTGATATAATTATGAAAAGTTACCTTAATAACAAGGCTTAATACATTAAAAACGCCATCAACTTGTTTAAAAAGTTTCATTGTATTTCTAAACTTACATGATCTCTCGTTAGTTCCTCAACTTGCTTAAAGTAACCTATATCTGAATTTGTTTAAAGTGATATATTGGCTCTCTAAACTTGCTTGCAGTGATCAATTTGCCTCTGAACTTGTTTAAAATGATATGTGATATCAGAATATCCAATTACTTTCTGTTTGCTAGCTTCAAGTCACCTGAGAAGGAAGAAAACTATCAGACAATGGCTGGAGACCGGCGAACTCTCTCTGATGCTTAAGTCAGTAGTGAGAATACATAACTTGAAAGCAATTTAATACGAATGTGTAGTAAAGAATTATGTACCTGTGATTATGATTTACATACTATTTATAGACAACCATTTACATCTTAGCTTGTGTCGTCATACACGTGTCAGCATATCATTGGTTCGGAACCTATTATTCTGTAATGTACTGAATTGAGCGTGTATTTTGAAATCTGAAGCTCCTTTCCTTTATTTGTTCCGGAAAGGTCTTTCTTGATGGATGAGCTGGCTTGATATAGCATTTAATGGGCATGAGCTTATTTGGTTAAGCTCATGACACTATTTAATATCATATCAATATACATTGCAATTTGTCTAAATCTATAGAAAAAACTAAAAACTTAAATAACTAAGGCCTATTTCGTGATTCTAAGGGGGTGTTTGGTTGCTCATTTTCATGCTCCTTTTTGTCTTTTCACTTCAAAAGGAAGAGGTTTAGGTGTTTGGTTAGTGACCTCCTCTTTGCCTTTTACATCTGAAAATCAGCATTGGGTGTTTGGTTAGTGATCTCATGTTTGCCTTTTACACCCGAAAAGCAGCCTTTTACAAAAGCAGAGAATCTCTGCTTTTTGGAAAAACAGTTTTTTCCAACCGCAAACAGCAAACAGCAACAGCAAACCGTAACAGCAAACAACAAACTGTAACAGCAACAACAAACAGTAGGTAAAACAAACGGGCCCTAAGTCTTCAAAACAAATTAACTTTATGTTTGTACATCTTTACGACGTTTTTATAGATTTAGAAACTTAATAATGATACTTTAACTAAGTTTAGGGGCTAATCAGACACAATATAAGCTCAAGGGGGCAATCAAACTTCTTGAACAAGTTCAGAGGTAAATGATGTATTACGTCTGATAACAACAACAATTAAGATATTTATCCCACACCAACTAAGAGGGTGTTTGGTTGCTTCTTTTCGTGTTCCTTTTTGCCTTTTCACTTCAAAAGGAGAGTTTTAGGTGTTTGGTTAGTGACCTCCTGTTTGTCTTTTACATTTGAATAACATCATTAGGTGTTTGGTTAGTTGATCTTCTGTTTGCCTTTTACACTCGAAAATCAGTCTTTTACAAAAGCAAAAAATCTATGCTTTTTGGAAAAGCAGTTTTTTCCAACAGCAAACAGCAAACCGTAACAACAAACAACAAACAGTAGGTAAAACAAATGAATCCTAAAATTAACTTGACTGGTCATTTTAGAGTTTTTTTTTTTATAAGTGCTGATTTATATAAAAAAAATTTAATTAATAACTGATTCACTTAACGAGTTTCGAACCAAAAAAAATCGGAAAATTTTATATAAAAAAGAAGTTGTCCCACCATAAATAAGAAGTGTCTAGTAGAAGTGGATAATGATGGGCAACATCGACATTACATGTTAAATACTCCACGTTCTAACATTATTTTTTTTTCCCAATCACGTTCTAACATTAAAGAGTCAGAGTCAAGTGAATAATAAGACATTAATTTCAAAGTCTTAACTGAAACAAAACATTTTCCTCATGGCCTCACGGTCAGGTGTAAACGGATATACCCCAAAGTCTGCACCGCAATTTTTATTTTTGTTCATATTTATACACTAATTATTATTTATGTAAATAAATACATGTCATTAGGATGATGTCAATATGCTGACGTCTTAATTTTAACTTTTTTAATGGAACAATTATTACTTTACCATTTTTAATTTTTAATGCTATTGAAAGAGCACTACTTAATTAACTAGTATATTATATTATATTAAATTATTCCTTTGTTCCCCAACAATTTTGCTGGTAAAATTGGAGTGGTTCAAATAAAGTGTGCACTTAATTAAAGTAATTGCATTGAAGATAAACATTTACATTTGTTTCAAATAAAGTATGCACTTAATTAAAGTATTATTCATCATTTTAATTATTAGTCTTGTCGTAGTTGTACACTAGTTTTGGAGATATATGTTGCTTAACACACGTCATCACTTCTTAATTAGGACTTCTTTGAAATTGTCAAATAAATTTAACTATAGTCTTATTAATAAATTAATGGCAATGTTAGACTAACAAATAGAATAGACTACTTTTATTTTTCTTGGAAAATATTATAGACTACTTCTATCACAATGATTACATGAAAAAGATATATATTTCTCACATCTGATGAAAACATAACTCATTGTTTTATATAGTAAATTGCACTTTCATTAAAAACGGGCTAAGTTACATTCATCGTTTAAACAAAATTATGAAATCTCATCTGAGACATCGTCAATTAAAATAACCGGATCAGTAATACTTTGAGCCTTTTAACTAGTTCATGTACAACTATATTGCCATTATCTCGGTATGCGAGTATTGCACCTCCTGAAAATCAGCAGCGAGTTGCCTTAAGTCATCATATAGCATTGACCCCTGTGTTTATCACCGTTCTCATACCTCATAATGTCGCCAAAAGGTTAGCATTGTCAGATTCAAGAACAATTCTTCTCCAACTTTGCCTGCATCTCTGCAATCTCCGCATCTAGAGCCACATCATTCGATATTGTAGCCGCGAGTAAGACTTCTCTCTCATTATCCCTTATCACCGCACCTGTTCCTCCAGTCAACCCATCTAACCATGAAGCATCAACATTTACTTTTACTATCGAGTGACTCGAGACTTTCCAGCGTACTGGATTAGCCGACCCAACCGACCTACTGTTAAGAACCTGTTGCCCGCCCATAATCCACGCACGATCCATCTGCCATTCCTCCTGGAGTCCTGCTGCCTTTCCGATAATGTCTGCATTGATCCCACATTCACTGTTTATGCACAGTTGGTTCCGTTCAAACCATATCAGCCAAGCTATCGTCGCATCAGTCTCATGTTGATTTTGAATCCCACTTAAGCGAATCATGTCAAACCAGTCGCCATAGTATTTGACAGGCGATTTCCACCTTCTGTCGCTGCCCAAAAATGTCCTTCCACATATGCTTCACTTTCGGGCACATAACTAGAGCATGAAATAATATCTCTTCTGCGTAACCACATCGCGGGTAGACCTTTGGTGCACAAATACCCATGCGCGGAGCTAGGTAAAGGTTGGCAGAATACTCTTGCAGCTTCTCCATAAAAAAATCGGACCTTCAACGACACATTAATCTTCTATATCTAATTTCACTCGTGAATCCGAGCATTAGAAATCGAGGCTCTTCTCTTTGCACTCATACGCTCAGCTTTAACCAGGAAATATGCAGATTTTACAGTGAACTCACCGAGCCTTGAAGCAAGCCAATACAATTCGTCACTTGTTAGCATTAGACCAATAGGTATTTTTTGGATTTCAATAGCTTCATCCAAGCTAAACAATGTCCAAAGCTTAGTAATATTCCACTGTTTAGTAGAATGATCAATTAACCCACCCACTTTTGGAAATTCAACTTGCTCCAACTTCGTCCCTCGGGTAACCAATTCACGTGCTTTAATAAATCCTCTCCCAATATAGCTGTCAGTATTCCTACACTGGGCATCAAGGAAATTTTTATGAGGAAAACATTTACCTTAAAACAGTCGCGAGCACAAACTACTAGGATGAGTAAGTAGCTTCTAGACTTGTTTCGCAACCATATCCAGGTTGAAAGACTCAAACCAGCAAAAGCCCAATCCCCTATCATTCTTTGCTTTGCACAATGCATCCTATGCCAGGCAGTGTACCACCCTCTTTTCTGAAGACCCACCCCACTAAAAACGGATTATCGAACTCTGCACATCATGACAAAAAAAATGTGGAACAATAAAACATGAAAGTAAGTATTATGGAATTGACTATCATACCGCTTCAATGAGGATTTCCTTCCCTCCATTAAACAATAACCATTCTCCCTATCCCCGAATCTTCTCACTCAACCATTCAAGTAGAAATTGAAACACGGCTTTCTTGGATCTCTTAATAATGATGGTAGGCATACCCAAATACTTTGGAAAGTGGCCCACTTCCTGTACACCGAGTAGCTGAATAAGGGCATCTTTCCTTTCTTGAATGACCCTCCACTAAAGGATATATCCGACTTCTAAAAAGTCAACATATGGCATGAAGCTTTCTCATAATCGGTCAGGATATTCTATACCAACGCACCCTCCTACAAAATATGATTGAATCATCTGCAAACAGGAAATGACTGATTTTAAGGGAGTCCCATCCTGCCTTTATCCCGTGTAATCTGCCCCCTAGACCTCCTTGCATATTATAGTTGATAGTTCTTCTACACACAAAATAAACAAATAAGGAGATAATGGGTCCCCTTGTCGGATTTCCCTTTCTAGTTTAATAAAACCCTAGGTTGGCCATTAACCAAGAATGAAAGTGTAGTCGATGTGACACAACTCATAATTAATGAAACAAACTGTGCAGGGTACCCCATTTTCACTAGTATTTTTTTCTAGGAAAGTCCACTCAATTCTGGCATAGGCTTTACTCATGTACAATTTAAAAGCAAATACCCCCTTCTTACCTTTTAATCTTTTATCGAAGAGTGAAAGACTTCAAATGCAATAAGGGTATTATCTGTAATCGCCCTGGAACAAAAGCACTCTAGCTCTCACATATAACATCATTTAAGGTTATCTTCAGCCTATCAGCAATAATATTAGACAACACTTTGTATACCATATTACATAAGCTTATTGGTCTTAAATCATGCACTCTGGATGAGTTACTAACTTTCGGTATCAGAGTAACATATGTGTGATTCAAATTATCAGGCATAATTCCACAATTAAATAACTATAACGCCATTGCAACAACATCAGATCCAATAATGTGCCAATAAGATTGATAAAAAAAGGCATAATGCCTGGTCTAAGAGCTTTATCCAGATGGATCTGAAACACAACAACATTGATCTCCTCTTCCGTGAACATCTGGTCCAGAAATTCCTTATTTTTCATCTAAGATGGAGCATGTGACATTCTCCAAGAACTCATTCACTCCTTGAACTTGGCATGCAGTGAATATATTCTGAAAATAATATTCAATCACCCTACCAATTTCACCCTCAGTTTCTACCCATCCACTTGTATTGTCATGTAGCCTCCAAATTTTATTAACCCTCCTTCTACTAGAGGCTTGTGCATGGAAGAAACCTGAATTCTTATCCCCTTCCCGCAGTTAATTCGTCTTTGACCGCTGTTTCCACATCACTTCTTCCCTTATTTGCAATTCTATTATCTCCTTTTATAGTCGAGCCTCTATCTCCAGCATCTCCTCTGTCTATACACGCTTCTGGACTTATAGCAATCCCTCTGCCAGAGTGTTAATCTGCTTTTGCACATTACCAAAGAAATCTCGGTTCCACATGTTAAGCGACACATCACACTACTGTACTCGAGTACCTATATTCGAGTTCCCCAAACCCCTGTCTTGGTCACTGATAAGGTTAGATTAGTTCTAAATGGAGGGGGTGAATAGAACTACTGGTCAATTTAAACCTTTAATAAATTTTTCCCTTTTAGTTCAATAGTAACACAGAGGCAACTCTCAAAATCAGAGGCAAGTTCAGTCTGCTAAGTCAGTCTATTGAGCTTGTTCTGCTTCTGATACTTGCGCTCAAAAGACTGCTTATTCAATAGAGCTTTTGAAGATCCTTAATATTGATGTTATATGTTATACAAAGAATATTTAGAATGATCTAAGTGCGATATATATTCAGAGCATGCAATATTCAGAAGTAATAAAAGCAGAGCAAGGGAAATAAGTTATTCAGCAGATTTATTGTCACATCCGTGTCCCTAATTTTAGTTATTATACCCTAATATTAGGTTATATTATAGTTATTTATTATTGATTGGAGAGTTAATTGGATATTATGGATATAGTTTGGAGGTCAATTTCATGCTTTAAGTGTAAAATTAAAAGTTTAGGGTAAGTTTTAAAGAAAATAAATTTTAGAGGGACCAAAATGGAGGTTTTTCCTTATTGGGAACATACCATCACACATTCCAACTTCTCATTTCGGATATCAAAAGATAAAATAAGAAAGAAAAAAAAATCAGCTCAATTTCATTTACATGTTCTCCATCTTTTTCATTCTAATATCCACACCTACCCAGCGATCTTATGATATCCGGAGTTTACATGGTCCGATTGAGCCGATTGTTTTACAGTAGCTTCTAGACATCCTAATACACGTTGTGGTCGGTGTGATTTTAATTTGAGCTCTCTAGATTTGATTCGTCCTAAGCAGATTAGAGGGGAAGATTTGAGGCTTAAAGTGTTTATTTTCTCAATTATGGCTAATGTAAGTAACTATCAACTACCCTTTTAAGTTTTTATGTATATATATATATATATATATATATACAACTCTATATTTTCCAGAAAATCAAATTTTTGTTGGGATTTTTGCCATGCATTTGATTAATTTGAGTTTTTATGATTTAGTTTTGAACATGAGTTTAAAGTTAAGTTCAAGTAATTATATATGTATTTGCATGACAATTTCCACCTATAATATATTTGATTAATAGTTGTATAAGATTTGATATTTTAAAGAATTGATTTGAAGAAAATGATTTGGAAAACTCTATGATGTTGATTTATGAGTTATATATATATTTTTACATATATATATATATATATATATATATATATATATATATATATATCTGATTTTAATCATATTAAAGGAGTATTTGATTTTAGATGATTTTGTATTTTGAGCAATTTTTAGTGAATATTTGAATAATTGTGGTTCTTTTGCGAACTCCAAATGGTTTATGGTTTACAATTTATGATTATGAAATAATTATGAATTTGATCGTGAAAACAGATTTGAGCATGTTATAATTTTATGATATAATATTTTTAGTATCCATCAAGAGTAATCCGGATAGGTGGTTTTTATTAAAGTCCGTATTTAGTGAGAAATACGGCATGTGTACACAGTTGAAAGACCTATCGGGTATGGCAAAGAAGTGTTGAGTAAGACCATGCGAGATAGACAAATTATGAGATATCTCGATTCTATTATATTGTGGGGATTGATACATATGAGGATTATCTCTCGGATGGATACGGTTTGTGAAATATTTATTGAGATACAGTTTATGAAGTATTTATCGAAATACGATTTATGAAGTATCTATCGAAATACGATTTATGAAGTATTTATCGAAATACGGTTTATGAAGTGTTTATTGATTTACGGTTGATTTTAGTAAATGGTTAATTGCAAACCTATTTATTTTGTATAGTTGTGATTTTAACCAAATAAATGTATATAGCTATTTTGAACACGGGTTTTATCTTAAGTAATTTAATACAGTGATATTTTGAGAATAAGAACTATTTCGAGTATTTTATTATGGTTTAATCCATAAAGTGTACATTTTTAAGAATATTAATTTTATATGATGTATTTTGGAAATTAATATATATATATATATATATATATATATATATAGTTATTTTGAGTATAAGTAATTTATGTAGTTGATAATTACTTACTGAGATTTTTGTCTCACCTTTTTAAATGTTTTAATATTTTTAGGTGAGAAAGTGCAGGATAGAGAGAAGGTTACCGACCGATTAGGCGAGGATCGGAAGTTGTTGTTTATTGTTAGAATTATTATTAGAACTTGAGTATTTAATTGTAATATGATGAAGTTGGTAAATATGTTGAGGTTTTAATGTAATAGGAATATGCATTTGTTAGAATATACATTTAAGAGGAATATCTAGAAAAGTGATATTTATGATAATTTGGAGACTATTAAGTATCGATTGTGATCTTTCTATTTCACGCCCGATGCCGATTGAGGTCGTTTAGGGTCGGGTGTGACATTTATACTAGTTTGGCCTTCTGCCTACGTCTAGCCCTTAGAATTCCATCCTTTGAGCTTTAATCCACTAAAGAACTCTTTCACAGGCAGAGCACAAACCTTGTACAATAGTCAGAGTTTAAGTAAAGTACCATCCTTTACTTACAATCACTCAACTATCTCTCTCTAGTTACTTACCTATACCCAAAGAAATGACAAAGCTTATGGTTTTACAATAGAATAGATTATGATATGAAATCAAATGAACTAATCTCTCTTTATTTTGGTTATATAAATATGGAATTAATGTGTATAGCTATTTGCTTTTTGTTTTGTACTTGTATGCTTTATCTCTTCGCGTGTAGATCAAGTGTAAAAAATGTGGCTTGAGGTTGGCTTTTATAGGTGAAGATTTCAAACTTGTCTGTTTGAAATGAAGAGAGTCGTGAGCAAATCGTCTTTTGTCTTGCTTCTAATCTCTGTGCCAAATTAGCCATTTAAGAAAAGTTATCGTTTCTGAATTCAGACTTTGTCGATTGTTGAGACTTGTGTCCACTAATCGTCTTTTGACTTCTGGTTACGTAGTCTTACAGTCTGTGTCTTTCCTTGTCTAGGTGATGGAGAGAGACGTGTAACTGAAAGGCTATCTTTTAAGATTTTACTATTATCAGAATGCCTGATTTGACTTTTTTTTTTAATCATGAGCTTTTGTTTTCGGCTCTAGGTCTTGGGCCTGTTTTGGCTTGGGCCTTTAATTGCATTAAGGCCTTTTGATTGCATATGTATTTTATGCTTCTAATAATTTTAACACTTAACAATCATATCAGCCATAAAAACATGTTTAATTTAACTCTAAACTTTAATACCTGGGGAAGAGAGATCATCCCCAAAGGACTAACATTAGGATGATAAATCATAGTTCTGAAGCGAAACCGAGAATAAGAATAAATTGATCAGTGTATATGCATGGTATTATATGTAGTATTACTATCTTAATGAGCTTTGTGTTATTACAATTGGAAGACTGAATGGGAACTGGAGAGGGAAGCAGATGCCCGTCTTAAAAGGTCTCCATCCAGAGGACCTGCATGCATCAAATATAAATAAGAAGAAAAACAGGAAGAAGAAGACTGAATAAGTAGGTAAATAGAGATACCTTGAAAGCTGATAAGCCACCTGGGTGACTCTTGAGCGGGTTGGCACAAGTCCAACCAAATGCATCTGTGGACACGTTCAAGTGAAGACATTAGGGTATGCTTTTTTGTCTGAACTTTTCTAATATTAGGGAAAAACACAAAGTAAAAACAATGTGGCTATTTATAATGGTTTGAGGGTGGAAAAGTGAAAGGGCATGTTGAAGATGAAATAATGAAGTCTACTTCTGTGTCAGGTTTAATTGCCTCGAAATTATGGATTATTTGGTTTAATTAATTATTGATTTTTGCTATGTAGATAACAAGACACTTGTAGATTTATTTTTTGGGGAATGAATATTAACCTTATGTAATTCACATCGATTATATTGCTTTTATTTATTCTTGACTAGTTTCAGAAATTGAATTAAACGCGTGTATACATATTATGAGCAATAGTTTGTCTGGAATTGATTTCAAATCTTTGATATATAAAAATTGATGTTCATTGAGTATGTCTATTTTATTATTATGGTAAAAACATGAATTTATTTCTAAGCCAATCTGAATATTACCCAAAAAATTTCATTGAAATACAAGGCAAAGAAGAAAGCAAGTCACATTGAATTAAAAAAATATCATAGAAAGAACAATAGGAAGACAAATAATGAATAAAATCTGTCATATGAAAAAAAATCCAATGACATAATTGATTAAGACCTATGTCATCTGACACACACTGCAACGATAGAAATCAATATGCAAATTGTTATCACTACAATAAAGACGCCAATTTCTCATAATTTTTTTTGACATTTTTGTTTAGTAGGCTATCATTCAAGGGTTATATAGGTGACATGAATAATAAATAAGCCGTCATTGGAACACGTGTAAGATGACAACGTACCAATATGCTTATGTCATGTGAGGTTATTTCAAATGAGAGAAGACAACCGTCGTCTGAAGACACATCAGACGACAGTGAGTCCCGTGACAGTTTTATATTCTTCTGAATGACGGTTTTGAACCGTCATGTGAATGTGTTATTGGCGCAGTGCCATACACATACATGTAACTATCTTTTTATCCACATATCTATCACTTATAAGATCAATTGCCTATTAAAAAATAGGGAACATTGTTACGTAATACTTGACTTAAGTGTTTTAACTTTACGTTTGGTTAGTTTTAGTCATAAAATTTAGTCTCACTTCATCTTGTATCAATATTTTATGCATTGAACATAAACTAATGATTTCTTATATCTTGTTAATTACGTGATAAAACATGATTTGCCTTTTAATAGTAAATCACATCTAAAAAATAAATCAAATAACAGTAAATGAACATTTCTTTAATTGTAAAAGTAAACAATTATCTTTAGGACATATTTCCAACATAGACAAATTTGGTGGCCCATTTTTTCTGCTTCACGTGCCTACAACATTGGCTACTCCACTTATGATGCCATGTTAGTGAAAAAGGATATTTGATGTTACTTTAAACAAGTTCACAGGACTAACAAGTCATTGTTAAAGTTGAAGGGGGCAAAAAAAATTTTGGCCAAATTCTGAGGCTTATGACCTATAACTTCTGCTAGCCTACTGTCTATTATTGCTCTATTACAATTAATGATAATGAAGATTAAATGTAACACCTTATTCCAATACCATGTAGATATTGTCCGCTTTGGCCCAAATCCAACACCTTGGGCCTCACGACTTTAAAACGGGTCTGCATCTATTAGATTCACATTTTACTAATAAGCCCCAATAACCCTCTCTCCCTTTACGATCCCTTTACGATGTGGGATTCAGTTCATTCCTGCACCATCGCCATCCCTTAAGGTCGCTCCTTGTTCAGGTCTTCTTACCTCGACGCCACCCTCTCCGGGCCGGATCGTTAGAGGCCCGCCAGCTTCCTCCTGGTTCGTCCCCGAACCACACATCGTACGTGGAGAAACTCTAATACCAATTGTAACACTCTGATCCAATACCATGTAGATATTGTCCGCTTTGGCCCAAATCCAACACATTGGGCCTCACGGCTTTAAAGCGCGTTTGCATCTATCAGATTTACATTTTACTAATAAGCCTCAGTCACTCTCTCACTTTTTCCGATGTGGGATTCAGTTCATTACTGCCCCCATCGTCATCTCTTAGGGCCACTCCTTGCTCAGGCCTTCTTACCCCGGTGTCACCCTCTCCGGACCGGGCCGTTACATTATATATAATTCTAATTGTATTTCTAAATTATAATTTTTTTAATTAGTCACGTGGAGATATTCTTCTTATCAACGAAATAGTAAAAGAAGTTTGTAATTTAAAAACTCCAAGCAATCCATTTTAAAGGTCGTGTGAGTCCCACTCACTTTTGATTGATAGCTAGGAAATAAGGTCAGAACAAACTTTTAAAGAGATGGAGGTAAGGTAGGGGCCAACACCTAAGAAAATACATAATTTGGTTTATATATCAAGTGTTGAGAGTCATGGTTCTCAATTTGAATGTTGTCCCCTGCTACTTCACTTCTTCAATTCAAAATAAGATTTTTTTTTTTTTGATAACAGCAGAAACAAAACAGGGACAAAACAGAACACTAGCCCGGGACCAATCTCGGGACGGAAATACCAGCTAAATCATCCCTCAACAGTTCCCTTACATAACCTGGTATACTATTCAGCACCAAAAGACCCGGCTGGGCGGAATGAGCTTCAGAAGCAATTCTGTCCGCGACCTTGTTTTGCTCACGATAGATATGACGAATATCAAAACCAGTAAACTCCATTACAGCAGAAAGAATTCCCTGCAAAATATTCCGCGATGAACCAACAAGGTCACAAGGCTCCTTCACACAGCTAACAAGCTCTAAATTATCCGATTCCACCTCCAGATAACTAATTCCCTCACCCTTTGCGAGTTTCAGACCATACAACAGTCCCCACATCTCCGCCTCAAGCGAATTACCCTTTCCCATATTGGCCAGGAAACCAATTTTCCAGCAGCCATGACTATCTCTAATGACCCCCCCCCCCCCCCACATGAAATGTCACTAGTGTGGTTCATAGAGCCATCCGTATTCAACCGAAACCAACCATCCCTCGGTTTGGACCAACTAACATCAACCATATGGTAAACTCTATCATTTCCCGTCCCATCCATTCCTAAACTCTAAAACAGTCCTGCGAATAACATCAATCGGATTCCCAGGGACTTCTCCACCTCTGTTAAAACACACAAAGTTCCTCCATCGCCAAGCAAGCCAACATGTAACCATAAAAGTAGCATGCCAATTCGGGAAAGGCTGAGGCATAGATGACAGACACCAACTGAACCAGTTCGTATCCGTTTGACGAAAAAACTCACCTTGGGCAGAAGGCGGAAGGACTTGCTTCCACAGATTGGCGCTAAGCGGACAGTCCCGGAGGGCATGCGTCAGTGACTCCGTCAGATTATGACAACGACCACAGACATCATGTACAATTAAGTGTCGGCGAGCACGCTCCTTATTAGTAATCAATTTCTCGTGTAAACACAGCCACCCAAAGCTTCTTACACGCTGTGGAATTCTCATAGCCCAAATAGCCCGCCACTTATGGTCACTCGGGATATTCGGCAGGTCACAAACCAAAGCATAAGCTGATTTACAAGTAAAGCTCCCATTGCTCGTCCGGCCCCAGCACCGTTTATCAATCTCCTGGGCAGCAGTACTAATATAAGCTCCCCAAAGCCGCAACAGCCATTCGACATCAAAGTACCTCTCCAGTTCCAGCCAATTCCAATCCCCGGAGTCAGTAATATACTCAGAGATAGTCCGCGAGCAATCCCTTACGCCCGGTTTAATCCTCGCAACATCAAAGAGCGAAACACCCTTCAACCACTTATCCCTCCAGAAGTTAATGGTCTTACCATTCCCTACATCCCACTCAACACCTTTGCAAAATTCATGGAAGATGGATGAGATACTCTTCCAAAGGAAAGAACAGCTCTTAACACGACTAGGGCCGCCACCAAATATAGCATCTTTTCTGTATTTCCCCACCAATAACTTCACCCAAATAGCCTCCGGGTTCTTCCACATCCTCCAAATCAACTTCATCAACATAACTTTATTATTATCCAAAGCCTTTCTGAGCCCCGCCCCTCCATACGCTTTAGGCCGACAAACATCATCCCAAGGGATAGGATGTAACTTCTTTTCTCCTTCTTTCTCCCCCCAAAGGAATCTTCTGTTTGATTTATCAAGTTGTTGAATCACCGCAGCAGGTAACAAGTTTGCCTGTATGACATGGTTTGGGGAGGAATTGGACACGGATTGGATCAGGGTCATTCGACCCGCAAGGGAAAGAGATGAACTCTTCCACGAGGAAAGTTTATTCTGCACAGAGTCAATGGTGTTCTTAAAAGAGTTCTTGGTAACCCGACCACTAAAGAGCGGAATCCCCAAGTAGGACCCGAACGAGGAAGTAAGCGGGATGCCACAAGCCACGCTCAAACTCCGACACGTCTGAATATTCATATTCTTAGAGCAAAGCATCCGGGATTTCTCAAGGTTAAGTTTTTGCCCAGAAGCTTGACAGAAGGAGTTCAAAATAGACATCGTAACTTGAAGCTGGCTATCATTCCCTTCCAGAAATAACATGACATCATCTGCGAAAAATAAGTGGGATATAGGAGGACAGTACTTACTGAACTTGACAGGACGAAGACGATCCCCAGCCACGGCCTCTTGGATGAGGTGCGCTAACCTTTCCATCACGAGAACAAATAGGTAAGGGGACATCGGGTCACCCTGACGAATCCCTCTCGACGAGTTGAAAGACTCCGACACCTTCCCGTTGATCATAACTTTCATAGAGACAGATGATATACAAGATCGAATGACCTGGCACCAATTATTAGGGAAACCGGTAGCCCGAATAGTGTCCATAAGGAAACCCCAATCTAAACGGTCATAAGCCTTCTCCAAGTCCAATTTGAGCGCTATGAACCCTTTTTCCCAGTTCGAATCCTCATAGAGTGGACCATCTCTTGAGCAATCACAATATTATCCACCATTTGACGCCCAGGAACAAAGCTCCTCTGGAGAGGACTAATCAGATTAGGGAGGAGATCCCGGATCCTATTAGCAATCACTTTGGTAATAGTCTTATAAATGACATTACAAAGACTTATCGGTCGCATCTGAGCAAAGGAATTAAGCTTGTGGATTTTCGGAATGAGCACAATTAAAGTTTCGTTAACTCGGCTAACGTCTTCAACCCCTGCAAAAACATTCAAAATGAACGTACAGACACCACTTTTAACCGCGCCCCAGTGCTTCTTATAAAAGATGGCGGGCAGCCCATCCACCCCCGGAGCCATCGTACCCCCCATACTGAAGATGGCATTCTGAATATTCAACTCGGTAACTGGCACAAAGGCTTTCACAAAATCAGCCATAGGAATGCTAGGAAACGAGGAGAGTGTCTTAAGTTGCCCTCGCGAGACTCCTTCGTCAGCAAAGAGGTTGGAGTAAAATTGAATGGCACATTGTCGAATGGCTCCTTCTTCAACACACCACTCCCCATCCGGCTTTTTAATAGCTTCAATCCGATTGTGACTTCTACGAATAATAGTGGAAAAGTGGAAGAATCTCGTATTCCTGTCACCTTCAGCTATCCACTGCTTTCTAGATTTTTGAAACCAGAGAAGTTCCTCTTGGGTAAGAACTTCAAGGAGATCCTTCTGGATGGAATCATGCTCGAGGCATAATTGATTATTCGGCCTATTTTGCATGCGGAATTGAATATTCTCAAGCCTTTGCAGTAACGAACGTTTCCTAACATGGATGTTCCCAAAAATCCGCTTATTCCAGACACAAATCTCCTCTCTGAAATTCGACGCGGCTTCAACCGGGTCTAATATTGGCTTCCAGTGGGCTTCAACCTCCTTCTTGAAGCCCGAATGTGTTTCCCAAGCCACTAAATATCGAAACGGGCGGTCCGCGCGAATGGAGTTCGTGCCCAGCATTCTCAAGACAATAGGACAGTGGTCGGACTGACGGAAAGGAAGATTTAGAACCGAAGCTTTCTGGAAATGGAGCTTCGCTTAAGCATTACAGTAAACTTTATCCAAGCGAACAAAGACATTGTTCCTCTTCCACGTATACCGAAGGCCTGAGCTTCCTAAATCAAATACCCCACAAGCATCCATATAACGACGGTGATTGAGGCAATGATTAACATAGTGACTACCACCCCCTTTCTGATCAGAAAGTTCGGAAATATCATTAAAGTCCCCCATCATGAACCAAGGCCCAGAAACCGTATTGCTAATGTTCTGAAGCTCATTCCACAGGATTTGACGCGAAGAGGCAGCCAGAGAGGCATACACTATAGTAAACTCACATAACACAGCCCCATTCTGACGTAGCGTGCAATGAATAAATTGTTTATGAATAATTCTGGTAACCACCTCAACCATATTGGATTGCCAAAGGATCCAAATGCCCCCAAACCGGCCACAAGCCTCCGACCTAACATGGCTCCAATTGCGAAATTTGCCAATAACATCATCCGCTTTCCTGCCACTAATTTGGGGCTCCAGAATACACACACAAGCAGGTTTGGTCAACTTGATAACATCCTTCAAATGGACACGGGAGGCCTTACTCGCCGCTCCTCTTATATTCCAGCAAATAAAATCCATAAAAAAAATATAAGGGTACAGAAACATACCTTATTTCAAACTTATCCCAAGGGATCCAGTCGTAGCAGGAGAACTGCTTGAATTATGCTTAGCTTTCAGCTTCCCTGGGTTGGGTCTAGGAGGCTTACTCTGGTTCAACCCACTTTTCATCTGGCTATTCCTAGTTTTAACTGGAGAGTTGGAAGAGGAAACATGCTGAGCCACTTGCGCTGTCATCTGCCCGTGGCTGGACTTTTCCTTGTTCCGTTCAGGAGGACTCCTGCTCACCTTCGGAGCAAGTGAATCACCAAAAGGAGGGTTGGGCTGAATTAGGCTAGTGGAAGCCGTATCCCCTCCCACCACCTGTACTTCAGCCTGCTTTGTATCAACATTCTAGGCAGCCATCTCTGACTCACTCCCCAAGACACTAAATCGTGAAGCCTCAACTTGGCGTGCCTCTTGAACCTTCTTCATTTGCACCAATTCGTGTTCCTGAGGTTCTAACCAATTAGCAGTTCCGTCTCCAAATTTACCCACAAAATTGTTAGAGGGGCCATTTGGTCACTGTTTAGGAGGATTCTTCTGCTTTGCAGTCTTTTTTGCAAGCATCCATGGACCATAATCATTAAGGACTTCATCCCGAGTAATAGAACTACTCCGGTCCACCAAATTGGCCTCAACATCAGGTGGCTTAGGCTTAGATGGACAAAACTCCACAGTATGCCCGTACATTCCACACTCGAAGCATATGCAATGAAGCCCTTCATACTCAATACGGTAAGTCTTCCTTTTCAAACGATATTTTGAAAGCAGAGGTTTGGATAAATCAACCTCCACACAGGCACGAGCAAACCTGCCCCGTTCCGCCGTAAAGTTTTCTTGTCAACATGGTGGACCTGACCCGCCAAGCTCCCGAGCCTAGATATGAATAACTCATTATAATATTCTATAGGCAAGCCAGGGAACCGAAGCCATGTTAGAATCTTTTGAACATGGTCAGTGGTGGGGTTAAAATTGGGAATCCATGGCCTGATAGCCAAACAATGGTTGGCAACAATAACCGGGCCTCCTTCAATAGCATGAATATAATCTGACTCAATACGGAATTTAACTACGTAATAGTCGTTTTCCAAATCAATAATGTCAATGGTACCAGATTTCTCCCAAGCTTGTCTCAGCCGTTGAGAAAGGTAGTAGAATCCCACTTTTTTGCCCATAACATTAACAATTAGAGACCACCTCCATTGGTTCCACATCACTCTTTTATCAGCCGCCGAGAGTCGAACCGTAGGACATTTTGGGTCATCTTCCTCTTCGTCTTCCGAGTCGGACTCAGCCCCCAGATTATCGATCCAATCCCCATCTGAATCCGACATACCCTCCATGGCTACATCCCCACCAGTTACCTCAGTATCCTTTTCCCCAGTTAGGGTTTTACAGTAGGAAACTTTCCTCTTTGCTGGCGATTCCAGACCAGAGAGCGGTTGCGTGGTGTTCTCCTCAGGGTTACCGTCAATACCCTTGCTCTTCTTCACGCTTCGGCCGGCCGGAGAACCCGTCGGTGGCGCATCAGTAGTATTCACGGTGCCGCCAATTTTTTTTCCAGTCCCACCTTCGCTCTCGGGCTCCATGTCGGGCAACGATTTAATTTAATATGTATTTCAATTCAAAATAAGATAAATGTGTATCTACTAGAAATGATATAAATCCAAAAGTTTGGAAGAATTTAAATGATAAAAATTGGATTACTGTAGATTTAGAATTTTGAGAAGTTTAGATAATTTTGTTTCTATGTTTTTTGTTTTAATTATATTTTTAATTTGTTGGGTTGCTTTTTGCAGTTTTTTTTCTTACTTGTATGGATTTTGTATTAGGCGTAAATCACACCATAATACACAAATAAAGAATTTCAATTCAAGCTAGAATATAATCCAAAAAAAGTGGCTCGAAAAATGAAAATGATGGAAACAAAATTATCTTTTCTAGTCAATTAACGTCCGATGAAACTTGAAGAAGAATAATAAAAGGGAGTAGTGTCTAGTCTGAGTGAGGAGAATTTGATGCGTTTTTTCTTCTCTCAAACCCAAAATTGCTGTGATTCTTGAAGAAAATTTGACGACTTTCAGTTTTAGATATAAAGAAGGATGAAGATGGATAATGAATTGAATGAGGATTTATATAACATTTAATTGAAGAATGAAGATAAAGAGTTGAAAAATATAACCGTTTATGGGAGAAATAAATTAGAAATTGTTGGGATTTGGGAGAGATTGATTGAAGAAGATGACAAGTAATTGAAAAATGAAGATATATGGACAAAACGTGTTTTAAGTTCTTTTGAATTAATTGGTGAGTTATTATAATTTTTGTTAAATGTTTTTTTTATAGACTATAGATATATTTTAGTTATTAAAGGTATATTTTTTTTTTATTAAAAGTCCATGTATTTAGGGATATATTAGTGATTGTGAAAGGTGAAATTCTATCCTTAATTAATTATATACGGATTGAAAGCTATATAAAAAAGGAAAGAGTATTTACAATTATGAAAATCATTTTTTATGTATTTTATCATTATATGATTTTAAATCTTAAAATATCACAACATCATAACTTTATTTTTATTTTTGTCAAATTTTCAGTTAATAAGTTGGTAGGAAAAAGAAAACAGTTTTAAAAAACCACCAGATTTGACATTTAAATAAATTTGTTTAAGAGTTTGAGACACTTGTAAATAATTTATTAATTCTGACTATTGTATAATTGACCCATTATTCATATTTGAATAGCTATTTTTTCTCTCTCTATATTATTATATGTGATAAAGGGCTAAGACTATGTAAAACTATTTTTTTGAGGCTCTCATTTCCGTGAGCTCTGGACAGACGCCCCTCCTATCCAGGCCAGGGACATGGCTATATATATAAACTCTTATTTGTAGCTTTCTTCTTTTTGCAAACTTAAATTTAATAAATTATTGATTTGACAAAAAAAAAATTGAATATTTGAGGCCATTTATAAAGAATGAATGAATTAATAACTATATTAATCTGAAATAAGGTAGAAATTTAACTCCATAATTAGTGGAAAAGAATATACATAGAGCATATACAAAACAGTATAATATTAGACATACAATTTCAAGTCTCGTTATTAAACATGAATTTTTTTTCATATATAATTTCATGTTCTAATTACATTCCAACTTCCACCCAATAAGAGTTGAAGTTGCACATCTATTATTAATGGAAAGAACTCATCTTCTCTTATTGACATTTGAAATTGCACGTCTAATAAATGTTAACGTTTATAAAAACGGTGCAATTTCAAGCCCCGTTAATAAAAAATAAGTTTTCTTCATATGCAATTTTATGTTCTGACTGCATTCTAACATCCGGCGTTCTTACCACCAAATAAGGCTTAAAATTGTAAATCTTTTATTCATGAAAAAAACTTATCTTCTGTTAATCCTGGGAAAACGGTTGGCACGAGTTGTGGATCGAATCCGATTCAATGATTGTTGTCACGCTGTTGAAGTCCAGGTCCAAAGCAGTGTCTTGGTCGGTCCGACAAGCTTGGTTAAGGTGTCTTACACAGTGCTCGACAATGAAAGTGATAATATCCCACGTCTACAGGGAAGGAAACCGGGTTGCAGATGCACTGGCCTGCTTCGGGGTTAATGTTGAAACGATCGCCTGGTGGAGTGCGGCTCCCGCCTTCTATCAACCGTTTATTTTTTATGACCTTTGTAATATTAACCATTTATGTTTTGTTTAATTTCCCTTCCTTCTTGTAAGCTTTTTTTTCTTTTATTTATATATTATATGGGTTTTACAGGGCCGAAAAATGGGGTGCCAACCTAGTTGGGATGTCGGTCTCTTGCTCATGTATCGTCCCAATCTTTCATCAAAAAAACTTATCTTCTGTTAATGACGACTGAGATTACACCGTATAGTAAATGTTAGAGACTAAATCCGCTCTCTCCAAATAACTAAGTCTAAATTTCTAATGTATCACTATTATTATTATTATTATTATTATTATTATTATTATTATTATTATTATTATTAAGTCCGCTCTCTACATACGATTTTGTATGTAGAGACTAAATCTGCTCTCTCCAAATAACTAAGTCTAAATTTCTAATATATCACTACTACTATTATTATTATTAATAATAAGAGAGAAATTGTGAAATATGTTTTAGAAATCCCTTATTATGCTTTTATTGTTCATTCGCTATAATTAAAAAAAAAAGTTTATTGTTATTGACTTTTTATTCATTTTAACAAGTTGTATATTTATATATAATTACTATTAAATTTACGGTTTTGATATATGCAGTCCTTAGGGCTGCATATAAACATTAAATATAATAGGATATTATTTTGTATTTCCAACATGTATATTTATTATGGCTTGAATTTCTAAATACACCAAAAATCATTTAATACAATCATTTATTTTTTATTTTTTAAAAACATATTTGCATTTATTATATATTGAACTTCTAATGTTTTTTAAAAAGTGCAGATTTACCGTAACTATGAATTTGTACAATTTTACTCTTAACAGTGTCAAGTAAGTTCAATTTTACAATAGAAAATTTGAACTTACTGATTTGACAGTTATTTGACTATCACATCAGATATTCCAAAGAAGTTCGTCGATAAAATAAAGCAGTTAATATTTATTTTGACGGGTTGTATGCAGTTTCTTGTGAGCAACTTTTATCTGATAGATATTTCGACAGGTTATTTGTAACTGTGTTAGTAACAGAATAAATATTTTAGACAGTTATTGGAATAAACATAATACAGTTTTGATATACTGTATGCAGTTTCTTGTGAGCAACTTTTATCTGACAGACATTTCGTCAGGTTATTTGTAACTGTGTTAGTAACAGAATAAATATTTTAGACAGTTATTGGAATAAACATAATACAGTTTTGATATACTGTGTTAGTAACAGAATAAATATTAACTGCTTTATTTTATCGACGAACTTCTTTGGAATATCTGATGTGATAGTCAAATAACTGTCAAATCAGTAAGTTCAAATTTTCTATTATGTAAGGATAAAATTGAACTTGCTTGACACTGTTAGGGGTAAAATTATACAAATTCATAGTTACGGGTAAATCTGCACTTTTACAAAAACATTAGAAGTTCAATATATAATAAATGCAAATATGTTTTTAAAAAATAAAAAATAAAAAATAAATGATTGTATTAAATGAATGTTGGTGTATTTAGAAGTTCAAAGCATAATAAATATACATGTTGGAAATATAAAAGAAAAGGTAAAGGCTATGCTTACTTTGTTTTTAACAAAGTAAGCCTTACTTTGTGTGTTTTCACCATTGGATTAATTTTCTAATCCATTATCCAATGGTGAAAACACACCAAGTAATGGTACTTTGTCAAAAACAAAGTAACCATAGAAAGCACCGAAAAGAATATTCTATTATATTTAATGGTTATATACACCCTTAAGGACTGCATATATCAAAACTGTTAAACTTATATGCGAAACAATGATATTTTGGATTGGGGCCGTTCTATATATATACCATTCTTACACCATTTCCGAAACAACCGGAATAATAACTCAACAAAATCTTCAAAATTGATACTAATAAGAATAGTATGAAGGATAAATGTTCATTATCCATTTTGAGCCTCCATAAAACCCAACACCTCTTCTCCATTCATGTACATACTGTATTTTTATAAACTACTTCCATTTCTTTAAACGTTTTTCTTTGTTGTAAAATTAAATTGAACAATTGTTTTGGATGCATGTATTAGACCAATTTTGAGTTGTGCAATTTAGAATCGTATTTTTTTATGATTGTGTTGTTTTATCCAGAAGGCAACTGATATTTCAGACAGCTTGCACAATTCAGAGGTAATGTCGCTAATGTCTTAAAAAGAATGACCTCGTACGCGATTCATCCCATATTATTATGTTCAGTAACCTTGTTTTTTCCCAGTTAGTGATCCAACGGGTTCCTATGACTAAAACAACAATGATATCTACTTCAACTCATATTTAGATGTTAACTAGTGGTTAAAATATGTTTGTTCTGGGACTCAGGCCGGCCTTGGGCCTAGGACAAGGTTGGTGAGGCTAAATTTTTTTATTAGGTCTATACATATATTGATAAAAAAAATTTATACATATATAAATACCATTTAAACTTTAGAGAGCACAAAAGATCTTGAAAAAAATTACAGAAATACTTTCAATTTTCTTATTGACAGGCTGATTGGCCATGAATCCCAGAAATTTGGATTCAACCAATAGCTCAAACTCTAGTTTGTCAGATCCCACCCTTTCATGGTATGATAAGCCATTCGACGGTACTATGATCCATATTTTCTTTGAAATTGGAGAGAGAGAGATTAGACCATCTCTAATGGGTCTAACTTGATTGTTACTTGCATAAGTGTAGTCATAATAATAAACCATTAGAGACGTTGTGACAAATTTAAGTAAGTTACATAATTAAGTAACAAGTCTTTCTCTCTCATTTTAATAAACAAATTTCTTTTTTATTACAATTTTTTACACACACGATGGAGCCTCACTGGCTGTGTCTGGCACATGTAATACACGCGCCAGAAACAGCAAGTGAAGCTCCTACATATAGTGTAGAAAGCTGTCTCTTTTACAGTAAAAGTGGAAGCAAAATTATAATTTCAGATCTGTTAAATTACAATTTCAATACCTATTATTAATTAATATATTTTTTTGACCCCAATTTTTTAAAAACATTAATCCCTTCTAATGGGATGTTGCTACACTTTATTACTTAAACTATATAACTCACAATGGTTGTTACCAACCATTGTGGATGCTCTAAGAGAAAAGGAATTTCATACTCAAAATCACTTGATATACATTTTGAAAATATTTCAAATAATTGATTATTATTTAGAATTAATTACATTCCACGATATTCTCACATCGTATATTACATAAATATCACTGGAGTTTGTACTTGAGTTTTGTGGTGTCTATTCTGGCATCCCAAAAGCATCCAAACACAGGCTGAAAGGCTCGCGACCATAAAATATATGGAAGAATAGAAGAGTTTTATCTATCATCATATATATTTGGTTCTTTGAAGGATCATGAAGTAATTGTTCGAGAAAAAAACTATAAAGTCGATTCTGGGTGGAGTGTGTTTCTCGTTGTTGTGTCAAAAACAGTTTCAAACATTGTATATTATTTCTAGGTCACGATTTATGATATTGAAGATTAGATTTAACCTTCTCTATGTATTCATGTATTGTAATTTTTTAATTACTTGTGTTGAGATGTACTATTTTTCCTATTAATGAAATAATTATCCTTAAAAAAAAGAACTCATGGATTTTAACTGTTACTGGCATTGAGCTCCTCAGTAATGGTTCCTTTAGCTAAGTCGTTAATGAATGACTCAATATGTGCGAAAATCAAAGATCATGGCTTCAATCAAGAAAAGTTATAAATATAAGGGGCTTGCTCAAGAAAAAAAAAATTAATTACCATTTTGATAATAATAACTAGACATGTTCATTCATGAGCCCGCTGGTCCATCTAACCCGTCCAAACCCGTTCTTAATAGGTTGAGTTTGGACATTCATATTTGATATTTGATCCAATCCGGTTCAAACATACTCAAGCCCAAATATAAAATGGATTGGGTTTGAGATTTATTCTAGAAATCCAAACTAATCCGGTCCGTACTTATTTATATATATATATATATATATATATATATATATATATATATATATATATATATATATATATATATATAGTAGATTAGAGTAGTTAATAGATAGAAAATTAGGAATAAGAAATTAATAACTTGAAAAGTAGTACTGCCAAACAAATCAGGTGCAAAATACTCACTTCTCTAATATGAACCCAAGAAAGACTCCTTTAATCAACCAAATTTCAATTCAAAAATTGAAAAAAAAAATATAAATTAACACAAGTTTATTTAGTTTTTTAATATAAATATATTAATTAGTTGGACGGGTTGGGCTGGACTTGTGAATTAATTCTCACAGTCTGGCTGGGCTAAGCTGAGCTTGAACAACATAATTATATATCAAGCCCGATTAGGCCCGACCTGACCCAGCCCACGAACAGCGAGCATGAATTTTGAGATACTTAGTTTATTATAAATTAATTAATACAAGATATTTGTATATGATGTTTAGTTACTATAATAATTTTTTATGTATAGTTTGAAAGTCTGTCGAGTCTAACGGGCTTTTATGTAAAAATACGTAGTTCAAATCCAACCCAACTCGTTATTAATTTAGGCGGGTTTGGGCTGGGTTGAGATTAAGCATAAACATCAAAGTTCAAGTCCAGCCTATATAAATCCACCTATATATATATATATATATATATATATAATTTTTAATTAAAAAAAATAAAAATTATATTTAAAAGTAAATATTTAATATATAAATTCATTGATTAATATTAATATGCATATTAATATTAATATGCATGTCAGGCTGGACTGAACTGACCAGTACTATTATTGTTTCAATTCTAAGTCCGTCCAAAAAATAAGCAAGCTTTAACGGATCTGGATCGGATTGGACCTAAGATCAATTTTCATTGTCCAAACCCCGATTCCAGGAACACAGATTTGTGAGGATAGTCGGACGGGTGAAATTCTAAATTAATGTGTATTTAAAATGAGAAATATAAAATCATTTTTATAAATCTTTGATTTTTAATTGATGAATATATATAGGGTTAGGCTATGCTTACTTTGTTTTTTCCACCATTGGATGATGATGAATTGCTGAATATATATAGGGTTAGGCTATGCTTATTTTGTTTTTTCCACCATTGGATGATGATGAACTTTGACAAAACAAAGTAAACATAGAAAGCACCACACATATATATATATATAATTAAGAAAAACTTATAAATTTAATTAATTATTATCTTTTCAAAACAATAAGATGATATAAGTAAACAAATATCAAAATATATGTTTGAACTTTTTTTTTTTTTTGAAGAAAAACCTCCTAATTCTTAACATGTTAAGAATTAAATTATTGGTCTTTAATTTTCATTTGGTATGGTGGTTAGAGATCGTAACGGTCTAGTCTCCATATCTGGTGAAGGACCAGTTGGTTCCACATTATCAGCCCTACATGCGGAGTTGTTAGTTATCATGTTTTCGTTACGTGTGGTGTGGGATTGTGGTTATCATGCTATTTTGGTAGCTTCTGATTCAGCATCTGTGATACAGTTGATTAAGGTTAATTCAAGGTTGTCAATTTGGTTAGGGATCATTTTAGACGATATTTTTGAAGTGGTCCGCTCCTTTGCATCTATTGAGTTTGTGTATTGAGACGTTAAGCGAATACAGTTGCACACATTTTAGCTGCTTGGGCAAGATCTCTTTCATATATGAAATTTTTGTTGAAGATTTTCCTAGTTGTATTTCTTCTTGCATTCAAAAGGATATTAACTCGTTTTATTCGTAATATATCGTTTGGTTTATAAAAAAAAAAAAAAAAAAATATTATTAAGGGACTTAATGTATGAAATTAAACTTTAAGAGTTTAATTTAGAAAAATAAATTATTACAGACCCAATCCTTAAAATCCTTAAATTTTAAGGGGGTTTTAGCCATTTTCTTTCCGTGATTTTGCTTATCATCGTTCCCTAAATTCGAGAGCTTTGAAAGGAAAAACTACTGGCGGATTATCTGAATTGGGTATGGTTTCTGAATCAGAACTGCTTCAAAAAAATTTCTGAGCTTTCTGTTCTACCCTCAGGATTTGATAGTTATTAGGAATTTTTAAGGATAACTTTAACCTAATATATCTATGGTTATTGTTCTTTCTTGTTGATCGTTATTTGATATTTAATTGGCAAATTTAGGAATATTTTCTTCTTCTTTGGAAGGAACCCTAAATTGGCTCCTTGATAGACAATAGAAATTGCTGTTTTGAGTAGATTCATCTAGACTCTTTCTCTGTTATGGATTCCCTTCTCGCCAATTATGCCTCTTCCGATGAGGAACAAGAAAACCCTAATCGAAGCTCGGTTCCTTCAACTAAACCAATTTCTTCTTCATTTCCTCTTTTCTCTTCTATTCCGCAGCCCAAATCTAAACAGCAATCTTCCACATCCATTATTCACCATAGTAAGGAGGATTACAATGCTCCAACACCTTCCTCTAAATTATCTTCTTCAACCTTCTCTTCCCTCCCTCAACCTAAAACCCAAGCTCCACCAAAACCCGTATCAAATACTGGCTACCCAGCTCCCAAAAGGGTTGTCCAATTCAAGCCCCCTATTAACCCTTCTTATGCAAAGTCTGCTGATTTTGACGATGAGGAAGATGAAGATGAAGGAGAAAAGGCCAGAAAGCAACGCAGGGAATCTGAATCGTTGTTGCAAACTTCAAATGTGCATTCATTATTGTCCTCCATGCCTGCTCCCAGGAGTTCCTCCACATTGGGTGTTCTTCCATCAGGGTCTGGAAGGAGAGCTGTTATTGATACTGAAGCTCCTTCCCCTCATGTAGGTGGGTCCGAGAAAGATCAAAGTAAAGAGAACCATGGGACTGATGGCAGTGGTTCTGCCAGCTACGAACAAGTTTCTGATCAAAATGGAGAGAATTATGTGGATTATGGTGGTTATAGTAGCTACGAATTGGGGAATAATCAAGACCCTAGTCAGAATGTTGCAACCGGGGATTATGATTCAACTTATGGGAGTTATGATAATTATAGCAGTAATGAAAATAATGGCGATTATGCGCAATATGGCAGTAGTTGGAGTAATGGATTACCATCCAATGTTCCTGAGAGCATTGGAGCAATTGAAATACCATTCAGACGGCCTGGGAAAAGAGGGAGGAATGACATTCCAATAGAAATCATTGAGGTGAAGCAGGATGAGTTGACAAAGGATCGGCCGAGGGAGGATCAGTCGAAGTTAACTGGAATTGCTTTCGGGCCTTCCTATCAGGTATATGTTTTAATTATTTCTGTATGATTCCTTTGTTACTTAAGTTGCAATTGGGATGGTACTGATATGCGCATCTTCTGAACTGATAAGAACCTCAACAATGGCACACCCAAACACAACAAATAGACACATAAACAAATGGGTAATATGGAATAGTAGACTTGTACTGATGAACTAGAAAGTAATGGAAAACATAAATCTATGCCGAAGCACAGCCCAGGTGAAAATCCCCTTTTCCTAGCAGAAAAATACTAAGAGACCTAAAGTACCCAATGAACCTATGAAGCACCGACTCGGGTGCGGACACAGCAAACGACATTTTTAGAAAATATGAGACACGGGTGCGGTGGGACACGACAAATTCTATATAATTAATTATATATTAGATATAAAATATATAAAAAAACTTGCTAAATCACAAATAAGTCATTCTCTAATAGCAAGGATGAAATCGCAAGGATTTTGGTGCGGATGAAATCAAACAAGACAACAACAAGAAAGAAGATGAAGAAAGAAGATGAAATCGCAGAGAATCGCTAAGAATCGTAAATCGCAAAACAAATCGAAGAAGGAAGAGAAAGAAGCCCTAAGCGTTTATAATCGCGATACACAGGTGAGAATTAGATGTAGTTTAGGTTTTTTTTTGTCAAATTTTGTAATTGAACCAAAGATTTTAAAAGATTTAAAAAAAAACCCCTAAACTTTTACATATTTTCACCATTAGTCGAGTCCCCACCAAGTCCCCGCCGTGTCCCACCGAGTCCCTACCGTGTCACTGCCGAGTCCCATATCGCCGCCGTGTCACCGCCGAGTCCGGCGAGTCCGGCACGGCCACGGCGACCCCGGGAAGTGTCCATGCTTCATAGCAATGAACAATCTAATCTCCAAGCCACCTTTCTCCTTTCATACAACATCTATATATGCTACTCACCGTATACTCACGCTAAACCCCTGATATGACTAACTATAGCTAGGATAGCCACGTGTCCCTTTTATTCCTTAATTCTCATTTTGATTTATTTGTCACATTCTTTAATCATTTTTATGTATTTGTTTTACGCCATATGTTTGAGGAACCTAGTCTTTAATGTCTGAAATCCCGGTAGATGTCTGTGATATGATTCTGTTTTATTCTAGAGTGCATGAAAACAAAAATCATACAAGAGAGTTTCAGTATTAATGTAACTTTAACATATATGAGAAATTGGAATAATCATACAAGGAAATAACAGGGTAGGACATTATTCAGGCCAAGGAAATAAAATTAAAATATAAAGGCAGAAAATCTGTTGGCTTTTGCTAATTCGTGTTACAGTTTTGTTTCACATCACTTGGCAGGCTCCGATTTAGGATACGATCCCTTTAAGTTATTTGCTGTGTGGTTTGTGGGTGTTAATATGTTCTTATGTTTTCGTTTTTTTTATAGGCAGCTGCTTCTTCGAAGGGGAAACCTACGAAACTTCACATGAGGAAGCATCAGATTGGTACATTGTTCCATGACATGAAGCAGAAAGAGATGGAATTGGCAGAGAGACGTGCCAAAGGATTTCTCACCAAAGCTCAAACACATGCCAAGTATGGATGGTGATTTTCTTCCAGTTTTCATTTTTCTGTCACTTGTACAGAACAGCTGATATATCATCTGGCATGTTCTTTGCTTGTTCATTAGAATTCTAGACTAGACAAATGTGTAACTCTTGTTTTCTTCTATACATTTAGCAACATTTTGCTAGTCTAGTGTGATTTAATATGCAGTTTACTCTTCTTATTTCTGGTAAATTGTAATTGTTTTTCTTCTTAATTAACCTAAGTGGACCTACTTGCTAGAGTAATGGTCCATATTTGCTAAACCCTAATGGTTAAAACCATAGTTATTAAAGCCATGCCTTGTCGTCTTGCCCGTCTTACGTGGGGTGTTAACCCGCATGGTCTTGAGCCTTGTGCACCTTGCGTTATGGCAATGCCATTAATAACTATGGTTTAAAATGTAATTTTAAATTCCTGAACTTTAGTATTTGTGTTATTAAATTTTTTTCAACTTCAAATTTATTAAATTGAGCTACTGAGATTTATACGTTTGTGCTATTTTCAGCTTCAAATTTGTTGTTTTAATTTGACCCCTTAATATTTATTACTAGAACTCGTTCAGCCTAATAGTGGAGTAAATTTCCCACACATTTAATGAACTTAGTAGGTTTTAATTATAAAATTCAGGGATCTAATAATAGAGGTGTACACAATGCACAAAACTTAGAGTTTTTTTTTTTTTTTTTTTTTTTTTTTTTTTTTTTTCTGTCTGTAAAAGAAAGAAAAGACATCTTGAATTTGGCAGGGTGATGATCGGATAAACCTTAATTGCCAGGGCTCAGTTTTGCTGGGTTCTACACTTGTATAATGCAATAAGCCAGACATAAGAACATCTTCAATAGAGTATAATGAATCATTCGTTTAGTTTATTAAGCTTTGGACTACTTTTATAATATGTTTTTAATTTTTAAAATAATATGATAGAGTTTAATTAATTAGTGAATCTCTTGTAATTGGTGGATTCCTAATACTTGAGTTGTTTTAGAGTTTAACCATTCGAGTTAATAGTTTAATAAAATGAAGTTTATTTAAAAAAAAGTCTTACAATAATGATGTGTATGTATATTGCGTGGTTGTGGGTATGAACCATTAGAGATGCTCTAAGCATATAACTAAATGCTTTCAAATTCAATAGCTTTTTCAAAGATAAAAACTTGCTTAACTGTCTCCAACTTTATAGTTCAAATTTTTGCATATAATGTGGCAATAAATATTATGAATGAAACAAGAATCATGAATTACAATCAGTTGAAGAATGGAAAAATAGAGATGATAGGAAAAAAATGAAAAGATACAATACAAGCAAAATTGCAATATAAATTAAAATTTGTTGCACAAGGTTACTCGTTAAAAGATGGATATATTTTCTTATGGTGGATACAATAACTTTTCGATATCTCATAATTTGGTCAGTAAAAGAAAGATTGAATGTGGCTAAAAACTTATTTATATAACTTTTTTTTTCTTTAAAGGTAAGAGGATGAACTAAAGTACAAATCAATTTTTACCGAATGTGGCTAAAAACTTATTTATATGACTCATTTTTTTTCTTTAAAGGTAAGAGGGTGAACTAAAGTCCAAATCAATTTTTACCTCCTATCTCCCCAAGGTTTGAACCTGGAACATACAGCTATAAACATTAGTTGATTAACAGTAAACCCAACCTCTGGAGACTATCTGTAAAGCTCAATTGATAATGATATTTATATGAAAATGTCTGAATGCTAGAAAAATGTGAGAAACAAGTACTTTACTCCAACTTATAAAGTTCTTTATATGGACTTAATTGTAAGTTATCTTTATATGGACTGAAATAAAGCATATTGATATAATTATATAATTATCTTAGTGAAGATTTACTAAAAGAGAGGGTCGTTATTCATATGTTTTTATGAGAAAATTATGATCTAAATTTTCCATTTTAAATATTATTAACCTTAATATTTCTCCTTACGTGGATGATTTTAATATTATTGACCTTTTAATTCGGACAACATACTAAGAAAATTGTCCATTCCAAGCATCTCTCAGAAATTATATGCTAGTCTCAGTATATATGCAAATTGTCCATTCCAAACACCCCATAGAAGAGAAATTACACAATACTTCCAGAGTAATACACTCAATAAATCAATTGACGTCAAACATAAGATCATCTCTTTTGATTGGTTGAGTACATTACCACACGAGTATTATAGAAATTCTTCCTCTAGAGGCTATCGACGACAATCCAATGATACAGACAAATTTGATCGATAATCTCATATTTACAAAATCTACCATAAAGTACAATTAGGTTCACAAATAAATCAACAGTCCAAGTTATGAAAATTAGGAGGTGATTCTAATGACTTGCAAAATGAAAAATTGTTCAAAGAAGACTTTGTACAACTAGGCACATACTTGAACCAGTAATTTACACACACTATTGGCAACATTAAGCTAAAATCATCAGCCTAAGCTTGCCAATATCACAATATTAATGTAACCTAAATACATTCAAACTTATCATTATTAATCTCCGAGCAGTTGCTTGGCAATATCCTTATAGCTCACCTTTTTTTTCTTCACAGGCTGTACAGTAGGATCTGCTGGCGGCTTTTCAAGATCCGGAACTGGAATCCTAGTTTCAACTTTCTGTACAGTAGGATCTGCAGGTGGCTTTTCAAGATCCGGAACTGGAATCCTAGTTTCAACTTTCTTCATTCCAAGGCTAGGAATCATGTTCATCAACATGGCGTCAACTGGATCAGCCATAACTTGTAATGTCTCAGGGTTCTCTTTTCCCTGCTGCTGATATGTTCCACCTATTTCAATATTAGGAGTTTCTCTTTCATCAGATTGACCATCACAACTTTTAATAAACCACTCTTCCGGTTTGTAACCTCGTGCAACATCTTTCTCAGCTACCTCTTGTATATGTGACGAATCCATATCTTCTATTCCACTTTCTTTGATATCTGAATCTTCCTTACCAACTTGTGCATGAATTTCATTATTCCCCTGAATTATTTCGATCCCTTCTTCATTTGGCTCGTCATCAAATGAACAGCTTTCATCTGATCCATTTCCAGATATTTTAACAGGCTTTCTAGAGCGCAACTGCGTTCTCCGAGCTTGATTACGCCCGATTTTTCCTTTCTTCACACTCGCACCAGCAGGTCTCCCCCTTTTCCTTTTGGCATCCCTGTGAGGTGAGGCTGCATCCCTCACATGCTTCAGAGAAGATTTACTTGCTTTTGTTTCACTAGGAGAAAACACCGGAAGTTTCTCATTTCCCGTACCACTGAGATTAGAAGAAGCTTCTTCCACATCTGCATCATGTTCGCTGGAAAAAGAAGAAAGTATAAAAAGAATAATGTTAGTGACAAGACAATTTTAAGCACAGAATCCATATGATGCAATAGTTGACATTTGACAATGAAGGGGAATAAAAATGAAGTTTTGGCCTTTTATATATAGATGTTTTTCAAACTTCCATATAATTAATTGCGATAGTTGTATTGTTGATTTTTTTGCAACGTCGATAAAATATGATACAAAAATTCCTGGACTTTTTGCAAGTAAATCAGATGCTCGTATTAATTGGCATTCCATAGGTGCTACTATTATGAGTTCAATGACCATATATCAGTTTTGGTTATGTATAAACGCTGCTGATTTTAACCTTACCAGACTATTTCGAGGCAATTTTTTGAAACCCGACAACTATAAGTTGCCTCAAACAACCAAATCAAACTCCTTAGTGTTGTAAGCATGTCCTTTTTTACCCCATCCGAGTCTGATTGTTTGGTTGATAAAATTTCCAGCCAAAAACAGTTTTAGTGTTCTATGTGAACAACTATTACATTGTGTATGAGAATTAGATCTCAGGTTACCAATTATATAATATTGTAACCATGTCTTTAAGTAGGTACAAAGTCTGACTATCTTCTTGGTGATAATTCCCGACAAAATTCCGTTTGAATGCAATTTGAAGAGTCATTTATGTGCGCAAGGATAAATTCCTACAGAATGGAGATGTCCAGATTGATCTAAAAAAACACTCAATAATATAATACACATGCCCACAGAAAAAAGTTGTCAGGCATCTAAAACTAACAACATTACACTAGCCTGCTACAAGTCTTATATCCTGGGTGTTATAAGTCGAATGCTAAATTTTAGTAATTAGATTATTTGATAATAATTGAGACAATATTTATACATTTTCACTCTTAACGAAAGTAGATGCATGATTGCAATTTCCAAAATGCTCTGAACGTGATGAATATGCATGATTCTTTCAAACTAGAAGCATATTTAGACTTACTGTTCTTCAATATTGAACTCTTGCACGCCACAGGGCTTCAAGCTATATGTATCCTCTTGCAATCTTTTCTGGGCCACCAAGGAGTCCTCCAACCATTGGTATCCAATCACACGCATCTTATTGCTGAGTAGAAACTTCACCGAATGTTTAAAACTACACAAATAGGAGAACAAACAAATCTCAATCTTAAAAATATTAAAACAGAAAGAATTGCAACAATTAACAGTAACTAGCCAAATTAAAGAATCAGTAGAAAAAGAATCAGGTTAATTTAGGTTTCAATTCATTATCATAGTAACATCGAGAATGCTGCTTTCAAAAGTTATAGAAACTGCAGCACAAAAAAGCAAGTGTTCTACATTGGACTATGCAGCAGAACCAGAAATGATCATAGGATTACCTCTTCATAAGAAAATCAAAATCCACATTCGATCCCGGCACTGTCAGCACCACCAAATGGGTAGCATGAGCAAGAATATTGCTGACTCGACCACCACCCATAACAACTTCAAGCTTCAACCTCCTCAGTTTAAGTCCCAGCAAAGATTCCCAATCAGAGGTTCTTTGAGTACAATGAATTTACAGAAAAGTAAGCAAACAACAATGCAGGTAATTTTTATTCATAAAATAAAATTGGTTCAAAAGAAATTAATCTGGAGCCACATAATCAAGATACTTACAAAGAGTGTGTTGAAAGGTAGAAGTACATGGAGCAGCCACTAAAGAGTGACCATTTATCCTTCGGACAGTACTTGCTCTTATAATGGTCAATTTTTCTGGCATCTTCCACTATGTTTATGCTGTCCAAAAGCTGGAAAGAACATGACACCAAAAATTCAGTTGCTTTACCTTAAAACAAGGGAACCAACTTTTTCAGTTCAAAAAGTAGGTTTTATCATAATTAGTTTTTTGGGAGTGAAACAACCTTCTACTAATAGTCATTAACACTTTTCTACAATTCAGATAAACCTATGCAAACCTGTTTGAGGTCTGTAAGGTCAATATCCCAGAAGTAAGAATCAGAAAATTCATCGATTTCTTCATGAAACTTCTCCTTTGAAGAGCCGGATAGAAAGAGGAAATGCCTTCAAAATAATATGCGTTTTCAAAAGCTAATGTTATGACTATCAATTAAGCATTTCAAAACAATTAATTAAGTTCATGTTGCACTAACTTTGGCATTAAGGGGAGGAGCTTTTTCTGAGAACAACAATCCAATACCCAAGAACAATTTATGACATCTCCATGAAGCTTTGCTGCTTGATATTTAATGCCTGCAAAGATATTTTTGTTTTTCCTTTCCAATCACATGTTCCACAAATAAAAGTTTCCCAAGTGTGTGCAAGAATGAAATGCGTGCAAGAGAGAAAGAGAGAGAGAGAGAGAAGAGAGACCTTTGCTTTCAGATGCTACACAGTGGGTAACTGATTTATTCATATTCATTGAAAAAGCTCCCCCATTCTCAGCAACCATTTTGTGCAAGGACTCAAGAGAATGGGTAGAAGGCACATTAATGAAGTCTATATTTGCTAAGGAAATTTGTAGTAAACCTGCAAAACTATTGGTATACTTAAAATCATAGTAAAAGTTTTTGAAACTTGTCGCAAGGATTCATAAACATCAATTCAAAACGAATGAGATGAATTAATCAGCAGTTTTTGAAGTAAAGCCGATTTCTTAAAGCAAGCAGCCAATAAGACAATATTTTCAGAAGAAAAATGCACTTATCAGAACAAATGCATGGCATTATACACGGTATACCAAAATTATGTAATGTTTAAACTAATTTATTAGAAAGACAAGCTTTCTTTACTTGCAAATATAACCATAGCCAGTGCGAGAAGATATACCTAAGAGTTGGTTGAACACATGCAATCAAGTTGGACAAGAATTATATTCACTTAAATTATGTAAAAGGATACAAAACATCATTTTTGAAAATATTAACGTCTCCCCCTTCACATCAGAGACGTCAGTCTCAATAAAATGGGATGGAACAACAGAGGCATTCTTTCTTCCTCCCTTTCTGGAGGATTTCTTGATTTTTTGTTTGTTTTCCTGCAAACCCTCATGTTCTTTCCCCCTTTGAGTGGTACCATTACTTGAATGTACAAGTTCTACAAATGCTGCAAAAGAGGGAGGAAGAAAATCAGCAGAACCAATGGAAGCCAGGTCACTTACAAAAAGTTGCAGAGATAACTGCAGAGAACTCGATGCAACATTACATACACCACATATCAAGCAATAATTAACATTCCATGGTCTTACACTGCACATCAAGACATTCATGCCACGGCTTGTCATATCTGACTCTGTCAATACGTGGAAATCTCAGGCTATATGGTGCAGCAAATACCTGGAGGGAAAAAAACAGATAGTTTAACTCAGAGATATCGCTTAAAACAGCATGCACTCATATGATCTAAGTGCAAGAACAAAATCACTCCATTATGTGCTGAAAGTTATGGATATCAAATCACCAAAAAATCACATTCAAAACGCATGCAAAGGTGACACGAAACTTATGTGTCAATGTTAAAAAAGCCAAAAAGTATTTTAAAGATCAAAAAGTTTCAGCAGAACACCTCTGAACTTATTGTCCGAATATCACTTGTAATAGAAACTATGATTGACCTGCATATGGGAGAAGATGGGAAAGAAATCATTAACATTTGTACAAATGCATTTCTTCAATACCTAAAGAAACTGATATGGAAAATTACTTCTCAGGGCTTTCAATCCATACATCTGGCCTCTCTTTTGAATTATTAGTCACTTGATAAAAACTCGGAGGTCCCTTCTTTGGGTATTCATATTTCCTGAAAGAAAAGAACAGGCAGTAAAATACATATTTAGATATTCCAAGACAAAAAAGAATACCTTAAACACAGAAAATATATAGGAAATCTAAAATGTTGATTTATGGCAAAAAGCATAATTAAGCCCATGAACTTTGGCTGTTTTAAGGATTAAGCCCCTGATCATTTATTTTTCCACATTGAGCCATTGACCATTGATTCTATTATGGATTAGGCCCTTATTTAACTTTTTCGTCAAGTTTGGACTGCATACATCGTTAGGGCGATTCGGCCTGTTGACATGGACAAATAAAAATAAGAATTCCTTGCCTAGGAGAGATAAAATTAAAAAGTAAAAGGAAATTATAGAAATTAATTTCCAGTATATTCTTCCAAACTCAATTTTCTCCTCTCCCATTTTGCGATTTTCAACATTAGAATCGCCAAATCGATCTTCTCATGTCCTAAACTCGACGGAAAGGTTAAATAAGCGCCAAATCCATAACAAAATCAATGATAAGGGCTCAATATGGAAAAATAATTGATCACGGGCTTGATCCTTAAAACATGTAAAGTTCAGGAGTTTAATTATGTTTTTTGCCTGAATTTATTGTATAAGAATTCCATAATCCACTTCTCCAATAATCCATATGATTGCATCATTCACTTAACATGTAATCCTCATTTCCCCTTTCCTTTTTACCTTCTTTCTCTTACTTCATAAAAAATAAAAAAAAAACTAGTGTGATGGTTTATGCAAATGAAGCTTTACAGCTGAATTTAAAATCTGGGTATTATGGGTTTCCTATCCAAGACAACATATTAAAGAAAAAAAAAAGAAACTTGTATTGCCAAATATATCTTACGCCGGCTTAATGGCAATAATTCAGGTAAAGAGAAACAATGGAAAACGCCAAGGCCAAGTTCATTTATGTCTCACAGAGAGTTGCATCCAGAAAAAAATTAGGAAAATTGTAAATGGAGGCAGACTTCCAAATGAAGAATAAAAGCTAGATTTTGCAAGCTATTCCATAAAAATTGAGGCATGTTTTCCGGTTGAAAACACATTCTCCACTTTCTATGCATCAATTTAGGCACACTGCCATTATCAATCTTTTTTCATTATTAGTAAGATCACTAAATTATTTGCTTTTTCTTCTAACTATCAAACATTTACAAAGCCTTAGCATATGAGAAATTTCCTTTTAGTTTCAATATCTTGAGTTCAAATCTTAGACACAAAGTGCACTTGATTTTTTTCTTTGCCTAACAGAAATGAACATTTTAAAAGAACAATATAGTGATTACCATAAGGAAACACAAAGTGGAAGAATATTAAGGAAAAAAATAATCTTACAACAAGATAAGACTGAAGAACAACCTTAAATTGATTCTCCTGAAAATTCTATTCATGCATTTAGATGAAAATAAGTAAGGCAGGCATATGCCTAGTTCCCTTATTCAGCAAAATCCTTGAGTGAGGTTAACATAGCTTTTGTTTTAACACACTCCCATGAAATAGGCACAACTCCTCTTTTAACTAAGAATAACCATTAATTTACTATACCCTTATTCATGATGGTCTGAAATCATTAAATAGATAAATTAAATGCTTTATTCATTGAAGCACTCCATCTATTGAGGGTATATTAAGAAAGGATATCAATAATATGTAATGTTTTCTTGTTTACTGTGAAATCATATTTCTGCTTATATTTGTGGGATAAAGTATTATCTGTTTTTTGCTTACTTTAGTGTCTTAAGTTGAACTCCATACAGAACTCAATATAGTTGTAGGCCTCAATGTCAAAACCAGAACCAAATTTTGGCAACTGCACAATAGTTTCCCAGTACACCCTTGTGGTGGGACCCCTCCCTGGACCCTCGCTTAGCGGGGACGCGTAGCGCACCGGGCCGCCCTTTTATGAGCAATATGTCATTTCTCAGTTCTAAATATAGCCAAGGTCTAATAGTTCCTCCCAACAAGTAACAATGTGATCAATAAAAATAACATAATATGTCAGGCAAAACAGTTCTCTTTATCTAAAATCCAATAGAATTTATCATCTGAGCAGTCAGGAGAATTATTCCATTAAAATTGTTAAAGGCCACATCACTAACATGAACAGAAAATATTTGCTCATAGTTGTATCAACCGTATGAAGTGTGAACCATAAAGATGCATTTACAAAATAGACAACAGCAAATTTATTTTAAGTTGGAGCTTTTTTTTTTTTGTGTGTGCTCAACCAATCTAGAATACCATACCTAAAGTAAGGCTTCAATTTAGTTACAACAGCAGCAAGCTCATCATCAGATAATCCAGTACCCACTCTGCAAAAGGAGAGGAATCTGCAAGGAAGGTCACTTTGTTAGTCCACCAACTTAAAGATCAAGTATACTATCAACCAATACTTCTCCACAATTCATGAAATATAGCAAAACAAGGATGCAATAAAACATTCTGCTCAAACAATTGCTACTTTTGTGCTCAGTTAATATGAAGAGTCTACTGTAGATCAGGATGTTCAAACTTGCACAATTACATAACCCATTTCATATGGGATAAGGGCCAAATTTGACCATAATGTTTTTGGGGAAGTGTAGATTTGGCCCTAGCACGGAATGGTACAAATTTAACCCTAACATTTCCAAGCAAGATTAATTTTACCCCTACATTACCAAAAATTTGAAAAGGCTGGTTTGACTGTTTTCCAAATAAGTTTGTCCATAAACTCAAGCAGTTCATACTGCACTAACTTATATGTGGCAGACTTAGTTATTAGCATTTTAACATGTTTTTTGTAATTGTGTTAGTAACACACTAAATATCTTAGACATAATTGATGATTGGAATGTCCAAATTTTCGGTAACAGAGGGCTAAAATTGATTTTGCTTGGAAATGTTATGGTTAGATTTGCACTTCTCCTAAACCTTAGGTTCAAATTGTTTAATAAGTGTTATAGCATGGACAAATGTAAACATAGCTAGTTGGCAAAGAAGAATTTTAGGGAGCAATTAAAGGAACAAGCAATATATTTGTCCACTTCGTATCCTCATTCTTGTACATAAACTCTTCATCTTTCAATACATAAAATGGGGTATTTCTCTCCCAAAATAACATGGTTTCAAAGCCTAGTAGAGCTTCTAGGTTTCATATTCGGTTTATGTTTTGGATGTCTAAGTTGAGTTTCATAGATTAAATATGTTCTGATTCCTATTCTTTCTTTCGTGTCTTTCCTAGAAAGCAGCCACACTCAGGTTTTCCACAGAGAGCAATCACTTTCAGTTCTGCCCAGAGAGCATTCAGATATGGGTCTGCCCTAAAGAGCGGTCACTCCAACTCCAGTGTTTTGTCTCATGCCTCAACCTCCACACACCTATTCTAGTTTCATCGTCGTTTTTCCAGTGATAATCTCTATCTCTGGTCACTTCATTTGTTCTCATAGCTAGCTGGTGTCTTTACTAAAGCTTTGTCAAGTTACGTGTATCTGTAAGAAGCTGGGCATAATAGTTATCTATGCTTTAGCTTAAGGGGGAGTGTTAGGATGCACAAATGTAAACATAGATAGTTGGAATAAAAGAACTTTAGGCAGCAATCAAAAGAGCAATTATAAGGATTAGTTTATTTGTCCAATTCACATCCTAATTCTTGTATATAAACTCTTTATCTTTCAATATATAAAATGGAGTAGTTTTGTCCCATACTTAATTATCATATTAAAATTTCAATAATATGTATTTGATGTGATCTTTGCATCAAATTTAATTGTTTTATTACTATTTAAATTTAAAAAAAGTGAAATCACTGAGATATGGACAAGGCAAGAAACAATAACAGATCTGTCCCATTTGATATCCCAGCCGAAGACAAGGTTGAATGTGAGATTCACAACAAATGTTTCACTCAATTGTTGAAGAAGTCATTTTTGTAACAACTCACCGCCTGGGAAAAGCATTTGCAGCAGGACGCTCTGCAAGGCCAACCAAGAATTGAGCCACCTGCAGTGTGCAAAGGGGCCATTTATGTAAGTAAAAATGTAGATAGTATGGAAGAAAACACATCTCATTTACTACAACGATCAATGAAGACCAGACTCTGACTAATCCATGCAAAACAGGTCCAGAAATTAAAGTAGAAATTGCTTTTATATTTCAAATCTTAAAATTAAAACTGGTTACATGCCCCTGATTTTTCTGTATCACCCATTTCTACAGGGGCAGAAAAGACATTGAGATTGATTTTGAAGAGGATGGCAAACCAACCTCTCCTCCACGACGTCCAGAGCCATAGTATCCTCCTAAAAGCAAGCGTGAACAAATTAGAAGATCTTGGAAGAAAGATTACTTAAAAAAATAACTAAGAGCAAGAAGTACAAACCTATGATAAGCACATCCAAGTCAGAAGCAGCACGTATGTAGTCAGGCTTCAGTTTCAACCACTTTCCACTGCGATCACTTGGTTCCCATTTGGAGCCAAGATCTTTTAATATGATCCCTTCATCTCTATAACAATAGATTAGTTTGACATTGACAATAGAAAGCTAATAAGAGCACGAAGAAAAAGGAAACTGTGTCACACTACAAATTTACTATCTCTAGAAGTTCAATAATGTAGAGATATAAGACATCAAAAAACTTGAAATTAACATATGAGAATAGAATGCAAATGTAGCCCATAACTCTGAAAGTTCTCCAGAAAAAATGAGGCGCAACAAGGTCCCACAAAAAAAAATCTTTAACTTATTTACATGGATTTTGGCCATGGATCAGATGACAAAAACACCAACCTGTTTGTGACAGTTTGCTCAAAAAATCTCTCAACGTCATTCACATTATGAGCAATGAGAGAACAAGGAGGCTCCCCTGAATAATTAACATATACATTATTATTGAACTTCAAGAGAAACAAACGAGATTCATGATTTAAAACACATCATGAAAAGAAATGGAAATATGAACATATTGCACCAAAAGGTACTATAATTATCATATATGTCAAATTTCTTAACTGATAAAAGTTCTAATCCATAAACTCAAAAAAGGAATACTAAATTTCCATGATTTTAACTTCCTCAGGTCCTTGTTCTACAATTCAAAGAAACACAATATGAAGTCAAATATATAATAGAGTCTCCAATAAGAACGAAGCAATAAATCAGACTGAAGCTACCTTGACATGTCCAAGGTGGATTCTAAAAATCCAATGAACCTAAACCAAACTGAACTCACTATAGGCTTAAGGTTAAAACACAATCTAACTGCATGTCCTCACTGTCAACTATTGTCAGTGTCTGATATTAATATGAATTGGGCCTTTTAACTGTTAGTTGAAGCTTTTAGTTCAAATGGTTCCATGATGTGGTATAAGAGCCTCTTTGACCAAGTGATCAATGGTTCGATTCCTGTCAACCCCATTTGTTGATTTAATTTCAGGATATGGTAATATAGGCCTGTGTTGTACACACTTGAAGTGTGCAGCGGTGGGGTGTGTCAGATATTAATATGAATTGGGCCTTTAACTATCAGCTTAAACTTTTAGTTCAAATGGTTCCATGACAGTCAGAATATTGCATCATGGTATGGGCGGCCCGGTCGCACTACGCGTCCCCGCTGAGCGAGGGTCCGGGGAGGGGTCCCACCACAAGGGTGTACTGGGGGCAAGCCTTCCCCTGCCAATCTATTTGGCAAGAGGCCGCTCCTAAGACTCGAACCCGTGACCTCTTGGTCACACGACAACAACGTTTACCGTTGCGCCAAGGCTCGCCCTCCGAATATTGCATCATGGTATATCATTAAAAAAAACAACTATAGTTATAACTTAGAAGGTAAAAGCACTGGTAATTATCATGTATACTGCGAAGTCTGCAATCAGAAAATGATAAACTTGTATCAAATGCAACTCCTAATTACTAAATCCATCATATATTTTACCCGGAAGACGATGGTCATTGAGGCCCCCATCAGGTACGAGAATCTCTAAACGACCCTTCAAAGGCCTCACAGATTTTCGAAGAATATCATGTCTTTCCTTTAAGCTTTGGTGGATGACACTAGTATCACCAACATAGAGGACATCAAAAGCAACATCTAGAAAGTCTTGTCAAGTTAAACTAAATCCATCTCCACTTCAATTCTGACAATTGATAGGAATAAATATTTGTTTTAACTTCCCAAACAAATGGTCTAGCTAATATAGTTCATACTTCAACTTTGATTGCATCGAACACAAAGGATACAACATAGCTGCATGAGAATAACATATAAATTAAAATTAAAACTAGTTGTTTTGAAATAGTGATAGATATGAATAATCATAAAAAAAAAAAAAAGACCTGTCTATCAGAGTCAAGTCCATCTTTCGCTGCCTTTGCTGCAAATAGTAGAGTTGTAAGAAAATAATTACAATAGAAAAAAATGAAGGAATTAGAAACCATAAAATCAAAACATATAATAACCTATTTCTTGATTTGACCCGAATTCAGCAAACCTATTCAAAGAAGAATCCCAGACCAACATTTCACCATCAAGTATGCACCTATAGAACATCAGTTAAGAAGAGTATTTAATACAGATCAGACAGAGAAACTTTTTAAGCAAGACAATGGGTGAAAGCCCGATCCAGCTTACCAATCCATAAGAATAATCCTCAGTAAGACTAAGAAATTAATATAACCTCGAAGGCTTTCTGGCTTTTATTCGCTGTTCACTATGCTTTTATGTTAAAGACTACTACATATAGAAACAGCCTTGGTAGAGACTTGCAACCATTTGAGTTGCTAAAAATCCAAGTCTCTAGAGAGTCGCTGAATCCAGCGACTCTCTTCCTCAAAATGAGCCAATTTCGAACTGATCAGTGGAAGAGAAAAGATACCACACGCTGATTGCGTGGCAAGTTCGAGAAGAGGCCGTGTTTATCAACCTCCTAGTTGGCGCATTTGTATCTCAATGATACAGCAAAATTGTATGAAATTGTGGGTCTTCCCCACTATTTCCTCAATGCTGCAGCCCTGAGATAAGAATTTACTAATTCTTTTTCTAAGAATTTATTGAGTAATGCTCTGAGATTGTTATTTTTGAGTAATTTTTTTCAATGAATTTATTGAGTAATTCTTTTTCTAAGAATTAACGGTAAGATTAATTTTATCTTGTTTTCTTTTTCACAAATGAAACCCATAATAAATATAGTCAATATTTTTTTCAAAAAATAAATATGGTCAATATTACATTTATATATATAATTTCAATTTAATTAGTGTCATGCATTTATTTTACACAAAATATTAAAAGTAAAGAAAATAAAACATTATATTACGTGTGAGACCCATTGAATACTAGAGAGGATTTTTGGTAGAGAGTGTTTTGAAGAGAGTCGTTAGAAATTGGTGAGGTGGCATGGTTGGAGGATTTATGACCTGTTTTGATTTTTCAAAATTTTCAAAAATGTAAAAATTGCTTAAGAACGCTACAAATATACTAGTCATACATATGATAAGAACCCCAACTGGCAACTGCGATTACAATACACGGCAATAAGCATCCATTAAAACACAGAAAAGTTCAACCAATAAATGGTTTCAATAAAAGACGTATGGTTAGACTTAATACTGGCTGTCGTAGAAAAAGAGGAGAGAAATGACAAAGATCTGCACTCATGCCATACAGTTCAAGGAGTGCATTTAGCATGACAAACCTGAAATGATAAAAACCAGCAAATGTAATATAGATCAGAATCTTTTGACAGATTACCTGTCAACCAGAACATTTTTATTGATAATCTCTGACATCCCATGCTCATACTCAGAGTGATCAAGAAAGTTCCTGCATAAGTGATGATGTCAAAGAAAGAAGCACACGAAGCTGCAGCATCCGCAGTTCAATAGATGTCACAGTAATTGAGCTTTACAATAACAAAATCATCAGTTATCAGAGTTCCCTAACTTGGTTGAGAAGAAAATACTTAGTTTCCAGCAACATCTTGCTATAAACTTCACAGTTCACATTTCTTTAACAAAGAAAAGAACTAAAAGGGTACCGGTGGATGGGACAAAAACACATCAAGTGTAAATGCTGCCTCCAGAAGCAAAACTTTCACCATAACCTAGTCAATAAAATTATATTTTATTTTTCAAATTGCTGTTTCGAACTTTTCCTCTTCAGATTCACAGACAAAGTCCTAATTTCTTTTAACCTTGTTGTCTCAATCTATAAACCCTTTTTCATTATTTTTCTGGCCATTCATCCTATAATATTACATGACCAGAGCCAAAAACCTCCATGACCATCGCAACAATCTGTTAAGCAAACAGAAAAATGGACAATTACTATCACAGTTACAAAAATATGACTGCTTTGTATAGATCTTCCCCTGTTACTACCTATTCATCTCTTATTTGTTTAAATTTTGTATGCCATATGCTTGACCAGACCTAATAAGAAAAAATTAAGTAGAGAGGAACAAAAGAAAGAGAAAATAAAATATAAAAGGCATCTTTCCCAATACTGTTCTTGAAATTTTTATTATACGATCTGAGTAATTTAAGTAATTACTTTGTTGATTGTATTAGGTGGAAATCAAGAACCAAGAAGCAGTAGCTACAAAAAAAAAATTCTTTCAACGTGCTTACAGAAGAACTAATAGAAGGGCATTTTAGGAAGAATAATTTGACTCATAAAGAGGACAGGACAGAGGAAAACCCGGAACACAGCTAAGAATTAATTTTTAAGATTATTTAAAAAAAAAAAAAGCAAAACAATTTGGGAAAAAAAAAAAGGAAATCACAAATGAATGAAATGAAGAATTTTATTACTTAAGAAAGTAAACAATAAAATAAAATCCAGGAGAGCATGTTCTACCAACCTTGAAAAGTAGTGTATCTCAGCCCCATTCTTATGTATCTGGATTCGATCACCATCAAACTTACATTCCAGAACCACTTCCTTCCCATGAAGCTGCATCAAACAGGAAAAGCATACAAGGTCTTTTGACATTTAGAATATTAAAGGAAAACTTAATATAAAGTAGGCACCATGATATATGTATATAGAAACAATACATGCTTTTACTTGTACGTGTCCTTTTGCGCAAAGGCACATTCACATGCATAAATATATTTGTTTCATTATGTGTTTGTGTTTTCACACATGACACATCTAAACTACAAGTCATCTAAAAACATCATAAAATTGGAAATAAAATAATTTTCATTTGCATATGCATATGCATGAATGTATGGAGTATAGACATGTTTCTCAATGTTTACATGAGTACACGTATTTTGTTTGTTTCTTCTCATAAGCAATTAAGAATAGCCAAATTTACAACAGCATGTGGCAAAGCTGATCAAAGATATTTAGGCTAACATAGAGCTTAATAATTTGAGGGCGAGCCTTGGCGCAACGGTAAATGTTGTTATCGTGTGACCAAGAGGTCACGGTTCGAGTCTTAGGAGCGGCCTCTTGCCAAATAAATTGGCAGGGGAAGGCCAGCCCCCAGTACACCCTTGTGGTGGGACCCCTCCCCGGACCCTCGCTCAGCGGGGCGCGTAGTGCACCGGGCCGCCCTTTATAGAGCTTAATAATTTATTACATCAGTTATGAGTTTCTAAAAATTATAATATCCTTGCAATAAAAAAATAAGTCTTCAAAATATTACTATATTATTACATAAATAGTTGAAATTCCATTAGAATATTAATAATCATTGTGCTAATGATAAATATATTATTAATGGCAAAAGAAAATAAATTTCACAAAAAAAAATGTTATTGAAATCTTAATGGACTCAAGCATATCAGGGAAAAACCTTTGCCAGGCCACAACCTTTTTCCACGCAGAATGTGGATCACTAACTCTCATTGCTAGTTGAGGACGCACAGCCTTCCCAATCTCAATGTCCTGAAAAGTACTGAAGATATTGTAAAACTTACCATAATCATTCGGTTTGTAGGAAAACTGACAAAAGAGAATCATCTAATGGCCATAAATAACAATAAAATTGCACACCATTTGGTTCAGTTTTTGCTTATTACTTTCTCAAACAAATGTCATAAACATATATATACATACATACATACATATACAATATATATATATATATATGAAGACAACTACAATAAGGAACTTTTGGTATCATAGGTGAGATACTACAACCTCTGAAGGTTATGAGTGATGCAATGCCAAAAGATCTCAACTGATGGTCTAGACATACTTAGAAAACCAAAACTCTCTTGAGGTTTGACTTGTATTAGTTACAAGAATTTTATCTCAATAAGGGCCAAATTGGGAGCAAAAGAAATCACGCACAAATTAAAAATTTAACTATATAAAAGAAAAACTCAGAAAAACAATGACAAGAATTCTCATTCTACAGCACAAGTTGTAGCTTCATGTAAATTACACACCTGGCGTTTATGCCTTTGGCTGCGATCTTTCAACTTTTCACAAACCAATTTTAAGTCACAAGTGACATTAAACAAGTCTTCAGCATCAGGATGAAATTCATGAAATATGCTTTTTTCACTAATTCCCAACTTCAAATCTGAGAGATAGACATAAATCTCCAACAAAATTTCATCAATAACAACAATGATAATAAAAAAACCAAGGTTCCTTACTTCCAATGCTACTAGATAGAATACCTTTGAGGATTATCATGATAATCCACTTCATTTCCTGAGCATTTGTCTTGTTAATCAGAGTGGAAAGAACTGATGTTTTCTCTATCCTGTTTTCATGGTTGTCCAAGACAGAAAATAAAGTGACTAGTGTAACAGCACAAGTCATCACACTCAATGAAAAAGAGTAAATATGAAAACTACCATCATCTCATTACAGTTAAAATGTTAAATCAAGAAACTAATGAGCCTCACAAACCAACTAACAAACTTCAATTGGCTCACATGAGAGACATTTAAGTTTTAAGTAATCAAGCAGCATTTCAAGCCCCTAATAGGATGTTTTTGAAGTGCAAGATCACTATGCTAATTCATATACCAACTCGCTTGGGTAATCCATATTTCATTGGTCAATCATATGTCCTTTTTAGGTATGACATGTATTGACATATAGTATATCTACTTATATTCTAGGGTTCAGTGTTGAAAAGTCATCTTGCTTGGTTTGACAAAGAATCCCATAAGTCATACCAATTTACTCAATTTACGCTGTAATGCTGCATCTAAGCCAACTTACAAAATCCAGTTTCTTTCTTTGAAATCCAAACAGTGTATTCTCTGGAGGAATTTTTCATTAGCTCCCAACAAATTACCACCTCTGACAACTGGTTTTGCTTTAGTGCTATCCCTTCTATCCAATCATCTCACAGCGGGGACAAGGCCATCTAACTTTCTCACCGTTACAAACTTTATCATATTTCTAATAAGCAGTTTCTCACACATGGTTTTTTAAATGGAGGAGCAAAATGCAATTTAACTATCAGCTCATACCATTTTCTTCCAAGGATATTCTTGATAGAAAAGAAAAGGAACACTCAGATTATCTGTCACAGGAAAAAGAAGCTATATCCTATAAGATTTATAATGTTCTTTTATTCCAGTTTTGTTGCATATAATTGACTGCACACCGGGGCTTTTCCTCAGTTCCTTCGAAACAGAAATAACATACCTGTTTTCACTCAAAGCCAAGTTATCAAGCAAGTCATTTAATTCCTTGATTGTTAGGCCACCAGATGACATTCCTTGCCTGCGATGAAGAACCTAAATCCAAAGCAAAAACGGAATAAGGTTAACAAACAGCATGCCCAAATTGAGCAAATGAATTAGATGCTGAATATTCCATTAGAATGTCATTAACATTATAAATATAATGGAACAACTATGCACGAAGCCTGCTCTGTTAGTGAGTTATCCTTTTTAACTTTTAACAGAAACTAAGAAAAAACACGGACTGTAAAGGAATGCTTCTCTGTAGTTCCTGCTTAACACCACCATTATATTGACCGTGAAGAAACATCATGTGACATAACTTAATACTTAACCTTCCATTACTCCCATTTACTCTCATTAACCTCCTCCCAAACAAGGGCTAATAGTTTAGTTTGGCAAAACTATGATAGTGAAACTCTTTTTCAGTTATTTTCCACTTGAAAGACTCAATCCATATCAAAAATGAAAATGTACCTCGAAGGCGACTAGGGGAAAATTTCCAGCATTGGCGCCGGTTTTTGCACCTCCTTTCCGCCAATTGAAGAGACGGAGAGCGTCAGGAGACTCCCTGGACATGCCGAGAGCGTCGACAAGGCAGGTGGCAAGCACCGATTCTTTGAGGCCATAAGAGCCCCTCTCTCGATCAAGACTGGGAAGGATGAGACGAATTGCAGTGAACAAGTCGTCGGGCTTACAGAAAGTGTCGAGGAACTTGCGAAACTTAGAGCGCTTCTTGGCAGAGTATTTGGTCTTCTGTATCCATTCAAACAGACTCACCATCACGCTGAACTTAGTTTCGCCGGACATTCTTCAGATTGATGTTTTGCTTTTCCCTTCGTAGATAACGAGATTTCAATCGTTCGCCGCTAATTTTCAGTGTTCGAATTGAAGACTCAGAGGGAAACTATTTGTTTGCTTCCAGAGGAAGACTGCAACTGATTGTGCAGCTCAACGAAGTTTGGCCTACTGCTTGGCAAAGAATTTGAAAAGGAACAACACGTAGCATTTTCCTTTTTTTTTTTTTTTCTTTTTCTATAAACTTGGCATTTCTTAAGAAATCACCAACGGATTTAGTACATAACTTTAGCCGAGAAATTATTAGCATGGAGTCCGGCTCAATAAAAGTTGATAGTGCTTAGTTCGATTATGAACTTGAGCATGGAAAAATTTGGCTCAAAAGCTCGTACACAGATTCGATTATAGATTCATAAACAACTTCATAATCAACCTCTATTTTTTGGTAGGAAAGGAAAGAAACAAAAACAAAAGCCAAACAAAGCCGACTAACCCGGGATCAGTCTGGGAAAACTGACACCCACTACATCATCCAAGACTAAAGAAGAAATGAAAGAAGGAGGAGATGGGAAGGTTGAAAGCCCCAACATCTTTGAATGCCCTTCAACCGCAAGACGATCCGCTACACGATTTTGCTCCCTATAGATATGAGCAAAGCTGAGAGCATCAAAGGAAGCTCCAATCCTTCTGATGTCTTTGATTAAATTTTGATTCTTCAGGCATAATGCATTGCTGTCTGATATCATATTAACCGCTTCCAGGTTATCAGACTCCACCAGAAGCTTCTTCACCCCAGACTTTTAGCCAGCTTAATGCCAGAAAAAATTCCCCAAATCTCAGCAGAGAAAGAAGATCCAATTCCCAAGTTCTGAGAGAAACCAGAGACCCACCTGCCACCATCATCTCTCAGAACCCCTCCCGCAGCAATTCTCCCGTACAATAAACAAGAGCCATCGGTATTAAGCTTAACCATGCCTTCCCTTGGTTTACACCAGCCTAAGAGCTGGAACTCCTTCCTCTTAAAAGACCCAGTCAAGGGGTCTTCATTGTAGCTATCAACCACGGTACTCACCTTCTTGGAGAAGAATTCCAAGACATTAGGCAACACAACCATATCTCCTCCAAAAATTTCCTCATTCCTCCATCTCCAGATCTGATGGCAGACCACCACAAATAAGATAACTCCCTGATTCAGCTCGGCCAAGAGGTTTCTCTTAATCCCATCCACAAACCAATCATTCTCAAGGTGGGCAAAGAAGGAAGAAAGAATATTTGAAGGTAGAACTTTTCTCCAAACCTCTTTACTTCTCTCACAATCTCTGAGGGCATGGCACAAAGTTTCTTCATGACCTCTGCATCTGCCACAAGCTCCAGACTCCACCAAATGCCTCCTTTTTCTATCAGAATTAGTAAGCAATCTATTTTTAACCCCTAACCAAAGGAAGCTTCTAATACGGTATGGCACCTTTAAGGCCCAAATCATTTTCCACATCCCTGGATGAGACGTACCCAAGTCCTGATAGAAGGCCTGATACGCCGATTTACAAGAGTAGGTCCCGTTGTTTGTCAAAGACCAACAGTAACTATCCTTGTCATCAATGCTATTACTAATCCGAACTCCTCTAATTCTAAGGAGATACTCCAGGCTAAGATAAGACTCAAACTTAGCCCAAATCCAATCACCCTCAGAATCCACCACATCTGAAATCCTCCAGTTTCGAATCTCTGAAGGCGGTAAAGGATTACAGACATCCAAAAGAGGCTTATTACCAATCCAAATGTCTTTCCAAAAATGTATGGATCTACCATTCCCGACATTACAACCAATACCTGAACAGAATTCTGCAAAAACCGAACTAATGCCTTTCCAAAGAAAGGAGCAATTTCCCACTCTTTCCTTGGGACCCCCAAACACCTTATCCTTACGATACTTCCCGCAAAGAAGCTTAACCCAAAGAGCTGAAGGAAGTTGCCACATTCGCCACAGAAGCTTCATTAATAAGACTTTATTATTATCTCTGGCTTTCCTAATGCCTAGACCCCCCAAATCCTTATGCTGACACACCTCATTCTAAGGAACAAGGTGGATCTTCCTCCCCTCCTCAGCTTCACCCCACAGGAAACGACGGTTGATCTTATCAAGTTCTTTGAGAACCGGCTCAGGAAGCTGACAAGCTTGCATAATGTGGTTGGGAGTCGCACAATTAACCGATTGAACCAAAGTAAGACGGCCAGCGAGCGAGAGGGTTTTAGCTTTCCAGGTGGCACACTTCTTATTGGCATTATCCAAAGTGTCTTTAAACGACATTTTCGACACTCTCTCACTATGGAGAGGGATACCCAGGTACTTCCCAAGAGAATTAGTCAGAGGAATCCCAGACAACTCGCTCAACTTTTTGCAGACTCCCTGGTTCATATTCTTAGAGCACAACATTCTGGATTTCTGGATATTAAGCTTCTGACCAGAGGCAGCACAGAAACAATCAAGAATATCCATAATAACACTCAACTGCTCCTCATTCCCTTCTAAAAAGATCATAACATCATCTGCAAAGAATAAATGAGTAATCTTGGGACATAATTTATTAATGGCCACCGGGTGGAGTTTCCCATTATCAACAGCATCTTGAATAAGATGAGCTAACCTTTCCATAACAATAACAAAAAGGAAAGGGCTCATCGGGTCCCCTTGACGGATGCCACGGCCAGGAGAAAACTCCTCAGACATATCTCCATTGATCAAAACTTGAAACACAGGAGAAGAAATACAAACCTTGATTAACTCTATCCAATTGTCCGGTATCCTAGCTCTACCCAGACTCTCAAGCAGGAAGCTCTAGTTAATACGATCATAGGCTTTCTCCAAATCAAACTTAAGAGCCACAATACCTTTCTTTCCCTTCTTGTTTTTCATGGTGTGGATCATCTCTTGGGCAATAACCACATTATCCATCATTTGCCTACCAGGCACGAAGCTTCCCTGATTCTGACTAATGATCTCAGGAAGGATGCATCGGAGCCTATTAGCCACAATCTTAGTAATAGTTTTATAGAGCACATTACAAAGACTAATGGGTCTCATTTGTAAAAAAGAGGAAGGTTTCTCCACTTTGGGAATCAGAACTAGAAGGGTTTTGTTCACCAGCCCAATATCCTGAGAACCCATAAATACACCTATGATAAAGTTGTAAATACCTTCCTTCACAACCTCCCAGTGTTTATGGTAAAAACCAGCAGGCAGACCATCCACCCCAGGAGCTTTAGTAGCCCCAATACTAAAAATGGCTTGGTCAATTTCTTTAAGAGAAATAGGGTCGAAGGCTTCCCGTAATCCATCCTCTCCCACCATGGGAAAGGAAGTAATAGTTTGAGCCTTCTCCAACTCAACAGGTTCCTCTTTAAAAAGGTCTTTATAGAAATAAAGGGCTAATTGACGGATATCTTCATCCTCATAAACCCAATCCCCATTAGAGTTCTTAATAGCATCAATTCTATTCCTCTGTCTTCTAATGACAGTAGAGAGATGAAAATACCTGGTATTTCGATCCCCATCTTTGATCCAGGCTTTCCTAGACTTCTGAAACCACAGAAGTTCTTCCTGACGAAGCACAGCTTCCAATTCTTTCTGGAGCGTCCTGAGCTGACCATTCAAACTATGATCAAAGTTAACCTCTAGACTACGATGAATGCCTTCAATCCTACTCAACAATTTATTCTTTCTCCTAATAATATGCCCAAAGACGTTTTTGTTCCACCCCAGAACATTCCTTCTGAAACCCTCAGCAGCATGAAGAACATTCGAGTGAGGTTTCCAATTATTCTGAACGAAATATTTAAACTCTGGATGAGACTCCCAAGCCACCTGATATCTAAACGGTCTCTCCCCCCTAGGCCGGATACCTCTCAAAAGCCTGAATAAGATAGGATAGTGGTCAGAATGACGGAAAGGGACATTTAACACAGACACTTCAGGGAAACTAGTCTGAGCCGACACATTAGCATAGACTTTATCCAACCGAACAAAGGTGCTATTATGCTTCCAAGTGAACTTGTGACCAGCAGCACCCAGATCAAAAAGCCCACACAAATCCATACTATTCTTATGGTTGAGGCACCGATTAACATAGTCATGCGCCCCCCCTCTCTGGTCACTCATCTGGGCAATATCATTGAAATCACCAGCCACAAACCAAGACTCCTTCATGTTTACACTCATAGAGTAAAGAACCTCCCAAAGACGTTTCCGAATAGCCAGAACAGGATCAGCATACACAAGAGTAATAAAGAAGGGTTTGTTTCCAAAGAGGCTAACTTTACTATGAATAAACTGCTTATCCATACTAATAATATCGAAATGAACACGGTCTGGCTTCCAGAAAAGCCAAATCCCACCCGCCCGGCCAGTAGCCTCCGATCTAACACAATCCCAGTTCCTAAACTTTTTAACCACCTCATCTGCTTTAGCTCCACTAATCTTAGTTTCCAATAAAGCAAAACAAGACAGATTAAATTGTTTAATTAAATCTTTAACATGGATACGGGTAGCCTTGCTAGCTGCACCTCTAACATTCCAAATCAATAAATCCATAGAAAGGAGGACAACTGACCGCACACACAAACCTATACCAGGTATTTATTGGGGGCTCCTGAGAGCCTACTCGAGGTACCCGCAGGTCCCCTCTTATCCGACAAAACCAAAGGATAATGGATATTTTTTTGCTTACCCTTAGGCTTTTTCAAATTAATCTTATTAATTTCCATAGCTTTCCCAACTCTAGGCTCACCAGAGTGATTAGGAATACTCACCTCAATAGCCTTCTCTTTCCCTTGATTTGCCAGATTGTGGGACCCAGAATGGGAAACACCTTTGGCAACAAAAAGGGGGTTAATAGATTCCACCACATTAACAGGAGGAACCGCAAAATCTATGGCTGGCATGCTTTGCTCAACAAGAACGCTAGCCTGGACAGAACCTGGGACTTCCTCAATAGTCAGGGCCCCAAATCTGGACCCTGAAGTAATGCCTGAAACAACCCCAGAAGCCACTCTAAAATTAGGGCTAGGTTTCAACTTGGCAACTGGACTGGGAATAGGATTTGATAGGGAAGACCCATCGTTCATTACAATATCAGGAGGGCGATTTTGAACAACCGACGGACGTGTCCTTCGTTTAGCAGACCTCTTAGCCACCATCCAGGGTCCAAAATTCCCCCCATCTCCTTGAATCCCCTCAGTTCCTCCAATAATACTCTCAACTACCTCCTCTACCACCTTCTCCCTCTTGGGGCATCCCTCATGAGTATGACCATACATACCACACAATCAAAACAAATATTATGTAGCTCTTCGTACTCAATAAAGTAAACCTTGTTGTGGACACAGAATTTTGACAACAGAGGTTTGGCCAGATCAATATCGATACACACCCTAGCAAATTTACCTTTAATGGCCCCAATTGTAGTTTTGTCCACATGGTGAACTTTTCCAACAAAACCTCCTATTTAAGAAAAGTCTCACTATAATATTCAATGGGTAGTCCCGGGAACCTAACCCATGTCAAAATCTTGTTAACTGAGCAATCATGAGGATTGAAATTAGGAACCCACGGCCTTAGAGCCAGAACGTGGTTTGAAATAATATAAGGACCCCCATTAATCACAGTGTTATAATCCTCCACACGAGTAAATTTAATGACATAGTAATCATTCTCTAAGTCAGTAATACTGACTTTACCTTTCTTAGCCCACTGAGCTTGGATCCTTTGGGCGAAATAGTTAAAACTAATTCTTTTCCCCAGCACAGTAACTATTAACGAAATTCTCCACTTATCCCTAAGCTCCCGCTTATCCGCTGAGGAAAGCCGAATTACCGGGCACAGAGGATCATCCTGATCACCATCTTCTTCATCAGAATTAGAAAACACAACTTCCGACTCTCCCTCCAACAACCCTTCCTCCATACAAGGTTCCTCTTCAACAACACCCATCACTGTATCCTTCCATGAAAACTTCCCTATACCAGGGCTAGAAACACACTTATTTACCGATTCTCCATTAGGTTTAGAAGACCCGTTTAAAATAACTCGGGATTTGGGGGAGATTGTGTTCCCCTGAATCTGATCCCCACCCCCCATGCTTATCTTATCCGATAACTCTTCCATACCCTGGATCTGATCCGCGGCAGCTTTCACCACCGCCGCTGCAGCCTCAGCCCGAGATAAGACATCCCTGCCCGCCCAATTCCTGCCCCAAAAAACCTTCCCAACGGCCGCTCCCTCACCAGCGCCAGAACTGCTGGCCACCACCGCATCACCCGCCAGCGGCAGGCCCTTATCTCCCACTACCTCTGCCCTGTCTACCGAAGACGCCCCCTGCACACAGGTCACAGGACCTTGTCCCGCAACCAGGGCGTCCGACGCCAACCTCCCCTTCGAATCCCCCTCACTCCTCCCGCAATCCTCACCCCAAAAGGACTCACCAATCCCCTGAACCACACGCCGAATCCCGTCCCCCTCTCCCGCTCCAATATCGCCCTCCCCCCTACAATTCTTCGATCCGCCATGGACACCCTCCATCTCTCTCGCCAACCCCAGATCTCCACTGATCCCCTCCCCATCGCCCAGATCCACCCTGTCCGCCGGACCCCGGCCACCAGTCCCGCCATGACCCGCTCTCTCACCCGACCGATCCCGCTCCCGATCCTGATCACGCTCCCGATCTCGCCCTCTCTCCTTCGTCGCCTTAGTCATCGCCTTCTCTGTTTCAAAAATATTACTAATACTTTAATATTAAATATTCATCAACACGTTCTTAAACAAACTTGGTTTGATTATTTTTTAATAATAAAATTTCTATACAGTAGAAATGTAAAACAACGGTAGTTAACTACATGTAATTTTGTATTAAATAAATTTCAAATCAATATAATTAATTAACATATTAATTAATGAGTTGTTTGCGAGTAAAGGTTATGAACTGAATTAATGAGCTGCTCGCGAACAAAATTCATGAACAAACTCGTGAGCAGTTCACGAATAAAATGTTGAACTCCAACTTCGAATCTGTCTATTTTCTAATGAGCCGAGTATGAGCAGGTCAAAACTCGACTCGATTACAACACTTGTAAAAATAACTAATGATGAAAGTTAAAAGTAATAAATATTTTTAAAATTAAATTAGAAGTTATAGCTATTTTCTAATATATATATATATAATCTATTAATAATATTAATCATAACATTATTAATCATAATAATTATACTCCATTTCCAAATCCAAAAATAAATTCTAACAAATTTTATATTACCTCCATTTTATATATATATCTTTCTAGGTATTTTTTTGTTTCATAGTACATTAAATATTATATGATTAATACACATTAAGTCATCTTCTTTGATCCAGGCTTTCCTAGACTTCTGAAACCACAGAAGTTCTTCCTGACGAAGCACAGCTTCCAATTCTTTCTGGAGCGTCCTGAGCTGACCATTCAAACTATGATCAAAGTTAACCTCTAGACTACGATGAATGCCTTCAATCCTACTCAACAATTTATTCTTTCTCCTAATAATATGCCCAAAGACGTTTTTGTTCCACCCCAGAACATTCCTTCTGAAACCCTCAGCAGCATGAAGAACATTCGAGTGAGGTTTCCAATTATTCTGAACGAAATATTTAAACTCTGGATGAGACTCCCAAGCCACCTGATATCTAAACGGTCTCTCCCCCCTAGGCCGGATACCTCTCAAAAGCCTGAATAAGATAGGATAGTGGTCAGAATGACGGAAAGGGACATTTAACACAGACACTTCAGGGAAACTAGTCTGAGCCGACACATTAGCATAGACTTTATCCAACCGAACAAAGGTGCTATTATGCTTCCAAGTGAACTTGTGACCAGCAGCACCCAGATCAAAAAGCCCACACAAATCCATACTATTCTTATGGTTGAGGCACCGATTAACATAGTCATGCGCCCCCCCTCTCTGGTCACTCATCTGGGCAATATCATTGAAATCACCAGCCACAAACCAAGACTCCTTCATGTTTACACTCATAGAGTAAAGAACCTCCCAAAGACGTTTCCGAATAGCCAGAACAGGATCAGCATACACAAGAGTAATAAAGAAGGGTTTGTTTCCAAAGAGGCTAACTTTACTATGAATAAACTGCTTATCCATACTAATAATATCGAAATGAACACGGTCTGGCTTCCAGAAAAGCCAAATCCCACCCGCCCGGCCAGTAGCCTCCGATCTAACACAATCCCAGTTCCTAAACTTTTTAACCACCTCATCTGCTTTAGCTCCACTAATCTTAGTTTCCAATAAAGCAAAACAAGACAGATTAAATTGTTTAATTAAATCTTTAACATGGATACGGGTAGCCTTGCTAGCTGCACCTCTAACATTCCAAATCAATAAATCCATAGAAAGGAGGACAACTGACCGCACACACAAACCTATACCAGGTATTTATTGGGGGCTCCTGAGAGCCTACTCGAGGTACCCGCAGGTCCCCTCTTATCCGACAAAACCAAAGGATAATGGATATTTTTTTGCTTACCCTTAGGCTTTTTCAAATTAATCTTATTAATTTCCATAGCTTTCCCAACTCTAGGCTCACCAGAGTGATTAGGAATACTCACCTCAATAGCCTTCTCTTTCCCTTGATTTGCCAGATTGTGGGACCCAGAATGGGAAACACCTTTGGCAACAAAAAGGGGGTTAATAGATTCCACCACATTAACAGGAGGAACCGCAAAATCTATGGCTGGCATGCTTTGCTCAACAAGAACGCTAGCCTGGACAGAACCTGGGACTTCCTCAATAGTCAGGGCCCCAAATCTGGACCCTGAAGTAATGCCTGAAACAACCCCAGAAGCCACTCTAAAATTAGGGCTAGGTTTCAACTTGGCAACTGGACTGGGAATAGGATTTGATAGGGAAGACCCATCGTTCATTACAATATCAGGAGGGCGATTTTGAACAACCGACGGACGTGTCCTTCGTTTAGCAGACCTCTTAGCCACCATCCAGGGTCCAAAATTCCCCCCATCTCCTTGAATCCCCTCAGTTCCTCCAATAATACTCTCAACTACCTCCTCTACCACCTTCTCCCTCTTGGGGCATCCCTCATGAGTATGACCATACATACCACACAATCAAAACAAATATTATGTAGCTCTTCGTACTCAATAAAGTAAACCTTGTTGTGGACACAGAATTTTGACAACAGAGGTTTGGCCAGATCAATATCGATACACACCCTAGCAAATTTACCTTTAATGGCCCCAATTGTAGTTTTGTCCACATGGTGAACTTTTCCAACAAAACCTCCTATTTAAGAAAAGTCTCACTATAATATTCAATGGGTAGTCCCGGGAACCTAACCCATGTCAAAATCTTGTTAACTGAGCAATCATGAGGATTGAAATTAGGAACCCACGGCCTTAGAGCCAGAACGTGGTTTGAAATAATATAAGGACCCCCATTAATCACAGTGTTATAATCCTCCACACGAGTAAATTTAATGACATAGTAATCATTCTCTAAGTCAGTAATACTGACTTTACCTTTCTTAGCCCACTGAGCTTGGATCCTTTGGGCGAAATAGTTAAAACTAATTCTTTTCCCCAGCACAGTAACTATTAACGAAATTCTCCACTTATCCCTAAGCTCCCGCTTATCCGCTGAGGAAAGCCGAATTACCGGGCACAGAGGATCATCCTGATCACCATCTTCTTCATCAGAATTAGAAAACACAACTTCCGACTCTCCCTCCAACAACCCTTCCTCCATACAAGGTTCCTCTTCAACAACACCCATCACTGTATCCTTCCATGAAAACTTCCCTATACCAGGGCTAGAAACACACTTATTTACCGATTCTCCATTAGGTTTAGAAGACCCGTTTAAAATAACTCGGGATTTGGGGGAGATTGTGTTCCCCTGAATCTGATCCCCACCCCCCATGCTTATCTTATCCGATAACTCTTCCATACCCTGGATCTGATCCGCGGCAGCTTTCACCACCGCCGCTGCAGCCTCAGCCCGAGATAAGACATCCCTGCCCGCCCAATTCCTGCCCCAAAAAACCTTCCCAACGGCCGCTCCCTCACCAGCGCCAGAACTGCTGGCCACCACCGCATCACCCGCCAGCGGCAGGCCCTTATCTCCCACTACCTCTGCCCTGTCTACCGAAGACGCCCCCTGCACACAGGTCACAGGACCTTGTCCCGCAACCAGGGCGTCCGACGCCAACCTCCCCTTCGAATCCCCCTCACTCCTCCCGCAATCCTCACCCCAAAAGGACTCACCAATCCCCTGAACCACACGCCGAATCCCGTCCCCCTCTCCCGCTCCAATATCGCCCTCCCCCCTACAATTCTTCGATCCGCCATGGACACCCTCCATCTCTCTCGCCAACCCCAGATCTCCACTGATCCCCTCCCCATCGCCCAGATCCACCCTGTCCGCCGGACCCCGGCCACCAGTCCCGCCATGACCCGCTCTCTCACCCGACCGATCCCGCTCCCGATCCTGATCACGCTCCCGATCTCGCCCTCTCTCCTTCGTCGCCTTAGTCATCGCCTTCTCTGTTTCAAAAATATTACTAATACTTTAATATTAAATATTCATCAACACGTTCTTAAACAAACTTGGTTTGATTATTTTTTAATAATAAAATTTCTATACAGTAGAAATGTAAAACAACGGTAGTTAACTACATGTAATTTTGTATTAAATAAATTTCAAATCAATATAATTAATTAACATATTAATTAATGAGTTGTTTGCGAGTAAAGGTTATGAACTGAATTAATGAGCTGCTCGCGAACAAAATTCATGAACAAACTCGTGAGCAGTTCACGAATAAAATGTTGAACTCCAACTTCGAATCTGTCTATTTTCTAATGAGCCGAGTATGAGCAGGTCAAAACTCGACTCGATTACAACACTTGTAAAAATAACTAATGATGAAAGTTAAAAGTAATAAATATTTTTAAAATTAAATTAGAAGTTATAGCTATTTTCTAATATATATATATATAATCTATTAATAATATTAATCATAACATTATTAATCATAATAATTATACTCCATTTCCAAATCCAAAAATAAATTCTAACAAATTTTATATTACCTCCATTTTATATATATATCTTTCTAGGTATTTTTTTGTTTCATAGTACATTAAATATTATATGATTAATACACATTAAGTCATCTTCTTTATGAAGATTAATTAAAATAATATACTTATTATATAATAAATAAATAAATAAATAGTGGAATCGATAAATAAAGGGATATCAAAGTCTTTTTCCTAATATTCTTAATTTTTGTGTAACTCTATAGAAAGAGATGTAATATGAAACGGAGAAAGTATGGTTTAAGAAAAAAAAATACAATAATAGAAAAACCTTATGTCCCGTTTGTAATGGGCATAAGAGATGTTTGTCACTAATATACCATCATAACATGCTTTACAAAAAGCTGTTCTAAAAAACTATACTTCATTCTATTATTATTTTCATTGGACGAGTTACGCTAAATGTAAAGTTAAAAACGGGTAATTTTTGGTTCATTCTCTTCGCTAGTCGTCATCACTGGTCCGTTTGAACTCCAATTGTTCGTTATCCTCTGTCACGAATTTTGCTCTTCCATTTTCGTCTTCCTTTTTCATTTTCTCCGAAGTAAACCACCCTCTGAATCATGTACGGATGGTGAAGCAAAAAGAAGGAGCAAGTTCCAGCGGGTACTGCTCTATTTCAAATCTAATTCTTGCAAGATGAAATTTGTGGTTGGAGCTGAGGTATTGTTATTTCTTTTCTTTTTGTTTCATATCACAGTCAATTTTTAGTTTCACTTCTTTTAGATTTATATCGGAGTCGATTTGTAATTATTATTTTCTTTTTTTCCTAATTTGCATAAGTTTATTCTCTCTAATTCCATTAAACACAAGAAGCTGGCACCCAATTTTCTCTCTTCCTCTTTGTTTCTATGACATGATTTCATCAGTAATTTTCTTCACTCTTTAAATCTGCATCTTTGCTTATTTTAAATGTGATATCAAGTTCCTTTCATGCTGGTTAACATGAAATGCTTTGAAATTGAGTAAAATGGTTAATCAATTTTGCAGATTTTTCTTTTCTATTATGACTAATAAATTTGTTTTAACTCATTACTAACTCAAGTTAACTTATTTTTTTTAATAATTGGAGAATGGGTAATTTTGGAAGAGGTTAGTCTTCAATGAAGAATTTACATTGCTTATAGGTAACTAATTAGTAATGAGTTATATCATCTTCAGGTTCAAGTCTGTCTGAGTTTTTATCAAAATATAAACATTGGCATAGTTGATATATACCCTTGTTATATGTTAAGCTATACAAACATGCCTTTCAATTGTACAATTAACTCAATTAGTTATGAAATCATATAAAAATATGACAGTACTACTAATTTGGAATATTGTGCCTCCATCAATTTAGTATAATGTAGAAACATTGTAGCATTTTAGTTAGGACTATAGCACATTTTTGCCATCATATGTAAATAACAACACACACCTAGTTTTTTTTTTTCAAAAGTTCAAAGTTTTTGTGAAACATTGAAAAGTAGAACTCAAAAGATTAAGTTGTTCAACGTTGTAGAATACAATTTAGTAATTTTTGTTTTCATTCCAAATATTAACTTGAGAACATAAATAAATATGAAACAAAGAAAACTCCCTTAACATTATAGAAACATATATCACTTTGGTTTGCAATTGAGAAAGTTTAGAAACAATTTTTATCATAAAATTTGGAATAGTTGGGCAACACTTCTTTACTTTTTTTTATCGGAATTCTTCGACATAAATGAGTATGGATCTTGAAACTGCAAATAAATAAAATAATTAGTTATAATAATAATTACAACATTAGTTAAGAAGCAATTTTCTTGTCCAAATATTAAATAATTTTACCTTTGAAAAATCCATTGAACTAATATTTTGCATCATATGTGTAAATGACACATTTGAATTAGTAGTTCCTTTATTTATCATCTAAAAAAATATATTTTAGTCTCGTTCAAATAGAAGAGTAAAACATATAATTCAAATAATAATAAAAGTAATATACCTGATGAGGAATGGGTAATGGGTAATGGCAATAACATCATTGTTGTTGGTATTTGATTTTGTATTATTATCGACATCAATTGAAAAGGTTGAGAGAAATAAATACCAGGTACAACCAACCATTTGAGGCATATTAATTAACAAAATTATTAAGTTTTATTTCCACTAATTTAATTATATAATTAATTGATGTTAATTTATTCTAAATATTAAATTATAATACCTGAAAATGTGATTGAAGAAGTTTCATTCCTAATGAAGAATTGTTGACATTTGTTTCTGAATTCCTCTATTTCCTTTGCTGTTTTGAGCTTCCTACACAATAAAATGAACTTAGATATAATTCAGTAACATTTCATCTTACTAACAAGAAAAAAAATCTTGAGTGCAAACCTTTTTTAAGTAAATCTTTCTTTCCTTTTACTCCACGTTTTTTGAAATGCCCTTTGAATCTGGCATTTAAAGTTTTTTTCGGTTTAGCACGACGAGGACTCAAAATGGGTTCAACATCGGTAACTTATTGTTTTCCCTTAACATTATTAGTTCCATCTACTTCAATATCATAACTCCTCTCCATATCCAATGTCAACACTAAGCTTTCTTAAAGCATCCTTACAAATTTGCCTACATATTTCATCTTCTTGACTTCTTGTAACTATGTCATATAAACATCTCATACTCGCATTGTGAAACATGGAGCTAGTCTCATTTGTAACCTCAATAGGTACCTCATTTTGCATCTTTTGTCCAACAATGTAATATGCAACTTTCTGGAAAAAAAATCACATATTCATTCTTAATACACATAAAATATGACAACATATAAAACCTTAGATTCAAATTTCTTACAACTTCAACTAATACTCACAAAAGGCATATCAAAATGCATTTCTAGAATCCATTTCTTCACCTTGAACCTCATATATGTGAACATTAGTACTACATGAAATCTCAGTTGAATCGGTAACCATAACTTGTAAAAAGTTTTTCTCAAAATGTTTGAATACTTCACATGTGTAAACAGTTGCAGCATGATTCAATAAACCACTAGTTTTAAGAAGACGTGTAGGCATACCGTGTTTACAATGAAAATCTTTCTCAAACTCAAAAGAACGCCAACGAGCAACAATTGCCTCAAATTCATGAACAAATTTACTAATTAAAGTTGTCTTATTTCCAATTGTATTTAATACCCTATTGGTAACTTCTCTCATTTGAGATGACAATATTCCTGCAAAAAAAAAAACATCTTTGTTTAAACCCTTACACCATTTCTGACGAATACTATATAATTTGTTCAACCATGTATAAGTTCTGACATCTTCAAATATTCACAAAGTTTATTCCACACATCATCAAATTCATCTTCAGATCCACATCTATGTAACATCTTATAAAACAAATATCGAAAGTATTTGTTAGAATTGAGACTACCTAAGTGAGATGGAGCATTTTGTGATATATGCCATATACACAAGCGATGATGTGTCTCTGGGAAGACTACAGATATGGCATTTTCCATTGCTTGATCTTGATTAGTGAATATGGTTTGTGGTGCCTTATTCCCCATTGAGTTGGGAAACGATCGAACAACCATATAAAAGATGGTGTTGTCTCATCTAATAAAAAAACACAACCAAACATTATGTTTTTTCTATGATGATTAACACCCACAAAATGGAGCATAAACTAAGTTGTATTTCTTTGTGTGGTATATGGTGTCAAACACAACAACATCACCAAAACAATCATAATCGATCCTAGATCTGCCATCTCTTTAGAAGAAATTAGTCATCATAATCTATTGATAAACTTGAATTGTATAGAAAAACATACCATCTTCAGCTTGACATTGCTTGAAATGATTATAAAGACTTTGTGAATTACCAGCTTCAATCAACGACATCTTTTTCTAATGAACATAATTGCAGCAATCTCTTTTTATAAATCCTAGATGCTCATGTCCTCCAGCTTCTTTAAACAGATAAGAGAAAGTGTCTATTGTTTTTAAACCTTCATTTAGTATAAACTAGTTTTAGACTCGTGCTCTGCATGGTTTTTTGGTTGGTTTCGTCTCATCGCCAAAAAGAATATTTAAGAACTACACTACATAGAACATTATCACGCAACATCCTCAAAAAGATGTGTGTGATCAATATGTCAGATTCTTACAAAAAAAGGAAGTAAAATATGATAATTAATGAGCATCCACAAAGTTTCTACACCATAGAATGAAAAAAAATCTAAATAGTCTAGTGAAAGAAGAAGAAATTCCCACATACCATGTCTTTTACTTCCTCTTTAATGACTTAAATATTTTAACGTCTTCTTAATGTCAACTCATTCAAACAATTGTAAGAGCATCTTTAATCAACCCTCCAACCATGCCACCTCATATAAAAAAACACTATCCATTTACAAAATACTTCCAATAAAAATCATCTCTAATGGTTGGACAATTACACACTATTTTAATGGGTCCCACATTATATAAATATTAATTTAAGAGTTAAGATGCAAAAATACCTAACATTCATAGCCATGAGCAATTTTACCTATAACATCTAAAATAATGCGATTTTGACACTAACATTAGCAGCCAAGAGCAAATTTGGCGAAATTTTTGGTCAACTCATACAAAAAACATATATGTTTTATTTTTAAATAAATCACATCTAATCGTATGTTTGTGATGTATTGTTAATGAGTGATAAAATGACGTAAATATGAAGCGTGTATGATAAAATTCATGACTGAGAAGACAATTAATATACAAAATACATTCATATTGAATTTTTACATAAAATAATCTATGAAAATTTAATTTATTCCTTTTCATCCATCGTGAATCCGACTCTGTTAAGATTCTGGAAATAGAAGCTTGGTCTCTTTCCGTCCTCTCATGAATCGGTTATTGATCGGAGCCCTAAGACATTTTCCAGGTCTTCAATGGCGTTATTTGGACATGCATGTAAGCAGGTAGGTGTTTCTTATATAATTTGGCTGTGAATTGTTTCTTTTAATTCTCTATTCTAGGACTTTGGATAAGATTTGTGAAGGAGTTTCTCTTTTATTTCGTGATAAGAACATAATTAGGATTTTGACATTATAGCTCAGGTAAAGGGAATTTTAGTAAAGGAAAAGTAGCAAAATGATATGTGTAGGTCAGGTAAGCCCTGGATTAGTGTCTACATGAACCGTTTTTCTAGCTGTGCACAGTTTTTCCCAAATTTTGCTAGTTACTGTGGCATGGTGTACGGCTTTTGTAGGCAAATTAAATAGCGCTTTTGTGTCGGATTAATAGTTGTGGAGTTCCTTTATATCGTCTTAGGAATAGATTTTTCTTCAATCTGGGCTCTGTTGAGTCCTTGCCAAAAAGAATAATGGTGAACTTAAAGAAAATGCGATTCACTGTGCTTGATTTCTAGCTTGGTAAAAGTTGATGTTAATAATGACACTAAATGAAAAATATCTGGATGCATTTCTTTATTTGTTTCTATAGTGACTATTGGATTAATTAGTAGATTAAGTAGAGTATTATCTTGGTAACTAATAATGAACAGGTCTAATATATCAATTAATGTTGATACTAAATGCATATATTTTGTGTCATAGCCTCTTCCTTCTCTGAAAATAGGGTGATTATCTTGGAAGCTATTTATAGATTGCTCATATTCTTTCTTTGCTCATATTCTCTCTGTCATTCCAATTGGATTGTCTTAAGAATAACCAGATGCTGTCTAATTTTTAAAATGAAGGATGCTAATTTTGTTAGGTTACTCTAAGTATTAATGTGTTTTTATTTACTTCTGTTTGTATGACGTGATGCCAAGAAGTGAAAGTTTATTCTTGTTGGTGGTTGCATTTGAAAACAGTTGTCATTACTTTGACAACATGATAAGCTATTAACTTTTACTCTTTTGAGTTGGACATTGCTTGATGTTTATCATAATCATAATTTTTAGCAGTTCAGATAAAAATTGAAACATTTTATGAAAAAGAATTTCTATCACAGAATAATGCAACTTGTGTAAAGTGAAAATAGCATTTATTTACAAGGCCTCTGTTTTATTGATAATGTTCTCTCTATTCCTTTCTAGAAGTGAAAAGTCTATGTCTATATAACTGGATTGTTGAATATAGCATATAAATTTGGAGTAAATGAAACTGATGATTTCATGGCATAGATATTGGTTCTTCTTTCCTTAAATTGTCAATTGTGCAAGTATGCATTGTTTACAATGATACATATCAGCTAAGCAAGATGGCACTAGGAGCAGGCTCCTATTGTTTTAAAATAATATGTTATTCTCTTTTATGTTATAATAGTTAAGATTATTATAATTGTTCTGATTAGAACTACGTGGCTTTGATTCCCAATCAGGAAATACCGGGATACGTAGGAAGCTTGATCATATAATCAAGTCCAAGCCAAATAGGTAGATTAAATTAAATAGTTAAATTAAATATTTATTTAGCGTAAATTAGACTATTACGTTAGCTAATAATTGAATTGCAAAAAGAGTTGTTTGTTCGTGTAGTGTAGGAATTAAATGATAAAAATAAGTTTGATATTATTGCTAAATAAACTTGATTTTGAGAATAAATTGGTGACTATGGGTCAAAGAAGAAGAAATTAGTTATGGATCGAAATGTCTGGGATATAGTCTTACCGTATTAAGTGTCGTGTTCAAAGAAATTAGAATTGTCCTTTAGACTCACAGGTGTTCGTTATTTGTCTCACCGTCTTATCCGATGGCGTTTAAGGTCGGGTTTGACAATTTGGTATTAGAGCCTAGGTTAAATTCTTCGGACCTAACCTAAGGTAGATCGTGACTAATAAATATGAATTGTTGATGATAGTTTAGAATATTTTAGAAGGAAATTTCTTTTGAGGCATACATTGGACATTCAGTCAGAGAATAGAGACTGTAATAGAGAATACTTTTAAATCGAAGGTGACGAATTTATGTGTTAATGTATGAAATATATATTTGTATAATATATATCAACCATTAACGAATCTTTGAGTAAAAATGTATATGACCAATAGTTTTCAGGAATTTGGCGTTAAGGAGGTTTTAGCGGTTTGAAAAAAAATTATTCGGGTCTGAATGAAAGTTCACAGGGTTTTTAAGTATAAAATTATAAGTTTTGAGAATTTTTATAATCCTAAAAGTTGGAGGATCTAAACTGATATATTTTAAGTTTTCGGTTTGGACGAACTTATGAGGAATTCTTGGGTAAATTGCTTTTTGGTTGTGAAAATTTTGGAATTTGTTTTGGAATTGGATGAATTTTATGAGAATTGACTATGGGAAAGAAAGTATTTTTGGTATCCATCAGAAGTAATCCGGATAGGTGGATTTGTTATTTAAAGACCATATTTAGTGAGAAATATGGCCCGTGTACACAGTGTAAAGACCTAATCGGGTATTGGCAGCGAAGTGTAGGGTAAGACCAATACGGGATTAGGCAATGTTAAAGAGATGTCTTGAATATATTTATGTGTTATGAACCGATATATGAGGGGATACTCGACGATGGATACAATATTGAAATTTGATTTGAACTTTGGTTTTAGTAAGGTGTTTATATAATGATTATTATGTTTTGAATATGTTTGAATTTGATGGTTTTTATGGAATGTTGATGGAAAAGTTTTTTTTATAAATCGAAGTTTGGTTGTATATTTGGTGAATTTTGATATAGTTGGTAAATTAAAAAAAAAAAGTTTAGGTATCCATCGGGGGTAGTCCGGATGGGTGGCCTCGATATTTGAAGACCATGTTCAGTGAGGGACATGGCCTGTGTACATAGTTGAAAGACCTAATCGGGTATTGGCAATGAAGTGTTGGGTAAGACCAATGCGGGATTAGGCAAGGTTAAAGAGACATCTCGAATATGGATATGATTGGAAATATGATAAAGGGGATGTACTTTCTGATGGATACATACGTCACTCTAAAAATACCGTGTTTTTAAAGAAATGCTTTGGGTGAAATCATATTTTGAAGATATTGATGAATGATTTAAGGGTACGATAGAACTACATTTTACCGAGAATTGAAATAATTTGGGATTTAAAATAGATAAGTTCGAGTATAGGAATTTAGGAATTTTGAGGACAAAATTCTTTAAGGTGGGGAGAATTGTCACATCCGTGTCAAATTTTTATGAAACTTGATTTCAATAGAGAGTATTTTAAGTATATGATTAAGATCAAAGAAAATATGCATGTCAATTTGACTTATTATTATTATATTTGGATAACATTTCGAAAACATCATTTAATTCGATTAGACCCGGGATAACATTTTAAAACTAATCTTTTTATATTTTTACAAAAAAAATTGAGATTGATTATACATAGTGAATTTTTGTGATTGAAGTAATAAACAACAAATAGGGATAAAAAAATGTGACAAAAGGGACTTAATTACACGAATTAGACAATTTGGGGCTAAATTGAGACGTTAGAATAAATTAAAGGGGGAATAGTAACACTGAAGGATCTAACCGCACAATTTAGTAAATTCAGGGGATAAATTGAAATTATCAGAAATTATATAGTCAAACTTTAGCGTAAAAGGAAGACGCTGGAAGCATCTGGAACAACTTTATTTCTCTTGATTTCTGATTGCAAAAGAAGGTTCCAAACCTTGATCTCTTTTGGGGGAGCGGTATCTTCTTTCTGGAGATGCAAAATCTATTTCTCCTTCTCCTATGGCTGAATCATACAGCTCCTAGAAAACTCCTTCTCTATTGGAGGCTTTAAATCATACCTGTCAATCTTACTGAGATTCTGAATGATGATTTTTATGGCTGCGCCGCCCTTTTCATCCATCGTGAATCCGACTCTGTTAAGATTCTGGAAATAGAAGCTTGGTCTCTTCCCGTCCTCTCATGAATCGGTTATTGATCGGAGCCCTAAGACATTTTCCAGGTCTTCAATGGCGTTATTTGGACATGCATGTAAGCAGGTAGGTGTTTCTTATATAATTTGGCTGTGAATTGTTTCTTTTAATTCTCTATTCTAGGACTTTGGATAAGATTTGTGAAGGAGTTTCTCTTTTATTTCGTGATAAGAACATAATTAGGATTTTGACATTGTAGCTCAGGTAAAGGGAATTTTAGTAAAGGAAAAGTAGCAAAATGATATGTGTAGGTCAGGTAAGCCCTGGATTAGTGTCTACATGAACCGTTTTTCTAGCTGTGCACAGTTTTTCCCAAATTTTGCTAGTTATTGTGGCATAGTGTACGGCTTTTGTAGGCAAATTAAATAACGCTTTTGTGTCGGATTAATAGTTGTGGAGTTCCTTTATATCGTCTTAGGAATAGATTTTTCTTCAATTTGGGCTCTGTTGAGTCCTTGCCAAAAAGAATAACGGTGAACTTAAAGAAAATGCGATTCACTGTGCTTGATTTCTAGCTTGGTAAAAGTTGATGTTAATAATGACACTAAATGAAAAATATCTGGATGCATTTCTTTATTTGTTTCTATAATGACTATTGGATTAATTAGTAGATTAAGTAGAGTATTATCTTGGTAACTAATAATGAACAGGTCTAATATATCAATTAATGTTGATACTAAATGCATATATTTTGTGTCATAGCCTCTTCCTTCTCTGAAAATAGTGTGATTATCTTGGAAGCTATTTATAGATTGCTCATATTCTTTTTTTGCTCATATTCTCTCTGTCATTCCAATTGGATTGTCTTAAGAATAACCAGATGATGTCTAATTTTTAAAATGAAGGATGCTAATTTTGTTAGGTTACTCTAAGTATTAATGTGTTTTTATTTACTTCTGTTTGTATGACGTGATGCCAAGAAGTGAAAGTTTATTCTTGTTGGTGGTTGCATTTGAAAACAGTTGTCATTACTTTGACAACATGATAAGCTATTAACTTTTACTCTTTTGAGTTGGACATTGCTTGATGTTTATCATAATCATAATTTTTAGCAGTTCAGATAAAAATGAAACATTTTATGAAAAAGAATTTCTATCACAGAATAATGCAACTTGTGTAAAGTGAAAATAGCATTTATTTACAAGGCCTCTGTTTTATTGATAATGTTCTCTCTATTCCTTTCTAGAAGTGAAAAGTCTATGTCTGTATAACTGGATTGTTGAATATAGCATATAAATTTGGAGTAAATGAAACTGATGATTTCATGGCATAGATATTGGTTCTTCTTTCCTTAAATTGTCAATTGTGCAAGTATGTATTGTTTACAATGATACATATCAGCTAAGCAAGATGGCACTAGGAGCAGGCTCCTATTGTTTTAAAATAATATGCTATTCTCTTTTATGTTATAATAGTTAAGATTATTATAATTGTTCTGATTAGAACTACGTGGCTTTGATTCCCAATCAGGAAATATCGGGATACGTAGGAAGCTTGATCATATAATCAAGTCCAAGCCAAATAGGTAGATTAAATTAAATAGTTAAATTAAATATTTATTTAGCGTAAATTAGACTATTACGTTAGCTAATAATTGAATTGCAAAAAGAGTTGTTTGTTCGTGTAGTGTAGGAATTAAATGATAAAAATAAGTTTGATATTATTGCTAAATAAACTTGATTTTGAGAATAAATTGGTGACTATGGGTCAAAGAAGAAGAAATTAGTTATGGATCGTAATGTCTGGGATATAGTCTTACCGTATTAAGTGTCGTGTTCAAAGAAATTAGAATTGTCCTTTAGACTCACAAGTGTTCGTTATTTGTCTCACCGTCTTATCCGATGGCGTTTAAGGTCGGGTTTGACACAATTAATATACAAAATACATTTAGATTGAATTTATATATAAAATAATCTATGAAAATTGAATTTATTTATTTGTAAAAAAAATATAGATCAAAGTTTTTTGTATGTAAAATTTTAGTTAAAAAGAGATATATTATATATATTTAGAAAAAAAAACGTTTCATATAAAATGTATTCAATGCAATGAATTGAAAAATAAAATAAATCAAGTTAAGTTAATCAAGTCTTGCAACAAATATTATTTTGCAAGTAGTCAATGTCTAACCATGGTCCTACAAACTGGCAAAATTGATGACTTTTTTTTAGGTGTGGACAATGTCCAATCATGGACACCATCCTAAATTGAAGACTCTACATATATAGCACTCTAATAGTTAGTGAGTGTTTTGTAAGTTTAAAAATTTGTAGAATGGTCCCTTAAAAAAAACCACTACAGATGCTCTAATTATCCTAATCATGGACATAAAACTTGAATTGTGAAATAGAAAATATTATGGAAATAGACAATTAATGGAGAACAAAGAAAGAATATTTAAGAACTACACTACATAGAACATTATCAGGCAACATCTTCAAAAAGATGTGTGTATGATTAATATGTCAGATTCTTACAAAAAAAAGGAAGTAAAATATGATAATTAATGAGCATCCACAAAGTTTCTGCACCATAGGATGAAAAAAAATCTAAATAGTCTAGTGAAAGAAGAAGAAAGTCTCACATGCCATGTCTTTTACTTCATCTTTAACGACTTAAATATTTTAACGTCTTCTTAATTTCAACTCATTCAAATAATTATAAGAGCATCTTTAATGGTTGGAGGGTTTTCAACCCTCCAACCATTCCACCTCATATAAAAAAACACTCTCCATTTACAAAATACTTCCAATAAAAATCATCTCTAATGGTTGGACAATTACACACTATTTTAATGGGTCCCATATTATATAAATATTAATTTAAGAGTTAAGATGCAAAAATACCTAACATTCATAGCCATGAAAATTTTACCTATAATCTCTAAAATAATGCAATTTCGACACTAACATTAGCAGTCAAGAGCAAATTTGGTGAAATTTTTGGCCAACTCATACAAAAAACATATATTTTTTATTTTTAAAAAATCACGTCTAATCATATGTTTGTGATGTATTGTTAATGAGTGATAAAATGACGTAAATATAAAGCGTGTATGATAAAATTCATGACTGAGAAGACAATTAATATACAAAATACATTCAGATTGAATTTATTTATTTGTAAAAAAAATATAGATCAAAGTTTTTTGTATGTAAAATTTTAGTTAAAAAAAGATATATTATATATATTTAGAAAAAAAACGTTCCATATAAAATGTATTCAATGCAATGAATTGAAAAATAAAATAAATCAGGTTAAGTTAATCAAGTCTTGCAACGAATATTATTTTGCAAGTAGTCAATGTCTAATTATGGTCCTACAAACTGATAAAATTGATGATTTTTTTAGGTGTGGACAATGTCCAATCATGTACACCATCCTAAATTGAAGACTCTACATATATAGCACTCTAATAGTTAGTGAGTATTTTGTAAGTTTGAAAAATTGTAAAATGGTCCCTTAAAAAAACCACTACATATGCTCTAATTATCCAAATCATGGACATAAAACTTGAATTGTGAAATAGAAAATATTATGGAAATAGACAATTAATGGAGAACAGAGCACACGGAAGCTACAATGCACATAAACTGACCAAAGAATCTGGATCATATCTATTACCAAATAATCATAGAATTTGAAAGCATCGTAACATAAACAAAAATATACAAAAGTACAAAATAAAAAATTAAAGAAAATTAAAGACATGAAACACAAAAAAAAAAGCAAAACAAAAAAACATAAATAGATATTACCGACTTTTCGATTGACAGTTCTTACAATTTTGGGAAAATCATTATTTTTTAGTTCAAGTAGGCCACAATTCCACTTCAAACTTTTAGCCTATCAATCAATTACCCAGAAAAAGAAACATAAAAATTAGGATATTAAATATATGTAGTTGTGCTTCTAAAATGATTCAAAAAACATACTGAAAAATTTATAAGGATAATATCTTTTTCTAGTCTTTTGGGTTGCTATTACATGTAATATAGAATAATCTTTCACTAATTTAAAAAAATGTTGTGGTCCCTAAAATTAATATATAATATATAGAATAATGATTATTAATTGTATGTAATAAAAATTTATAAACCAAATAACTGACAAAACTACACTGATATAAAATCTAGTAGCTAACAACTGCACTAATATAATTCCCAAAACATCATTTTTACATCTTATCATTTAATTAACAAATTAAAAACAAAATACATTACCAAAACTTTTTTTTACTTTTTTTATAACATCTGCAGCATTACAAAACCAGCACCAACACAAAGAAAGACAGCAGCAAGTAGGGGTGTTCAAAATTCTAACAAATCCAAGGTTCCAATCCAATCCAACCTAATCCAATACCCAAATATCTAGTTTATTGGTTTATTTATTATATTGGATTGGTTATAACCAAACCAATAGAAAAATTTCACATTGATAAAATAATTTAACTGGTTAATTAACCAATCCAAACTAAAAAAAGCCCAACATTTTTAAAATGCATCCAAAACTTTTTTTTCCTAACAATTAGGGATTAAGGTAAGCCCAAACTAAAAGGACCAAAATAATACTACGTAAAGTTATGGAATTCAAAATAATTTTTTATTTTGTATTTATTTAGTTACTCGATGTTTAATGGGTAAATTACACCTATGGCCACTTTAGGGGTGTGTATCGGTATAAAACTGAACCGAAAAAACCGAATACCGAAATGATCAAAATAATTCACACCGATACCGAACCAAATAATAGGTAAAACCGAACTGAACAAACCGGATTAAGTTAAAAATAAAAAATAACAAATAAAAATAACTATATTTTCTCATTAAATTTACCTCAACAACAACAAAAGTTGAAATACTTTCAAAATATATATATTGGGTTCTTATCTCAACAATAATAAAAAAAATTAAACTTGTAAAATCAAATATATGAGTGTCTAACGTCTTCTCTATTGAGAAGTTTTTTCCTTAACCTAAATTTCTGATCATCACCTCCATACCTAGAAACGCTGGTCATAAACCCAGCCTAAGACCTAATCGCAAAATTATCTCTACTTTACCGTTAATCTCCCAATCGCCCTCCCAATAATCTTCTTCCCCCATCGCAATATCCATCGCTGTCCTCTCCTGTACCTATCACAAAGTAATCCAATTCATTCAAGGATGGAGAAGAACAAAGGGCGAGCGGCGGAATATGCCCAATTATGTCTTGACAGTAACGACGACGGGTTGGAGATCGCCGATGACCTGCTGCAATTAAATATCAACAATCAACACTTTTTTATAGTCGGTCAATTTCTTGCGATCAAAACGACACATTTTGAATCAATGAAAACTACCCTTGCAGCTATCTGGCAACCAGTGAAAGGTGTTACAATCACGAAAACTGACATGGAGGGGAGATATCTCTTCCAGTTTTACCATGAATTGGACATGAAACGAGTGAACGACGGACCCTAGACTTTCAATCAAAACTTGTTAATTGTGAAACAACTAGAAGTTTCTGAGCAGCCATTGCACCCTACCCTCAATGACCTGATAATCTGGATACAAATATCTGATCTTCCTGTGGGTTTTCAAACGGAAGCTGTGTGTAGAGCTATCGGCAATCATGTTGGAAACTATGTAGAATCTGACCCCAAGAACTTTACCGGGCTACGGCGAAGCTATCTGCGTGTCAAGATTACCATTGATATCAGGAAACCAATTAAGACAGGTCAAAAAATTAAAAGAAGTGGAGGTGATTGGCTGTGGGTGAATATCCGATATGAAAGACTCCCCCAGCTCTGTTTTTTCTGTGGGATTATAGGCCATATGGACAAGTTCTGTTCTCAACTATTTGATTGTAAGGAAACAACCAGTGAGAGGAAATTTGGCAGCTGGCTTCGCGCATCTGTGAGGAAAACTGGTATTCAACGGGGTAAGGAATGGCTCCGTGATCCCTCAGAAGAATCTGATACAGCCAGGTTTGATGCTCAATCACATACGCATTTAAACAACAACGCTCAAGGCAATACAAAAGTATCAAATGCAAATGGGAATCTGAACACACAAACACCTCACAATAACAATTCTCGAGGACCCACAACTACACAACCTCAGCTGGCCGACTTAATCACTGAAGGGCTTGTCGTTGAACCAAAACGTCAGCGAATTAATGAGGATCATATGGAATTCGAACAAAGTTGGACCGAACAACAGAAACACGGTGAAGAGGCGAGACCTGGAGGCCAGGTCCGCCCGGAAGCATGAGTCTACTAAGCTGGAACTGTCGAGGATTGGGCAATCCTCGAACAGTCAATGTCCTAAGGGACCTAGTTCTTGCCCACAGGCCTTTGATCGTTTTTCTCATGGAAACTATGATCAAAGAGGCCAAAGTGTTAAAAGTTTGTAAAAAATTAGGATTTACGAAATATTATATCATCAACGGTATCGGACATGGGGGTGGGCTGGCCCTCTTCTGGAAAGATAGTATTCATATTGATATTCAGTCAACCTCACTAAATCATATTGATTCACTAGTATCCGTTCCAGGAATAAATCAATGGAGACTGACAGGCTTCTATGGCTTTCCTGAAAGAAGTCGGCGCAGAGAATCTTAGAATTTTCTGTGATCCCTCATCTCAACTAACACAATACCGTGGTGCTGTGCAGGCGACTTCAATGATATTGCTTATCTTTTGGATAAGAGAGGAGGTTCTACTAGACCGTACTGGCTAATTGACGGCTTCCAAATGGCTCTGGAGGACTGCGGCTTAACTACTGTACCCATGAAAGGGTACCAATTCACTTGGGAATGAGGAAGGGGTTCTGATCGTTGGATTGAAGAAAAACTGGATCGTGTGGTTGTTAACCAGGAATGGAATGAGACTTTTAACTCATCGGAGCTTTTCAATCTCACTGCAGCCTGTTCTGATCATTCAGCGCTATTTTTCCATCTCAAAACCTGGGTAGTGGCTCCGAAAGTAAAACGCTTCAGATTTGAGAACCAATGGCTCAGGGAGAATACTTGTGCAGCAGTCATTCAAACTTCATGGGAGATCAGTATAGGGTCTCCAATTGCAACAAGAATCGCAGCCTGCACTGATGCTTTGCAAGAATGGAGCAAGTCTCTGGAAGGTAATTTCAAAAATAGAATCAACACCCTTCGTAGACGATCTGAACTTCTAAAACAACGAACAGATCAGTTGGGAATCGAATTGTTCAAGGCAACCAGAACTGACTATATCAAAACGCTTCAGCAACAAGATGATTATTGGAAGCAAAGAGCGAAGCTTCACTGGCTCCAGGACGGGGATAATAATTCCAAGTATTTTCACCTGTATGCCTCTGCGCGGAAGAAAAACAACTCAATAAAAGAGCTGCGTAATAACGATGGGCAGATGTGCGATTGGGATTGCGGCCTTGAGAACATCATTCACGATTATTTTCAGCAGATCTTTACCAGCTCCGGAAGCACAAATAACAATATCCTTACCTATATCAGCAAGCAAATATCTAATGAACAGAACATGTATCTAAGCAAACCTTTCGAAGCGGATGATGTTAAAGAAGCCTATTTTGCCATGAGCCCCAATAAAAGTCCAGGCCCCGACGGCCTTAATCCGGCTTTCTTTCAAAGGTTCTGGCCTATTATCGGACATGATGTTAGTTCGTTTTGCCTCCAAACTCTTCTTTGTGGCCATCTTCCACCAAATTGTAATGACACGCTCATAGTACTCATTCCCAAAAAAGCGAATGTGGAGAAAGTCACCGACCTCAGACCAATTGCTCTTTGCAATGTAATTTTCAAAATCATCTCCAAAATGCTTGCATAAAGATTCAAGGCTGTACTACCATCAGTAATCTCAGACAACCAGAGTGCTTTCATAAAAGACCGCCTAATATCAGACAATATTATTGCAGCTTATGAAGTTATCCACCATATGAAGAATAAGAGGCAAGGTAAAAAAGGCGATGTTGCCCTAAAATTCGATATGAGCAAGGCATATGATCGCGTTGAATGGAAGTTCCTTTGGGATATGCTAGCACGAATGGGTTTCAATGTTATTTGGATTCAGTGGATGAAAATGTGTGTTGAAACGGTTAGCTATAAGATCATACAAGAAGGTCGGGAAATCGGACCCATTAAACCATCACGGGGCATAAGACAAGGTGACCCACTTAGCCCTTTTCTGTTTCTAGTGTGTGCTGAGGGACTCTCTGCACTCTTACGGGCTAAGGAAGCTTCCGGAGCCATTCATGGCTACCAAGTGGCAAGACATGCTCCGCGCATATCTCATATGTTCTTCGCCGACGATAGCTACTTGTTCTTTCAAGCAAACACTGATGAAGCTGAGACTATCCGTCATTGCCTTACTGAATACGAGCAAGCATCTGGACAAAGCATTAATTTCGAAAAGTCAGCTCTTTTCTATAGTTCTAATACAACAACACAAGCCAAAGAATCTTGCAACCTATTACTTGGCATCCATGAAGTTCAAGAACTTGGTTTTTACCTTGGCACCCCAGCTGATGTCGGACGAAATAAGATGCATACCTTTGGTTTTCTCAAAGACCGGATACAAGCTAGATTATCTAACTGGAAGGAGAAATTCTTGTCTCGAGCTGGGAAGGAAATATTGATTAAATCTGTCCTCCAAGCCATTCCGACATACATCATGAGCATCTTTTTGCTTCCGAATCAATTCTGTAATGAGATTGAAAGACTTCTGAACCGATTTTGGTGGCAAAATGATAGTACAGCAAGCAACGGGTTGCACTGGATGAGCTATGACAAACTTTGTGCCCCTAAAAAACTTGGAGGCCTTGGCTTTCGACATTTGCATGAGTTCAACATAGCACTTCTCACGAAACAAGCATGGCGAATCCTCCAAAATCCGCAGTCACTCACAAGCCGCATGCTAAAAGCCAGGTATTATCCAACCTCGGATTTTCTTAATGCAGGTACGGGACATAACCCATCCTTTGTCTGGCGAAGTATTCTAGCATGTAAAACTTTACTGTTAAAAGGTCTCAGAAGAAAAGTGGGTAACGGTTCTCAAACTCGGATTTGGGGAGATCCTTGGCTGCCTACTGACGAGGAACCAACAATTACTAGCCCAGAATCTCTTGCATTACCAACTGGAAATGTCAATGATCTATTATCGGAGGATGGTCGCTGGAACCGCAATATGCTGCAGAACTACTTCAATGCTAGAGATCAGAAACTTATTCTATCAATCCCACGAACAACTTTGATGCTCACGGATTCATGGTACTGGGGATTGGATAAATCAGGTCAATATACAGTTAAATCTGGTTATCAGACTCTAACATCAAACAAACATTCTCATAATGAAGGCCAGCACAGAGATTGGAACGTTATTTGGAGGATTGAAGCTACACCGAAGATAAAGAATTTCATATGGAGAATTCTATCAGGTTGCTTACCGGTTATGCAGAACCTTGTGATCAGGCACAACAATCTTTCTCCTCTTTGCCCTGTATGCAAATCCTCAATCGAAGATGAGAACCATGTGTTTATTCATTGTCCAGCAACGCAACTTCTGTGGCTCAAATTCTTTGGGGATTATAGAATGATCTCAATTGCAAATATCGATCTCTAGCTATCTACGATAATCGATTGTCCTGAGTCCTTGCAAACCTCAAAAATTACGCACATATTATGGTGGATCTGGAAGGATCGGAACAACTTAGTGTGGAACAACACCAAACTAAACCCAGATGAATTACTGACTCGAGCTTTGTAGGAACAAGCAGATTGGTCTTGGGCTAAGGAGAATCGGATTTTAAGTACTACTCCTCAAGCTACTTATATGACAAAATGGAAGAGACCAACGGATGGGCATCTAGCCTGCAACGTCGATGCCGGGATCTTTCAAGAAGCAGGATATAGCTCTTACGGCTTTGTCATTAGAGACCACGAGGGCAGCTGCAGGTTTGCGAAGCACGCAGCATTTGAGGGCTTGTACGAGCCCATTATTGCCGAAACAATGGCAATCAAAGAAGCTCTTTCTTGGATTAAGGCACACAATCTGACCAATGTGGAGATTCGCTCTGATTGTCTCTCTGCAGTACAGGCCATAAATAAGCAAACTCTATCTTTATCTTACATTGCGGATGTTACTTCTTTGTGTATTAGTTTATTACATGAGCTAGAAAATGTATCTATCTCATTTGTTAAACGTTCAGCGAATTGTGCGGCTCATAGCTTAGCTAGAGCAGTCAATTCTGAGTCTGTTCGTGAGGAGTGGTCCTGTGCTCCTCCCTTTATTTCTACCATTCTTTTGTCTGATTTGGTTCAATAAAGTGAATCTTTCTTTCAAAAAAAAAATATATGCATGTATATATATATAAGAATGTAAAATATGTGTAATTCGGTGCGGTTCGGGTTTTTTACACTATTTGTCAACCCGAACTGAACCGAATTAATACCGAAAAAGACTTAAAATTAAAACCGATACGGAACCGAATTGTAAAAAAACCGAACCGAAAAACCGAATTCAATCAGTTCGGTTCGGTATGCGGTTTAAACCGCCCCGATGCACACCCCTAGGCCACTTAACTTTGCTCATTTTCACAATGTAGCCCCTAAACTTTAAAATGTAACATAAAAGTCACTCAACTTCACATTTTTTTACATTATGGCCATTAAACTTCAATCAATACCTCAAAATAAAAAATTTGAAGGATTGATAATAATCTAATAAACTTTAATTCTTCAAAAATTTCGTTTTGAGACTATTTAAACGTTGTTTGGTTAGGAGAGAGAAAGCTACTTAAATGATGATTTTGGAAAATAAAAAGTGTGGTTTCATAGTAAATATCATTCTAAACAACTTTAAAGTTAAATGGTTATACCGTGAAAATGAGTAAAGTTCAGTGGCCATGAGTGTAATTTACCCGATATTTAATTAGTGAATGATTAGATATTTAGCTATTGAAATATTTGATGTTTTTCGTATTTAATTAATAGGATATTTAATTTTATTGTAATTAATAGATTAATTAAATATCTAATTTGATATTTAAACACAATTATTGATATTTAATTTGAATTACTTTACAAGAATACTTTACATTAATTTATAAGAAAAAAAAAGTAAACGTTCCAGGAGCAAAATTTACAAGATTAGGAAGAAAAAAATATGAAAAATTGAATATAATAAAATTAAAATTGAAGACATTAAAAAAATCAGATTTGATATTAATTGAAAATAAATAAATTAAATTACTTAACCTAATTAAAATAACATGTAATAGGTTTGGTGAAATTAATTTATGGATTGGTGGTTAATAACCAATCCAAACCAAAACCAATCCAATCCAATTTTATAGAGTTTTTATGGATTGGATTGGTTATTTGCAACCAATCCATGAATTCATTTCTTAATTGGATTGGTTAGGTTTTTTTTATCCAATAACTATTGGATTGATCCATGAACACCCCTAGCAGCAAGTGGAAAAAAGCAGGCAACAACACAGTAAAAAAAACAGAAGAAAAAAATCATAGCTAATACAGCTCTTTCAAAACAAAGCCCACGCAAGTCTCCTTGCAGCAAATTCACAACACAAGATGGGAAAAAGCTAAGCTTTGGTACTCCAATCGGGACACAATGCGCCTCTAAAGCGAGTTTGTCTGCCACTCGATTTTGCTCCCTATAAACATGATTGAAAACATCTTTTTTGTCTTTTAATACCAATTAATATAAAGATATGAACACTTCATGTTAACATCAATAGGTGCATCTCCTTGCACCTTAAATTTTCATTTGTGACTTGAACTTCTAAAATCTCTTAATTCCTATCATGTTCCTGTAAAAGAAAGAACAAAAACAAATAAACACATGCCTTCTCAAATACCTGGATAAGAAAAGGAAATAATATATTATCAAAACCTTTTGTTCTTAGCTAGTTTTAGCCTTGTGTACAGTAAACTAAATATGCCAAGAAAGGTGAAACACAATCAATTTGTAAGGACAATATATAAAATGGTCATGTATAGATATGCTACGACTATAATTGATGTCTAACTATATTATTGCAGTTCAATAATCCTAATATTTTAGGAGTCTTCCACTGGTTTTGGACATCTATTGAAGCATTTTGCAACACAGTCATATCACAAACTTCCTTCACATATCTATACGTAATATTTCTCATCTTATATTTCATGAAGCAATAAAATGGATGAATTTACATGTAAAACTAATAAATCACTATCCTAACAAATAATATGATTTTCACAAATATATCTATTATAAGGCAAAAGCTAACGAGCGGCCCTGGGGCGCTAGATAAGGAAAATAATTGTCATTAATTACTACATTGAAAGAATAAATAAAAGGATGTCATTATTGATCATTAATTACTCCATTTTATTCCCACCATAACGTCTCATTCCCTCTATTTTCTATTCCCACCATTTCATCTTCCCTTAGAAATTTTATAATTTTTTCAACTTTCCCCCCCACTTCCTTTTCCGCCAATAATAATAATAATCAGATTACACTTTCAATTATAAGGCCTTAATATCTCATTCCCTCTACTTCATTTCTGTCATTTCATTTCCACTTCTTTGAGTTGAGAGCAAAATGTTTGATTTGAATGTCCTCCCATCCAATGAAGAAATGGTTGCATTCATGGAAGAAGATAATGTAGAAGAAACTCATGATCAAGCAAGCCTACGGTTACAACCATTTGTGGGTCAAACATTTTTAAGTGAAGAAGAAGCATGGGTATTTTACCAATATTATGAACGCCGACACGGTTTTAGCATTCGGAAAGATCGAACAAAAAAAGATGATATAATTGTAAGGCGTGATTTCTACTATCATCGTAGTCGAACTCAACCAGGAAAGGAAATTGACCCAAATAAGGAGCAAAGAAATAGAGTTTCTGATAAATGTAGCTGTAATGATCATCTGCATATCAAATTGATGATTTGTAATGAAATATTTCATGAAGAGTGGCACACAACTACATTTATAGTATAGCATAATCATGCTTTACTATCTCAATCACAAGTGCGGTTCCTTCCTACTAATAGAATGATAAGTCAAGAAGATGAGGCACATATTCTGCTATTGAAAGAAGTCGGTCTATCGGTGAGACAAATTATTCGTGTTCTTGAGCTTGAAAAAAATGTAGAGCATGGAAAGCTTCCTTTTCTTGAAAAAGATATCCGAAATCTTTTTACCAAAGTGAGAAAAACAGTTTCTGGGAATGATGTTTCCAATTTGATAGAGTATTTCAAATCTTGCAAAGAAGAAAATTTCAACTTCCACTACGTTGTTAAGGTTGATCATGAGAAGAATTTTGGAGCACTTGTTTTGGTGTCCAGCTCAATCAATTGAGTGGTATGACAAATATGGAGATGTTGTGGTCTTTGACACAACTTATAAAGTAAATTTATATGACATGCCATGTGGCATATTTGTTGGAATGAATAATTATGGAAAAACAATATTTTTTACATGTGAATTACTCCAGAATGAAACTGTAGATACTTTCAAATGGTTAATGAAGGTATACATCATTTTCATTTATTTTTTCTCATGCAAAATAGCTTACTTTTAACTAACTCAATTATTCCTCCAAATTTTTTGCATTGTTCATTATTTTATAAGATTTAATTTTTTGCACTATGTTCATTGCTTTTAAGTTACTCAATTATTCCTAGCGTTTTTTATTACACTATAGTAGTGACATATATTTCATTAATTCTAACGTATATGTTTTTATTTTCTTGAAGACTTTTGTGGATACTATGAAGAAGCCACAAAAAACAATCATAACAGACCGAGATCCATGGATGACACAAGCAATTTCTCAAGTATTGCCAAACACTAGACATTGCTTTTGTATATGACATATCACTTCAAAATTTAGTGGTTGGTTCACATTTATTCTTCGTGAAGATCCAAGTATATTAATGGTTTTATCAAGAGATTTGTGTCGTCCAATTCAACTTTAAACGATCTTGCTAAACAAGTTAGTAGAAACTCACTTTTTCCCCCTCTCAAATAGTGGAACTAGTAGGTACTATTAATGTGTGGTTGTTTTTTTTCCGGAATTTGGTTTGATGAATTTCAAGCTTTTTTATTTAATTAAAAAAAATCGTGATCGGAATAGGAAATTCTGTTTGCATGAACAATTTTTTTATGGAACTATTTGCATGAATAGTTGATGAACTAATTAAATTTCAATTCACTGAATTTAATTTCTTCAACATTTTGGCCTTATATGTATACAGTTGCGTTCACATGGACCCTGATGACCACGTAAATTTGGTCATTCACCGTTAGATCTAGACGGATTAAATATTAGCCTTAAGATGTTTTTAATCTCCACCTTAGGATTTTAATCCGTCTAGATCTAACGGTGAATGACCAAATTTACGTGGTCATCAGGGTCCATATGAACGCAACTGTATATGTACATGTCCTTAATTTGATTTCTATTTAAATTTTGGCTGGTGTACAAAGTTTCAAAGTGATTCATTTTTATTATGTTTATTGTTTTGTTAGATTGATGTTGCGGTTCGAGAGATTATCCAAAAACAATCACATGATAATATGGTAGTTGTCACTGAAAAGAATGTTTTAAAAGTCAAGTCCTTTTTGGAAGAAAACGCTTCTCAAGTACTCACTCTATTTACTTTTGAGAAGTTTGTTGTCTCTTGAATGGACTCTAGCAAGTGTACTAGATACAAATAATAAAGTGATAAGTCAAGTATCGTATCCACAGGGATTGAGGACCAAAGTTTATGAGAAATACTTTGTAGAACAGGGTGTTCGTGGTGTGTGTATTCTTTAAATTGAGAGATGTTGTTTAAACAGTAACAGAGTCAATGATTTAGTTGATTAAAAGAAGTACTTAATGATGGTAAAAGGCAGAACAGGTTAAGCACAGCGGAACAAGTTACTTTCAGTCTCTAGACACCCTATTTATTCATGAATGACGCAAAGTGAAGTCAAGGTCTCTGCTTTAATGCTCACTTAAGTCAACTCTCGTGTGTTCTTAAGATTCTAAGACGTACTACAACCTTAAGCGTCCCTAAAGTTGGTTCTTTCTTGCATTACGATCGAAACAACATTTCTATTAAGAAAACCCTTGATACAACCTCCTGACATCTCTGTTTCGGGGTTGAATGCTTGACAAATAGTTCCGTTAAGATGAAAGCAGTTTCCTATCATGCATCTAACACTAACATAACCGGCCCTAACTGGCCAAACCCATTCAAAATGACTACTCACTCATGGTATAGAGTGAACAGCCTGAGTTAGTTCCACAAACCTCCATTGATGGAGCCATCTTCCTTAGAGAGCTTCCCTCTCTTCAAGAAGCCCAAAATTCTAGTTAAACTATTATCCCAAGTCAAAAGGTGTACCGCTCTCCTTCCGTCCACTACGTCTATATAAAGGAAGAAATATGAGCCGTACCACCAAATATTACAAAAAGATTGTTTTTCTACAGCTAATGATACTAGGAAATGATTAATTCTAATTTGACCCTTGAACACTCAAGGGGGTGATCCATCTTGTCATCATGTTGCTTTCTACCTTTCCTTCACCTGCTACCACTGCCACGCCGCTCCTGCCACTTGTCCAGTCGCTATCCGTCATCAGGTACGCAGCGGAGATCCGCTGGATCAAAAGTTGCTCTTCTCCTCAAGGTTCATCGCAAAACAGGCTGTGTGGTAGCCCTTTGACTTAATCAATACAAATCTGCATAAAACACTTATAAGTTCTCTTTATTTAGGAATATTTCGCCTAAAACACTCACAAATTGTTATTAACATGCTGTTTAATTGTAGTCATATTCAAGCCTAACAAATACCCCAAAATAAAATCCTTACTTGTCCTCAAGTAAACAAAAAGATAAGAACATCACAAGGGATTAGGTATGAATAATGGAAGAATATTTATAGAACAAAGATGAACAGAAACAGAAAGAATTTACGACAGAAGACTTTTTGAGCAGATCATGATTGCTAATGAGGTTTTTTCGCTAGAGTTAAAATTTTTATCCCTTTCTTATGAAGTTCCTCAAAGCTTCAAATTGAACCTCAATCATCATTTAAACCACCTGCATTTCTCCAAGCCTCACTAAGTTCAGGAGGATTCACTCACTCTCAAATGGCCTTTGTTGCCATAAGGGAAGGGATCATCACTCCTCAGCTTAGTACAATCATCATTAGGTTATGACATTGCTTATCGGCCCTATCTCGATGGATCAAAAGTTTTCCAAACATAGTCTAAAGGTCTTACACATAGGTTGTAACGTTAAGCTACGGCCAGGGTATGGAAAAGAATGGATATTTAGTGTAAGAATTATGTCCACATGCCAAGCGACTCAACTTAATTACATTTTAAACATTTAGTGAACTTGTTTCACTTTATTACTCTACACAGTTTGTTTTACAACATTGCCCAAGCTAAACTTCAGACACACAAGAGACAACCAATTCAAACATTTCATTTCAGGCTCAAGATATGAACATATGTTCTGAGCATACAACAAAACTTCACTCAATCATCATTCCTCAGATGTCACCATTTCAACAAATTTATTTTTATCCACCCATAATTTCTTAAAAATTGTAATTTTCCTTAATTTGCGCAGCTTGTTCTGAGGCATGAGACAAATTCAAGGCATTTTGGGATTTCAGTGAAGGGAATTGGTTCCATTACGTAGTGTATAAGAAAGAATAGGCTAAGGCTCAAGTTGGATATCCTAAAAATGTGGGTGCAAAGCACGGGTAGGCTTTTTGTGGAGTGAAATTGGGATCTAAATGCCTTTTTCCTCCTATGTTCTTCCACAATTTTACCATTTTGACTAGGCAACCAAAGCAATACCTACCTAAGGACAATATGCACTAGCCCTCTCATGAAGAAACAATGCATTTTCATGCTAATGTAGGCTCAAGTTCTCACATTTTAGGGCTTTTTCATTGGAGCAGGAGATTCTTTAAGTGAAGATTCAGTTAAAACTTAAAAAAATTTAGAACTTCTTGATTTGGGAGTTTAAATAATTACACAAAGCTATTACCTCAGATTGCAATCACAAAAGCATAAACAGCTAGGAATAAGACAAGAGAAAGAGATAGTTACAAGAAAACAAATAAAGGATAAATTGCTTAAAGCGGACGTCGAGATTTATTAGAGGGTAATTTGCTAAACATATCAGTCTATAACAACAGCATGTTTCATCTTTTTATCATGTTATGCACAAAAATTTTTGCAGTTTAAACGCATGCATCCCACCCCCAAATAAAAATCAACATTGTCCCCAATGTTACACTAAAAACAGGAGAAAAAACAAAAATCATAACATGATCGCATTGGAGTGTAACAATAAATGCAAAGAAGGGTTATAAGTGTTACCAGATGCTTGGATAGCGACAAGTGTGAAGGTTTAGACAAGTGGGGAATGAGAGGACTCAACCTCTCGATCCTTAGCAGGAGCAGTACCATCCCCTTTCGAGGAGGTAGCGGCATGTGTTTCAGGGGCAACAGATTTCGCTCTTACCGGACTTTTGACCGAGGCACCCGAAGGAATTTCCCGCCCATGCTCTTCTACACAGAGGTGCTTCAGCATATCCACCTCACTTTGTAGAATAGCAGTTTTATGCTCAAGGGCATGGATCTGGTCTCGGTTAGCTACATTTTGCGCAAATAGGGCATTGAACTTACAGACAATATCATCATTGGTGAGCTTTGCACATTTCATGTAAAAGGCTAGGTCTTTTTCGTGCTCAACTTGCTCTAACTCAGAGGAGACAGAGATAGTAGGTTCACTCTTTCTCTTTCACTCTCCTTGATTCAACAAAGTCTGTCATCCAGACCCACTTCCCATTCACCATTTTCCCAAACAACATGCTTTGTAAGCTCCTTAAATCAATCTGGTCATGATGGTTCATAATAGTGAGCCGGGTGCGGTCCTCAGGCTTAAAAACTCCAATCTCGGTTGCAATCCGAGTCACGATACTCCCATAGCAATTGACCGAGGAATTCTTCTTTCCAAAGTTGGCAATGTACTCCACAAACCAATAGCCTAGATTCATTCTGGGCCCGGTTGTCATACTCCACAAAGCCGTAAGGTCGGCATGGGGAATAGTGGCCTGGTTTTCGCGGGCAAAGATGGTGCCAGAGACCAGTTTATAGAGGTACCGGACGACATAGTCATCAATATTCGATGCCTTGGAAACACTACCATCATACCTCGGCTGGTTCGAAATAGATTGCCAGAAAGCTTGTGGGTCAAATACATCAGGGGTTTGAGTGAACGCCTCCTTGTAACTTTCCGACTCAAGGTCATCGTCATCCGTGGCACCCAATAGACTGTTGAACATGTTCAATGAAGGCCGCTGGGTGTGAGTCATTAGCCTGAAACTAAACTTGCCTTCCTCGTCCGGGTCTGTGATCTCGGGATGGTGCTTAAACGTAGCCAGGAATTCCAACGTGAGTTCTTTGTAGGCCGGCTCCGTTATTTCAAAGAAACAGCCGAAATGGCCTGCCTCCATGAGTTTCCGCACACGCACGTCAAGTTTAAGCTTCTTCAAGGTCTCCTAGCAAACTGTTCTCACAGGCCCGAATTCAAGCTGCGCAAGTTCCTCGTAGTATGTCTGCACTGCTGCATCTTTGAACTGAGACAAGTTTTTCACCAATTTTTCATCCGGAATGAAAGCAACTGTGCTTGTTCCCGTCATTTTGCCCTTAGCTTTTTCTTTCTTCGTTGATCCTTCGATTTTTACCTGCTTGCCAGATCCCCGAGTTCTCATCCTGCGCTCAAGCCTAAATAGGGTTTCCCAATGATAAAGAGCGCAGAGCATGTGGTGAACCGTAATATAAAAGTGTGAAAATAACACAAGTCGAACGAGGGGCCGTATTTTTTGTTGGTCTCCTTAAGTAGGGAGAGGAAATGAAACGTCCTGTTGCCAAACCGCCTTTATGAGAGCGGTCCAAAGGACGCCACCTGGACAAGTGGTTGGCAAAAGGCGCGTTTCTCCGAAGAGACCTTAGGGTGACGAATGGTCACGCTTCAAAATTTGAATTTATGACTCCCCTATCCGTTGGATTTTATCGAGGAAAGGAGAGCATGTGAAAGAAGCACCTAGTGACCTATGATGAGACATTTTACTTTTTCAGACTTTTAGTTTGCTTCCCAGTTTCCAAGGACAGTCTGTCCATGGAAAGGTATATCAACTCCCTATTCGAACAAGTAAAAACGTAAAATTTAACCCTTGTGGAAAGGCAAGTTTTACATCTTTGCTTGCGCCGGAGATACATAATACGGACCATTGCTCTACACAAAATGGATCGAAACTACTTTTAACAAAATTTAACAAAATTTGAAATGCAAACTAATTAAATGCAAAGTTACTTGTGCTACAATTGGTGTTTGTAGCGAACACCCTGTTTGTGCTTCTACTGGCTTGGGGGGTCTTGGAAGTGAACTGTATCGATCTTCCTTGAGTGATCGTTCTCTAGGTAGGGTTTCAATCTTTGCCCATTCACCTTAAAAGGTTCCTGACCCTCCTTGCCAATTTCAACTGCACCATGACCAAACACATTGTTCACCAGATAAGGTCCCGTCCATTTTGATTTAAGCTTCCCAGGAAACAACCTGAGTCTCGAATTGTACAAGAGAACTCTTTGTCCTTCGTGAAACGTCTTTATCTGAATTTTTCTATCGTGCCACATTTTGGTCTTGTCTTTGTAATTCACCGCATTCTCATACGAAAACAGCATAAACTCCTCCATGTCACAGAGTTAAAGTCTTCGTTGGTCTCCCAAAGCCTGTTGCTCAAAATTTAAGAAAGTTAACGCCTAAAAGGCCCAGTGTTCCATTTCAACCGGCAAGTGACAAGACTTTTCGTATAACAATCTAAACGGAGACATTCCGATTGGTGTTTTATAGGCCGTCCTATATGCCCAAAGAGCATCGTCAAGCTTGTTTGCCCAGTCTTTCCTAGAACTGCCAACAGTTTTTTCTAAAATTCTTTTGATTTCATGATTGGAAATCTCCACCTGTCCACTTGTTTGTGGATGGTAGGGTGTGGCAATTCTATGAGAGACTCCAAGCTTGCCCATCAGCTTCTCAAATTTGGCATTGCAAAAGTGGGTTCCTTGATCACTAATGATCGCTCGTGGGATACCGAATCTGGCAAACAGCCTTTTCAGGAATTTTACAACCACATGGGCGTCATTAGTGGGACTAGCCATTACTTCAACCCACTTGCTCACATAATCAACAGCTACTAAGATATATTTATGCCCAAAAGATATAGGGAATGGACCCATAAAATCTATGCCCCATATATCAAAAATTTCACAAACAACTATGTTGTTGAGGGGCATGGCATTTCTAGTTGAGATATTGCATGTTCGTTGGCACTCATTACAAGTGCGAACGAACAGATTGGCATCTTTAAAGAGTGTTGGCCAGAAAAAACCTGATTGAAGTACTTTTGTTGCAGTTCTGCTAGCGCTATGGTGTCCTCCAGCTTCTCGGTCATGACAATGGCTTAGAACAGCCTGTCCCTCCTCTTGAGATATACATCTTCGAATAATTTGGTCGGCGCACAACCTGAAAAGATAGGGGTCCTCCTAGAAATAATATTTAATTTCAGCATAGAACTTCCTCCTTTGATTAGTGGACAGGTTATGAGGCTTAAGTGAACTGGCTAGATAATTGGCAATGTCAGCAAACCACGGAGTAGGTTGTGCAATATAGAGACGTTCGTCTGGAAAACTCTCCAAAATCTCAGGTTGTTCTTGGTTGCTTTGGTGAGGAATTCTTGACAAATGATCAGCTGCTACATTTTCCGTTCCCTTCTTATCCTTAATTTCGAGATCTAACTCTTGAAGTAAAAGCAACCACCGTATTAGCCTTGGTTTTGAATCCTTCTTGGCGAACAGGTAGCGCAGTGTGGTCTGTGTGAACAATGACTTTTGATAGCACCAAGTAAGGGCGAAATTTGTCGAAAGCATACACAACTGCGAGGAGCTCTTTTTCCGTCGTGGTGTAATTCTGCTGGGTCTCGATTAATGTTTTGCTTGCATAATAGATAGGCCGAAATTTCTTCTCAACCCTCTGCCCCATAACAGCTCCCACACATGTATCGCTTGCGTCACACATCATCTCAAAAGGCTGTTCCCAGTCGGGTCCTGCCAGTATAGGCGAGTTGATCAGCTTGCCTTTCAACAGTTCGAACGCCTTCAAACAGCTTGCATCAAAAGAAAATTCCGCATCCTTGTGAAGTAATGCTGACAAGGGCAGCGCAATCTCTAAAAAATCTTTGATAAACTTGCGGTAAAACCCTGCGTGCCCCAAAAAACTTCTCACATCTTTTACATTGGCCGGAACAGCCAACTTTTCTATCACTTCCACCTTAGCTTTGTCCACTTCCATCCCCTTTTCTGAAATTTTATGCCTGAGAACAACTCCACCTGTAACCATGAAATGACATTTCTCCCAATTCAAGACCAAGTGGGTCTCCTTGCATCGCACAAGCACGGCTTCGAGGTTGTTTAAACAGATCTCAAAAGAGTTTCCATAAACAGAGAAGTCGTCCATAAATATTTCTATAGTTCGCTCCACCATATCATGAAATATAGACATCATGCATCTTTGAAATGTGGCTGGAGCGTTGCACAGTCCGAATGGCATGCGTCTGTATGCATAGGTCCCGTATGGACATGTGAACGTTGTCTTTTCCTGATCCTCACAGTGAATTGCAATCTGATTGTACCCCGAGTAACCATCAAGGAAACAATAGAATGCATACCCCACTAACTGTTCTAACATCTGGCCAATGAAGGGCAAAGGAAAGTGATCCTTCCTTGTGGCTTCGTTGAGCTTTATGTAATCCACACACACTCGCCATCCTGTTATTGTTCTCGTGGGAACCAACTCGTCTTTCTCGTTGAGTACTACAGTTGTTCCTCCCTTCTTTGGTACAACGTGAACAGGGCTGGTCCACACACTATCAGAAATTGGGTAAATAATGCCGACATCTAGAAGCTTGATCACCTCCTTTCGCACAACCTCCTTCATGTGGGGGTTCAGTCTACGCTGCGGCTGGACAGATGGCTTGTGCTCCTTCTCCATCAAGATTCTGTGGACACAGACTGCCGGACTGATACCTTTGATATCATCAATTTTCCATGTGATTGCATCCTTGTTCCTTCGCAGAACTTCCATGAGTTGCGCTTTCTGATCAGGAGTTAACTTTGAGGATATAATAACTGGACTCCTGCTGGGTGGTTCCAGGAAAGCATACTCGAGGTGTGCAGGTAACGGTTTCAATTCTGGTTTAGACACTGGCACAGTTGGTATCTCCGGTGGTTCTTGATGAGTAGGAACAATAGGATCGAAAGGAGGTGTAGGTAAGTTGGATTTAATGGAACAGCCTGTTCCTTCACATAAGCTCACTTCTTCTCCCAATAGAGTCTCCAGAGTGTCATGTTCCTACAAAGTAGAAAGACTTTGAAACTCATCCAAGAAACATCATGTGTCATCATTATTGTTAGCTCGTCTCATTGCCTCGTTCATTTTGAAAATGACTTCCTCCCCATTAATCCTTAAGAATAGTTGTCCCTCTCCCACGTCTATCAATGCTCTACCCGTGGCTAAAAACGGTCGACCTAGGATAATATGAACATGCAGGTCTTCATCTATGTCCATTATGATAAAATCAACATGCAAGATGAATTTTCCTACTTTTACCAACACATCTTCCACCACTCCCCTAGGGTAACATACTGATCGATCGGCCAACTGAATTGACATACGAGTAGGCTGAGGTTCTCCTAATCCAAGTTTAGCATATACAGAATAAGGCATTAGGTTTATGCTAGCTCCTAGGTCACATAGTGCATTTTCAATATTTAGCTTTCCAATTGAACAAGGAATAGAAAAACTCCCTGGATCTATTAGCTTTTTAGGTAGCTGCTGCTTATTTTGGAGTATTGAAGAACAATCTCTGTTGAGTTGGATCATCGATATGTTTTCCAGCTTCTTTTTGTTTGACAGGAGATCTTTCAAGAACTTCGCATACGACGACATCTGTGCAAGTGCTTCTATAAACGGAATGTTGATGTGAAATTTCCTTAAGGTGTCTAACACCTTAGAATTCTGTTCTTCCAGCTTTTTGTTGATCAACCGCGTTGGATATGGCACAGGCGGAACATACGGCGGAGGTGGCTTGTACATCTTTTCGCTTTCCTCCTGATTCTGCTCACTGGTAGATTTTGTCTTCCTGGTTTCTTCTTGACTAGGAATAGTCTGTTCCTTCTCTCCTTCAGTTTCTTCGGATGTTTCTGCGCATTCAGCATTTTCATCAGTCGATATAATGGGTTGAGTTTGCTTACCAGATCTTAGGGTGATTTCCATGACATCGCCCTTTGGATTTGGCTCTGTGTTGCTTGGCATTATTCCCTTCCCTTTTGACGTAGATGCAGCTAATTAGTGGACTTGTGTTTCCAGATTTTTAATTGATGCTTGTGTCTGTTTCATAAACTGCATCATCATCGTCTTTATATCTGGCTCTATATCTTCCTTTGGTGGAACAGGTTGTTTATAATGCTGCTGAGGTTGCCTCTGGTAGTGTCCTCCTTGCTGTTGTTGATATCTCGGTTGTTCCTGCTAGTTGGGCTGGCCTGCCCATCCGAAATTCGGATGATTTCTTGTGGCAGGATTATACGTGTTAGAATATGGGTTAGGTGGATTCCTCTGATTATACCCTGCATAATCACATTCTGCCTGTGCACCCTTTCCCTGCTTAACTCCGGGACAGTTGATGCTAAAATGAAGGCCTCCACAAAAATCACAAATGTCATTGAATGGTGGTTCGTTGTGGATCGAGGACACATTTATCTTGCCGAGCTGTCTAGCAAGATGTTCTACCTGGCTTGTCAATTTTGACACAACATCTTCATTTCCTGCTCTTTTTCTCTCACTTCTGGCAGAGTGCCAGCTATAACTTATGCTCACTACTCTCTCAATAAGGTCGTACAAGTCTTGTGGTTCCAGATCTTCGGGGTTTCCATTGGCTATGGACTCGATCTGGATCTTATAAATGTTGGTTACCCCATTGTAAAAGTTCTGCATTTGCATCCACATAGGGATGCCATGATTGGTGACTCTCCTTAGTAATTCCTTGTACCTTTCCCATGCCTCGGCTAAGGATTCATCCTCTTCTTGCACGAAATGGGAAACCTCGTTTCTGAGCTTAATGGCTTGCCTTGGTGGGAAATATTTCATTAAGAAGGCGCTGGCCATTTCTTCCCAAGTAGTAATCGTTCCTGGTTGCAAGTTTTTCAACCAATTCTTCGCTTTATCTCTTAGAGAAAAAGGAAACAGCTTTAGTCGGATTATGTCGTCAGCAACGCCTCTGTTTGATCTCAAAGTGTTGCACAACGTGATAAACTCAAGAATATGCCCATTTGGATCTTCCGACTGGTATCCATTGAACTGTACGGCTGCCTGCAACATTTGTATCATAGATGCTTTCACCTCGAACATTTTGTTCCCTTCGTTGGGCAACACGATGCATGATGAATGTCCTTCAGTAGTTGGTCTCGAATAATCTCTGATTCGTATGACAGGAGGGTTATTATTTTCTCCCTCTTCTTCCTGGTTTGGTTGAACTGGTTGTTCGGGTGGTACCCTTCCAGCCATTCTTCTCTCTCTTTGTCGTTCTCTTTGTCTTGCATGTCGAGCTCCCGCTCTGTTTCGTCTACACGTTCTCTCCAATTCGAGATCGATAGGAAAAACAGGAGGTCCAGCTCTGTGCATAAACCGATAAAGATTCCTTCTGGCTGCACTATTTAGCAAACAGATTAAAAACACATTGTTTCACAGAAAAGTTCGTATAAACTTTGTTGCTTTCAATCCCCGGTAACGGCGCCAAAAACTTGTTGTCTCCTGAATGGACTCTAGCAAGTGTACTAGATACAAGTAATAAAGTGATAAGTCAAGTATCGTATCCACATGGATTGAGGACCAAATTTTATGAGAAATACTTTGTAGAACAGGGTGTTCGTGGTGTGTGTATTCTTTAAATTGAGAGATGTTGTTTAAACAGTAACATAGTCAATGATTTAGTTGATTAAAAGAAGTACTTAATGATGGTAAAAGGCAGAACAGGTTAAGCACAGCGGAACAGGTTACTTTCAGTCTCTAGACACCCTATTTATTCATGAATGACGCAAAGTGAAGTCAAGGTCTCTGCTTTAATGCTCACTTAAGTCAACTCTCGTGTGTTCTTAAGATTCTAAGACGTACTACAACCTTAAGCGTCCCTAAAGTTGGTTCTTTCTTGCATTACGATCGAAACAACATTTCTATTAAGAAAACCCTTGATACAACCTCCTGGCATCTCTATTTCAGGGTTGAATGCTTGACAAATAGTTCCGTTAAGATGAAAGCAGTTTCCTATCATGCATCTAACACTAACATACATGCCTTAAGCAATGGAGTTAAAGATTCATCAAGCACAACATAATATATCACCATTCATTCATAAATAAGATAATAGAAGACTCAAATAACCGGCCCTAACTGGCCAAACCCATTCAAAATGACTACTCACTCATGGTATAGAGTGAACAGCCTGAGTTAGTTCCACAAACCTCCATTGATGGAGCCATCTTCCTTAGAGAGCTTCCCTCTCTTCAAGAAGCCCAAAATTCTAGTTAAACTATTATCCCAAGTCAAAAGGTGTACCGCTCTCCTTCCGTCCACTACGTCTATATAAAGGAAGAAATATGAGCCGTACCACCAAATATTACAAAAAGATTGTTTTTCTACATCTAATGATACTAGGAAATGATTAATTCTAATTTGACCCTTGAACACTCAAGGGGGTGATCCATCTTGTCATCATGTTGCTTTCTACCTTTCCTTCACCTGTTGCCACTGCCACGCCGCTCCTGCCACTTGTCCAGTCGCTATCCGTCATCAGGTACGCAGCGGAGATCCGCTGGATCAAAAGTTGCTCTTCTCCTCAAGGTTCGTCGCAAAACAGGCTGTGTGGTAGCCCTTTGACTTAATCAATACAAATCTGTATAAAACACTTATAAGTTCTCTTTATTTAGGAATATTTCGCCTAAAACACTCACAAATTGTTATTAACATGCTGTTTAATTGTAGTCATATTCAAGCCTAACAAAGTTCAAAGAAGAATGTCATAGATCAAATCAATATTCAATCATTTGCGATGATGATTATGATTTCACAGTTAGATATTATGCAAATGAAAATGGTTGATGTCACAAAGTCTTTTGGGATGGAAATGTTGCAATGTGCTCTTGCAAGTAGTATGAGTTCTTGGGGATAATTTGCCGGCATATATTGCGAATATTTCTTCAAAAGGACTGTCATGAAGTTCCATCTATTTACTTCCCGATTCGCTGGCGTCTTGACGAAAGCACCACTTCAACTCAATTTTTAGGTGATCAAATTATACAATCTACTGAGTTGAACGGTGCACCGACAAAAAAAAAACAAAGTTGATACATGTAATAAAGATTTGAATCCTATCTTTTTAGTCGAATATTAGATTACACAACTAAACTACTAATTTTTTGGGCCACTTTTGTAGACATTATTTTTTATGAGTTTTTAATTATGATTTTTCTTTTATTTTATGAGTTAAAAATCCTATTTTTTTTTATTTGATTGAGATGAGAAATGATTGTTAAATTGGACAGATGAAATGGTGAGAAGGAAGTGGAGAGGATGTTCAGACCTTAAATTTCAGAGGCCAATTTGATTATTTTTTTTGTCGGTGGAAAGGAAGTGAGGATATAAATTGGAAGAAAAAAAATCTGCAGAAATTGAAAGAAAAAAATCTCAAAAGCAAGGTGAAATGGTGGGAAATATTAGAGCACCCACAATGACTGAGTTACTTTTTTTTTGTCTAACTTCACAAAAAAATCCACTTTTTTCAAAAAAATCTAATACACTCAACCACATCTCCATTACACCCATTTGTATCACTTTTCTACGTGGGCCACATTTGTCATAAAACTCTTACACACTTCAAATAAATTATTATTTCTATCCATCAAACAATTAACCTAATTATTTCATCATTCAATTTAAATAATTCAATTAATCTATAAATTAGTTAAAAAATAAATATCAATTATATCTATAATTATTTTTCACCGAAATAGTTAATTGAAAAATATAATTAATTGCAAAAATAACATATACCACAAATGATATTTTTTATTGAAATAAAACACGAGAATACAATACGGAATAAAATACAAGATTTAAAAACGAAAAAATACATAAAAGCACGAAACAAAGGACGATAAAAAAAACAATGACATTGGAACACGCAACATATTAAGCAACTGAACCGCTAGGTCTTTGGTTGAGAACTCTCGTTCCATGACATCACCATATATGCTTAACTAGATCATCAGTTAGCGCGATATGTGTCGCTCTATTACGAATTGCCAACTCCTGTCTAACTAAGTTTTCGAAAACAATTGGAGGGTTTCCTCGTGCAACGCCTTCAATGACTTTCGCTTCAAAAATTTCAGGAGGATAGTCCCTACAATACGTGTTTCGCTCGTCTTCAACAATCATATTATGTAGTATAATGCAAGCTTCCATTATATCATGAAGTTTTCTTTGTTCCCACAGCCTAGCAGGTCCACGAACAATGTTAAAACGGGCCTGAAGTACACTGAAAGCCCGTTCCACATCCTTCCTAGCAGAATTATGCATTGTCGTGAACAGAATTTGTTTCGGATTAATAGCA